>NW_024342644.1:3192233-3448858 GCF_902729225.1 Pteropus medius | reverse complement strand
TGCACGATGCCCAACATGTGCACAGGTCAACTCTCGCCCCATCCCAAAGGAAAATATCGGCACTCGATTAAGAGGACAAGCTCCTGGAGAGCATTGGGAAGTGGACTTTACAGAAGTTGCTCCTGGCACTTTTGGATTTAAATATCTTCTGGTATTCATTGACACCTATTCTGGATGGACTGAGGCCTTCCCCACAAAAAAGGAAACTGCACAAGTAGTAGCTAAGAAATTAATTACAGAAATAGTGCCTCGATTTGGCTTGCCCTTATCATTGGGGTCCGACAATGGCCCGGCATTCATTGCCCAAACAAGTCACATGTTAGCTAAGGTATTAGGGATTAATTGGAAATTACATTGTATTTACAGACCTCAGAGTTCAGGACAAGTAGAAAGGATGAATAGAACACTTAAGGAAACTTTAACTAAATTTAAGCTGGAAACTGGGGAGAATTGGGTGAGCCTTCTTCCTTTTGCTTTGTTACGGGCCCGGTGTACTCCATATATTATGGGAATTTCCCCTTATGAAATAATGTTTGGGAGACATCCCCCTTTACTCCCTAAAATTGGAATTGAAAAGGTTACAATGAGTAATAATACAAGTTTCCTTAAGTCTCTACAGGCCTTGCAACAAACCCAAAATCAAGTCAAGGGCTTAATTAAAGCTGCTAGACCGACTCCGGGGACATCACAGCCTCACCCACATCATCCAGGTGATTGGGTGTGGATAAAGAAGATCCAGCCTGCTAGCCTAGAGCCCCGGTGGGATGGTCCATTTCCAGTAATCCTGACCACACCAACGGCTGTCAAAGTTGCAGGAAAAAGACATTGGATTCACCATACCCGCCTTAAGACAGCTCAACCTCCCCCGGAGACAGAAAAATGGAAGGCAACACCCACAGAGGATCCACTCAAGATAAGACTCTCGCGGGAATGATTATAATTGGGTTAATTGTTATCAATAATGTAAAAGGGAACCCTCATCAACCTCAACAGGCTAAATGGGAATTAATTAAATCAGAAACAGGCATTCCCATATTAGTAAACCAGACTACGTACCAGCCTACATTTCATGTGGATTTGTGTGATATATTAGGAAAGAAATTTAATTTTATAAGTGATGACTTGCCTAGAGGTCCAGGAGCTAATTTTTTATCTGGCCCCTGGTATGGTTGTGGCAGGGAGGACAAAGAAAGAGGTATTCAACAAGTAGAGTTATATATGTGTCCCAGAGAAGGCCAAAGCACTTGCCATAAGCTAAACCAATATTATTGTGGCCATTGGGGTTGTGAGACCATAGCCCCTTAGGAGAACACAAACAGACCCCTTTCTGACTCTTACACGACCTAGTCAGTCTTCCTGTGCCACAGCAGGGAAATGCAATCCTGTCATTTTTACTGTCAAAAATTGGGAAGATCCATCTTGGGTGATTGGAAAAACCTGGGGATTAAGGTTGTATGTTTTTGGAACTGATCCTGGAGTGTTAATAACAATACAGAAAAAGCCTGTCAGGATGCCAACGTTAGTTCTAGGTCCTGTTAGGCCTAATGACGGAGGGTTAAATGCCTTAACTCCTACACAGTCAGCAATTACTAGGAGCACTAATAATGCCAACAAAGGACATAGACCTAGACAGCCTTATAGACCCCCCAGGGATACTCCTGAATCTGTCTTGACCATGCTGAATAATGTTTATAAGTTTGCTAATGACAGTAACTCAAATGCTACAAAGGATTGTTGGTTTTGTCTGAACCCTGCCCCACCTTATTATGTAGGACTTGGTGTCATTGCTAACCTTGGCACAGATCAAACTGCTATTAGGAATGTAATATCTCCGAATGTTACTATTTGCCCTTGGGGAACCAAAAACCCATCTGTAACGTTGGGAGATTTACAAGGAAAGGGAACTTGTGTGTATACTAACACTTATAGAGTTGATAAATCTAGGTATAAGGAAAATTGTAAATCATCTATTTTAGTAAATAGCACCTCTTCTACTTATTTAGCGGCCCCTAGTGGCACTTGGTTTGCTTGTAATACTGGTTTAACTCCCTGTATTAATCTTAACTATTGGAAAAATAATACTGGATTTTGTGTGCTGGTTCATGTTATACCTCAGGTGTATATGATGAGCGGACAAGAAGGAAGACAAGCAATGGATTTGGGGGGAGGATATAACTATCCTCGGCGTAAGCGAGCAGTTCCACTGCTTGTGCCGCTCCTAGTTGGCCTAGGAGTGGCAGGATCAGCTGCAATTGGGACTGCTGCTTTGGTTACAGGGAATCAAGGTATAGCCTGGCTCACAAAGAAGATTAATAACGATTTAAGCACTCTAGAGAAATCAATTAATCATCTTGAAACATCTCTTAATTCTTTAGCTGAAGTAGTACTGCAGAATAGAAGAGGTTTAGACCTCTTATTTCTTAAGCAAGGAGGTTTGTGTGTAGCACTAGGAGAAACTTGCTGTTTTTATGTTAATCATTCTGGAATTATTAGGGATAGTTTAGCATTAATTAGACAAAGAGTAAAAGACAGAAATGAGAAGTTAAAACAAGGAAGCAACTGGTATGAATCTTGGTTTAATGGAAACTCTTGGTTAACCACGTTATTGTCAGCTATAGCAAGACCATTGATAATTCTGCTGTTATTACTGACCTTTGGGCCATGCTTGATCAAATGGGTTAAGAGTTTAATCCAATCCAATATAACTGGGGCAAAGATTTTAATTTTAGGAGCGTCAGCCCCGACCCATTGGCCAGAAATCCCGACTTCTGACTCAAAGATTGAGTCATTCTAAAGAAAACCAGTGGGGAATGTAATGGCCTGCTGAAATGTGAAAGGGTTAAAGAATAATTAAAACCTGAAACTGGACAAAGGAAGTCCATAACTTAGGCCTAGTTTCTGGAACCCCTAACCACACTCTGTTAATCATAAAACTTGTAACAATGAGCTCATACGCTAACTGCCAATTTTAGCCTGTGTAACCCCGCTTGCTTGCGTGGCATGAAAAATAATCAATTGTATATAAGCTGAAAATTACTGTTTGGCCATTGCCCATGGGAACATTGGCTATTGCCCATGGGAACATAGGCAATCACCCATAGGAACATAACATTCTAACATAAGCTTTCTGCTTCTGTACTTCCCGCTTGCACACCTGACCAGTGGGTTGACAGGTAGTGAATAGGAGAAAGATGGACCTTTGTGTTTAAGACAGAATGAGGAATAGGATTTAGGGCTTAAAAACCTTGTATCTTGGCATTTCGGGGCTGCTCCTTTGCAAGGACAGCCGCCGGCTAATAAACTGTCTCCTGGTTAAGAGCACTCAAGTTGGGTCTGGTTATTCTGGACACAACACACCCAAACCTACTGCCTCAGAATCTGCATTTTCACAAGATCTCCATATGATTCTTATACACATTGAAGTTTGAGAAATACAGCTTTAGGAGTTTCCCATTTATCTTTAGTGATAGGAAATTGTTGATTCTTTGGGGACAAAAATATAGAGTTTTCAATAGAATTGGTAAAGTTCTTTCAAGGGCATTAATATCCAAAAAGAAAAAGTATCAAGGAGTCTGACATGCACATATCATATGCAAATTTGGGAGACATTGCAGAACTTACTCATTGAGGTATATATTAGGGTTTTCTGGTCTGCAAGTACTGAGTAACAAATCAATCTGTCATACACAATAATAAAGTTTGTTGATTGTAGAAGCAGAAGTAGGGTAGAGTAGGATCCAGGTGTGATGCAATCAGCAATTCAATCATGTTATCAAGAATTGAGATTTTTTAAGTCTCTCCATTTCTCAGATCAGAGTCAGGGTCATCTTAAGACAAGTGTCCCTCATATTTTCAAGATGACTATAAATAAGGCTATAAGAATTTTTGTTTATATTCTGTGGAAGGGAGAAAGAAAATGTCTTCCCCAAGAATGGTTTATAATAAAGATGAGCATATAATTTATTTTCCAAACCACAATAACTTTTAAAAATAAAAGGGGACACTATTAATAGTCACCAGTAAATAAGGCATAAACCTGGACTTTCTCAGACAAACAAAGACATGTGGTCACTGGTCATCATGTATATTAGATACATAAGAATTTCCCTTCAGTCAAATCAGGTCACATGCCTTTTTCTTGGACATAAAAACAGCTACCAGAAGAATACCATTAGATAATTGACTTAGACTAACTTTAAATACCATTTTACAACTAGAAACAGGTGAATGAATATTTAAAGGTGAAAAAAGATACCTATTAGAAAAGAAAAAAGGGGATAAATAGGTGTTGGGTATGCAACTGATGGAGTTATTTACAGGAGGCATTGGTAGAACCTACCAGCACTACAAATTCAGATGGAGTGTTGGTGTTGAGCAACCACAGCACCATAAGACAGATGCCCTCAGGCATGCGATGATTCGTGCTCATCACTAACACCCTGGTTGCCTATAATGCTTCATTAAGTATAATAGCTTGGTATCGAAATGGCCTTTCTTTTTGTAAAAAATCATGATAGTAGATGGTGGGTGCATTTCTTTTCTTATTTGAAAATGTAAAAGCTAGTCATCCAGTGTCAGATGCTCACATTTCTGTTTATAACTTCACTGACTATTGACATTTCAGTCAGGGTACAACCTCATCGGGGTTGATGATAACTGTGATCTTTTCTCAAATAAGATGTTTATTTTTAACATTAGAATTATGAAACTTTTTCAAAATGATAAAAACAATCTTGATCGCGACATTAAAGATGTTTTAAAGATGAAAAAATAAATCATGTCAATTTCCTGCCTCTAACATAATAAGTAATTTCACCTTGGGGATATTCCCTTCCAGTCTTTGCTCACATGCATACGTATTTTAACACAGATGTAATCATGGCATCAGTGTAATTTTGTGTTCTGTTTTATCACTCTAGCACCATACTGTAAACATTCTAATTAGCGTGCTGTTCCTACAAGAAGTGCTCAGGTGAAAGATGTTAAAGAAATGAAACCCCTGAAAGAACTGACAGCTACATGAAATTTTTCTGTTCAAGCCCATATATTCTAAATCACATGGGATTGAAGAAATTGTTCTTTTTGCTTTGAATCTAGCTTGTATTGACAATCCAAAATCAGTAATCATGGATTAAAGCCTCTAAAAAATATGGCACTGATTTTCAAAAAGAAGATACGAGTAGCAAGAAGCAAATGGGTCTTTTAGCTAAAGACAAAATTCTCCTCATTCTTTGCTCTTATTGGAGATTTTGTGATTACACTCACTCTGCTATTTGGTGATGTTTCAAGTATCTGTAGAAATATTTGACATTTTAGTCTAAATTGAAGTATGTGTCCATACATACCATTTTTAAATAAAAAACGCTAAATCACTGACTATATCCAGGCACCCCAACAAACAGTCATGGGGGAGAGATAAGGAGTAATAAGGATTTTTCCCTTTCCTCTGTGCTCACAAGAGGACAGAGCATGTTTCCACCAGGATGTATATGGAGGAAAGAGCCTAACATATAGAGAGAGGATTCTGCTGCCAGTTCCTGAGCCTCATCAGGCCACCGCCCTTCACATGTCTGTTCCCGCATTTGACAGTGAGCTCCTAAATCAGATGTGAGGGCTTTTTTTCCTTTCCTATAATTCAACCTCTTGGCATAATTTCTGGCAACATGGTGCTCAGCAGATACTGCCTGAATGTCTAAATTAATCATAAAATAAATTCCATGGTATTTTTGAAGACAACAATGTTATAGGATTTTTTTTTAAGCTGCGCTTTCTATATATTCGACCTCTCCAAGATGCTTTCTTCATAAAAAGGGAATATTTAATAAATTTCCTCTATGATTCAGTGGGGCAATTTGGTAAAGCAGAAGAACATTTTGAGGCCACTGGAGCATCATTTCATAAATTGCCCTCTGCTTCTGCTATAGAAGCTTCAATGCATCTACTTACAGGCATCATAAAGCACCAAGTATGTGGCTTCATCAGGGAACTGCACTATTGTTTCAAAACCAACTAGTCTGGATTAATTATGTGATAGGAATAGAGGAAACATTTTCTGGGAAGCAGTCACTCCCCTACACTGATGATGAAAATATCAGTACTTTTCTGGGGAAACTGGCAACATGCACAAAAAGATTTTGGCACAAAAATTTCACTTCCAGGATTTTATCTTCAATGAGTATTTGAGGAGGTAACGTAAGACCGTTTAAATAATATTCATGGTATGCAATCTGTATGTCTTCATTTATGAAAATACAGGCTATTTTAATATGTGCAAGACACTGAGTTTCCCATAATCACAAAACATTGAAGAGATGAAGACTATGCCTCTTCCATCTTCAGGGGTGCTTTCTATGAAAAAAAGAATCTGATAGATGACAACGCCTTCTCTATGAACCAGGCTGTATCAAGCTTTGATTTTGAGAAAAATGAGAGAAAACTGGAGTTTTAAATTACCAAAGCAACAAATTTTTCTCCTCTAAATTTCTAGATATCCGCTTTGACCTAACAGTCAGGAAAAATCTACAGTTAGAAATAACATGTTAATAGAATATTGGACGAAGATAGATATAGATAGATGATACAGAGATAGAGGAGATAGAGATAGAGATAGAGACAGATAGACAGAGAGATAGAGATATACATACATACACATAGATATAGCCATTAGGCAAATGAGTACTATGCATTATAAATGTTTATATTATATATATATAATACGTGCAATATATAATATTTTATTTACACACACACATATACACATATATATGTGTGTGTATATATATATATGTGTATATATATATATATATATATACACATATATATATATATAAACACTTCTCCTCCAAGATAAGTGAAAGTAACTATAGGAAAGATAGAAACAAGAAATGTATCACTTTCATTTTATTTGAGGTCCCATGAGAATGGAACCTAGCCTCTCCAACAGTCCAGTTTAATCCCATTTTAAAATTACCATCTTCTTTTATGTGCCTTTTAAATATTATTTACACAATTACTTTCAACTCCTTTCTCTGATTACTATGCTCAATGCTGCATTTGTGGTAACTATGAAGTACAGGGCATTACATATGTATAGTTTTGTTCCTGGACAAATAAAAAGGTCTGGTCTCCATACCAAAGACTTTACCATCTAATTCATGCAAATATAAACCAAGAGTTTAAACCATACCCCGCCCCCCCCAAAAAAAATTATAGATATAAACATTTCTTACAGAACTCAAGATTTTATTTAAATAGTTGCTTTTATTAAGAAAAATTGGAATAAATTTCTATTTCACCAACTTCATTCTAAGAGAGAAAATCAATTGAACATATTTTTCTTATCATGATTTATTCCTATTCTCAAAAGGCGTGTAGTCCCTTCATACTATGAGGATCTCAATAAGATTAACACACATAAACCACAGTTAATCATTCTTCTCCCTATTTACTTCCAACAGCAAGTCATTATCTCCTTCAATCCCAGATGTAAATTACCTTCTTCCCAGAATATTTTCTCTCCAACTACAAAATATTTATCAAATGCCCCATCTTTCACCCTAACATAACTTGAAAAAATTTACAAAACAACGTTGTGTTTCATGGTCCCTGGTAAACACATTTTCCCTTCTATTTCAGAAATGCTTGATCTTCTTCAGGGTGTCAGTGAACTATGTAATCCCAGGGCCAAATTTGGACCATGACTTGCTTTTTGTTTTTTTCAATTATGATAAAATAAATAAATAATAACATAAAATTCATCATCTTAACCATTTTTAAGTGTATGGATCAGTAATGTTAAGTATATTTACATTGTTGTGCAACAGATCTCTAGAAATTTTTCATCTTGCAAAACTGCAACTCTATATCTATTGAATATCATCTCCCCATTTCCTGTCCCTTGAATTCCTGATAATCACTATTCTGCCTTCTTTTTCTATGAATTTGACTACTTTACATATCTCATATTAGTATAATCACAATGTTTGTCTGTGGCTTATTTTATTTAGCATAATGTTCTTTATTTATTTTTTAAATTTATTTTTAATTATAGTTGACATACAAGATTATATTAATTTCAAGTGTACAATATAGTAATTCAACATTTATATAACTTATATCAGGTATATTTTTTTATTAAGTTTATTGGGGTAACATTGGTTAATACAATTACATAATTTTCCGGTGTACATTATAATTTGACATCTACATATTCTATTGTGTGTTTACCACCCAAAGTCCAGTTTCCTTCAGCTACCATATATTTGATCTCCTTTACCACTTTGCCCTCCCCTTACCTCCCTATATTTGACTCCCTTTACCCATCT
The DNA here is from genome assembly GCF_902729225.1 of Pteropus medius. Taxonomy (NCBI): domain Eukaryota; kingdom Metazoa; phylum Chordata; class Mammalia; order Chiroptera; family Pteropodidae; genus Pteropus; species Pteropus medius. Next base: position 3,440,534 of record NW_024342644.1, on the reverse strand, counting down.
ACCTCCCTCCTCCTCCCACACCCTTTACTCTCTGGTAACCACTAGTCCATTGTCCATGTCCATGAGTCTCTGTTTGTTTGTCCTGCTCATTTGATGCTTTTGGATTTATATACCACATATAAGTGATATCATGTGATTTTCAACTTTTTCTGTCTGACTTATTTTGCTCAGCATGATTATCTTGAGGTCCATCCATGTTGTTGCAAATGGCAATATTTCATCTCTACTTATGGCTGAGTAATATTCCATTATATATATGTACCACCGTTTTAGCCAATCATCTATCATAGGGCACCTCTATTGCTTTCATGTCCTGGCCACAGTGAACAATGCTATGAATATCTGTGTGCAAATATCTTTTGGGATATGGATTTTCAAGTCTTTGGAGTAAATACCCGGTAGATGGATAGCTGAATCATATGGTAGATCCATTCTTAGTTTTTTGAGGAACCTCCATACTGTTTTCCACAGGGGCTGTACCAATTTGCAGTCCTACCAGCAGTTCTTTTTTCTCCACATCCTCTCCAACATTTGTTATTACTTGTCCTGTTGATCACAGCTATTCTAACAAGTGTGAGATGGTTTCTCATTGTGGTTTTGATTTGTGTTTCCCTAATAGCTAGAGAAGTTGAACATCTTTTCATGTATTTGTTAGCCATTTGTATGTCCTCTAGAGAGAAGTGTCTGTTCAGGTCCTCTGTCCTTTTTTTGATTAGACCATTTGGTTTTTTGTTCTTATTGAGTCGTATGAGTTCTTTGTATATTTTGGATATTAGGCCTTTATCGGAGGCGTTGCTTACAAATATATTTTCCCATTCGGGTGGAAACCTTGTTAACAGTTTCTTTTGCTGAGCAGAAGCTTTTGAGTTTGATGTAGTCCCATTCATTTATTTTTGTTACTTAGAATAATGTTCTTAATATTAATCCATGTTATAGCATGTGACAGGATTTCCTTTTGGGGGAGCTGAATAATATTCCATTGCATATATATATACCATATTTTCTTCATCAATCTATGGATATTTGGGTTGCATCCATCTCTTGGCTATTGTGAATAATGCTCCAATGAATATGAGTGTGTAAATATTTCTTTGAGATCCTGCTTTCCATTCTTTTAGATATATATACCAAGCAATGGGGTTGTTGGATCATATGATATATTTATTTTTAATTTTTTGAGGAACCTCCATGTTGATGCCCATAATGGCTGCACCATTTTACATTTTTACCAACAGTGCACAAAAGTTCCAATTTCTCCACATACTCAGCAGCACTGATGATTTTCTGGGGTTTTTTGTTCATTCATTTTTGATATCATCCCTTTTAATGGGTCTGAGGTGATATTGCATTGGGGTTTTGGTTTACATTGCTCTGATAAATAATAATGTTAAGCATCTTTTTATATCCTTGTGGCAATTTATATATATTCTTGAGAGAAATGTCTATTCAAGTCCTTCGCCCATTCTTTTGTTGTTATCATTGTTGTTATCATTTTCTCCCATTCTGTAGGTTGCCTTTTTACTCTGTTGATTGTTTCCTTTGATATGCAGCAGTTTTTAAGATTGATATAGTCCCATTTGTCTATTTTGCTTTTGGGCCTATGTTTTCCAAATCATAACCAAGGGAGTATTGCCAAATGCAATCCCATTAAGATTTTTTCCTATATTTTTGTCTACAGATTTATTATTTTCATATCCTACATTTAGATCTTTCATCCTTTTTAAACTTTATATATAGCGGGAGGTAGAATCTAACTTTATGCTTTTGCATGTAGAGATCCAGTTTTCCCTACACTATTCATTGAAGACTATACTTTCCCCATTGAGTGAGTCTTGGCACCCTTGTTGAAGATTATTTGACCACATATGCAAGGGCATATTTCTGGGCTCTATATTCTGTTCTATTGGTCTATAAGACTGTCTTTATGTCAGTACCACACTCAATTACTGCAGGTTTATAATATGTTTTGAAATAAAGAACTGTAGACCTCTAGTTTTGTTCAAAATTGTTTTGGCTATTCTTAGTCCCTTGAGATTACATATGCATTTTAAGATATTATTTTCTACTTCTGCAAAAAAAAAATGCAGTTGGGATTTTGATAGGGATCATATTGGATTCGTAGGTCACTTTTAGTAATATATATATATATATATTTTCACCTCTTTAATTCCTCTACCCCTCCCCCACTTCCACCCCTGACCTATGGATGTTGCCGTTTCCCCTTAAGAACTAGATCTCTGAAGGCGGGGCATCTCCTCCCTCACGCTCATGGCATGCACCTGGGGCCTACCGCAGCCAGGGTTTGGTCCATGGCTCCACCTGGGGCATGAACCCAGGACCTTCTGCATGTAGAGCAGACGTACTAATCACTACACTATGGAGCCACCCCCGGTAATATATTTTTAACAATATTAAGCCTTCCAACCATGAACATGGAATGTCTTTCCATTTATTTCTTCTTAATTACTTTCAGCAATATTTTGGTATTTTTAGTATACAAGTCTTTTGCCTCCTTGGTTAAACTTGTTCTTATGCATACTTTCATTTTCTTTTATGACAGTCTTTGACATAAAGCCTGTTTTTAGTGATATTAATACTGTCACTTCTACTCCCTTTTGGTTATCATTTGATTGAAATATCTTCTCCTATGTTTTCTCTTTTAGCCTACATGTATCCTTAAATCTGAAGTAAGCCTTCCGTAGATAGCATATATAGTTAGATCTTGTTTTTTGTTATTCTTAAATTTATTCAGCCAGTTTTTCTTAAATTTATTCAGTCTTTCATTGGGGAGTTGAATCTTTTTACATTTAATGCAATTACTGGTAAGAAAGAACTCATAATTGTCATGTTTCTGTTTTCTGCATGTCTTATAGCTATTTTGTTCTTTCACTCTCTACTGACTCCCTTTGTGTTTCTTTTATTCATTTATTTATTTTTGGTGGTGACGTGCTTTGATTCCATTGTCATTTCTTTTTGTGTGTCTTCCATAGGTATTTTCTTTGTGGTTACCATAAGGATAACATAAACTATCATAAGATTATAACAAGCTATTTTAAACCGATTAGCAACTTTAATTATATATAAATACTCTAGCCCTTTATATCTCTGCCTCTCCATTACATTGTTTTATATGGTGCATCTATTAACAGATTTATAGTTATTTTTATGTTTCCTCTTTTAAATTCTATACACTAATTAAAAGTGACTTACACAGCAACTTTACAATACTACAGGATTCTATATGTTTACTTTTATTAGAGACCTTTATATTTTCATGGTATTTTGTGTTGCTGTCTAGTATTCTTTCACTTCAAATTGAAGGACTCCCTTTCGCATTTATTGTAGGGCAAATCTAGTGGTGATGAACTCTTTCTGCGTCTGTTTTTCTGGGAAAGTCTTAATTATTTCTTCATTTTTGAAAGATAAGTTTGTCAGATACAGTATTCTTGGTTGAAAGTTCTTTTCTTTCATCACATTGAATATATTATCCCACTCTCATCTGGCAAGCAAGATTTCTGCTGAGAAATCTGATCATAATCTTATAATATCTTCCTTGGACATGACTAGTCACTTTTCTTTTGCTGTTTTTAAAATTCCTCTTTCTCTGTGATCTTTGACAGTTTGATTATAATGTGTCTTGATATTAGTCTCCTTGGATTTTTCATAGTTGGAGTTCATTGAGTTTCTGAAATTTGTATGTCTATTTCTTTCCGTAAATTTGGGAAGCTCGGAGCCTTTATTTCTTTAAATAAGTTATCTGCCTCTTTCTCTCTCTTGTCTTTCTTGATCATATCTCCTAAGTCCCTTAGATTATCTTCACTTTTCTTCATTCTGTTTTCATTTTGCTCCTCTGACTTGATAATTTCAAATGGGTATAAACTGTTTTTATAAGTAAAATATATTGGAATACAGCTGTACCCATTCATTTATTTATTATAAATCTTTCACAGTACATTAACAAAACTGAGTAGTTGCAACTGTACGTTGGTCCACAGCTATAAGTACAGTCTGCAAAGCCTAAAATATTTCCTATCAGGCCTTTTTAAAAAAGGTTTATCCATCCCAGCCTAAAACAGCATATGTTGCCTAAAAAACAACAAATCATTTTTTATGGAGAATAAGCACCCTTTTGTGTGTTTTTGTCCTCAGAGTGAAGCCCTATAGGAGCAAATGCATAAAGCACACTGGAAAAAAAGGAAGAGAATCCTCCAGATCTGTGCTGAACTCTGATCATCTCACAAGGTCGACACAGTGGCTGACTCAAGGTGTATAGCCCTCCTGGTTAATAAGCATGTTTTACTCTATATCCACCATGTTGGGGAAAACATTGGGCAATTATAGGTGAGTCGCCTTGCCATTTAAATCAGATATGGAACCACAGTCAAGAAAATCTTTGATTACTTCCCAGTTTCATGACAAAAGCCCTTCAGCTAGTTAAAACATTGTCATATAAAAAATTCTCTTAAGACCTAAAGGAATTTCATTGACTTCAAAACAGTCGATAAATCACATTGTCTACTTTTCTATATTGGATACTCTTCTTTTGTTATACTCACTTTTTCCATATCCCATCCCATTCTCTCTTTTTTTCAATGTGCTACTTTTTCCTTAATTATCCTTATGTGGCCTCTCTCCAACCAAAGTTAATGTTTACAGTTTAGTTTTCCCATATGTTGCATTATTTTATTTTTCCCACTCACGTCCCCATCTCCAGTCACAATTATAAAAATCATTGAATTAGAAAATGGAATACTCATTTTCTATTCTGGGCTTTGCCACTATCTAGCTTGGTGTCTTGAGATGTCTTTTTATTCTGTTATTGTTAGATTAACCTATAACTGAGTAGATTGATCCAGGATCTCTGAGACACCTCAAATTAGATGGGTAAGATAAAATATAAACTCTTTTTTTCTCAGCAAGGAAAGTAACAAGTAACAGGTGTTTTAGAAGCTATGAATGCAACATTTCACAGCCATACACCAGATGTATATGGGCAGATTATCTGCAAAGCTGCCAAGAAGATGCTCAAAGACATCTCCATCAAGGACTACAAACCATGTGCTAATCTCTTCTAGCCAATATTGCTAGACATGTCTCTAGGGGCAAGAAAACAGTCTGGTTTAACATAACTCATTATCCCTATTTTCGAAGAAAATATATTCTGTAGACTATGAAAGTAAATATTTTTATATAATATAATTATATTATATATACAATTATACATAATTGTAATATATACTATACTAATTATATACTTTAAAATAAACAGTAATTGAATTATAATACATCATAATATTAATGCATTTTACTTCAATTACTTCCACTTAGTTTGCAGTTTAATTTTAAGCATGCAGAAGAAGGCATGAAATCGACACATTAGTCTCCCATTCCTGACATTCCATCCACACTAATTGAAATTTGCCTCTCCTGAGCTCCCAGCTCATAAAAGCAACTGAGTTTTCCTTTGTACAGATGTAGCCACCAGTTGTACCAAAACTTGATAGCCGACTCAAGAGTGGCCCATCCATGGTTCATCCAGCAACTCATGAGGTAGCCTGATTAAAAGTAATTAATTGCCTAGTCAATTACTTGATGTTCTCTGGAATTTTGAGAGGAGTGTATAACCATTCTCAAAGAAGAGATAAACAAGGAAGATGAGCAGCAAAGAGCAGAATTACTATCAGTGACACTATGATCCAAAAAGGAAGGTAAAAGAATTAGTGTCACTTCTCTCCCTTTTAAAATTAAACTCACACATCATTCTCCTGTCAACAGGATCCAAAACGTCTGTAATGTGCCTATCTCTCACATCTCATCTCTTCCTACTCTCTCTCTGTTATTCCCTACACTCCAATCATACTGACTTTTTCTGAGTTTATATTTGTTATTGTCCTTATTCTTGTCTTGGATCATTGTGATTCCTATTCTTTCTACCTAGAATAAACTTCTTGTATGGTTGGCTTCTTCTCACTATTTAGGACTTGGTTAAATGGTGCTTTTCCCCTAATCATCCAATCTACATTAAGATCCTTCTAGTCATTCTCTACTGCATTAGCCTGTTTTATTTCTTTATTGTGCTCCCATTCTCTGATATCAGGTTATTCCTATTTTATTATCTACCTCCTACCATCAGAATATCAATTCCATGGGGAAGAGGAGGCCTTGACTATTTTATTTATTGTTTTATCTTCACTGACTAATAGTGAATGACTTAATAATTGTTTATAAGTTATTAATATAATAAACAGTGAGTGAAATGATAACATGATATTGAGAACCTAAAGCTGCCATATATCTGCCAAATTTCTGATTTCAGTTTCAAGCCATATGTATTCTAATAACCATATCCATTTTTTTAAAAGTGATTCGCATTTCTTTTCCTGGCCACCAAAGCACACCATGCACATGGGCTTGTGTGTGACTTTAAGCAGCAAGCCATCTGCCACCACACCCTCCTGCTGGAGCCTCTTCTCACACAGGGCAAGTTTCATAGCTTGTGTTCACCCAAAGCCCTGCATTGTTTTCAGTTTCTTTCACATCTGTCAGCTGAGAGTCATCTCTATCCACTTTTATACCAGCCCCAGCTTCCTAAAGTCCAGCCAGGGCACAACTCTAGATTCACCAATTAGCTGGGAGAGGAGTTCAGATAAATTCTGCTTTATCCCACTAGAAACACTTATCATATTTAGTTGTAACAATTAAATGGCTTTGCATAGTATTATAATTCTTCAGTGAAGCGACACTATTCTCGCTACATTTAAGGATCCATTCTATTTACTCACTACTGGGAAAACAGAAAAATTTTATTTTGTGTCTCCATGGGTAACTGGAGAAACTGAAGGTACTGCAGGACTGGCCTAGGGTGCTGGCGATAGATATACAAAGGAAAAGATAGAAGCAAGAGGTGCTGGGAATGAAAATGTGATAAGGACATAGTTGTCATCTAAATCTCAGGGACAAGGGAGACAAATGTTCCAATGATGATGCAATATTTTCACCATGAATGACTGAATGCTTTATATCACTAGCGAACAGGCAAGCAAAGAGGAGATAAATCATGAAAGAGGTTACTAGAGCCTATTATGTTGTAGTAAAACAAATAGCCAAATATATAGGCATACCTTGTTTTACTGTGTTTCACTTTATTGCTTCACAGATATTGCATTTTTATCAACATCAAGACAAGACCTTCTACCAGCAAGAAGATTATGATTCAATGAAGGCTCAGATAATAGCACTCTTTAACAATATAGCATTTTTAATTAAGGTGTGTACGTTTTTAGGCATAATGCTGTTGCACTCTTAATAGATTACAACACAGCACAAACATAACTTTTACATGCACTGGGAAACCAAAAATTTGTATGACTTACCTATTCACAATATTTGCTTTAAGGCAGTGATTTGGAGCCAAACCTGTAATATCTCTAAATTATGCCTATATATTTAATTATGTGTTTTTAATTAATATGGGAGTGGTCAGATATGAATAGATTAATCTGATAATTTTGCCATTGGCTTCTGAGACCCCCTCTGACTTCTACTATGAACTTATCTGACACTCCCAGACTGCAGCTCATAGCTTAACCTGCAATATTTGGGCTTTGTTACCAGAAAAAAAGAGCCAAGAAATGAAATGGAAAAGAAATGCTCAATGAGTGAAAATAACCTAGCAAGTGCAATGTCATAAAAGCCAAAATATGAAAGAACTTCAAGAAAGAGAGAGTAGAAAATAGTTCATTGCTCAATATGCTAAAGATTTCAAGAAGTAGAACTGAAGAAAAAGGTGATTATATTTGAAGTTATACAATTACTGGATAGTTAATAATTAAATACAGCAGGAAAAGGAAAATTTGCTATTATCATAATACAAGAACTGGCCATATCTTATTTTTCAATCTAGGGTAATGATATAATTCATATTTGGGAGAAGATTTGATGTTTAAGACATTATTTCAATGATCTTTTTGTGTATAAGTGTGAATAAAAAGGCCTCTCTTCACTCTCAGAAGAGGATTTTAAAAACGAAGAACTTAATTATTCTGCAATGAAAAGCAAAAAAATATATATATTATAGAAAGATAGAATAAAGGGCACAGAGGTAAAATAAATAATGCAACATGTGAAAATGAGCTAGAAAAGAAGGAAGGAAGAGGCCTAGTGCTAAGTAGGGCCCTAAGAAGAGAAAAAGCTAACATCCTATTTTCAAAAATAATGGATGAATTTTTGAGACTGTAATATCTAATACTAAGTTTGATGTTCACTTGGTACTGTATTTATAATTGCCCATCCTTACTTCAAACCTTTGGAAAATGTCTGCCATACACAAGACCATTACTGATGTTATTTATGAGGGAGTGAGGAAATCAGAATGACATCCACATGGGGGAGAGTGGGCCAGTAAGAGGGGAGAGTGGGCCAGTAAGAGAGGAGAAATCTCCAAGTACTGCAAGTGATGCTTAAGAAGCAAATTATTGTGTAGGCCAATCAAGACATTTCTATTCCTTTGAAATCCACAGGAACATCAAGGATATTTTCATCCTGATATAGGCTGGAGCTTCAAATCATCATATTTAAATATTAAAATGAAGGGTGATCTTCAAAATCTTGAGAATAAGTTGACTCAGAATACAGTGGCTTTACAATTTGTGTTTTGTTTTTGTAATCAATATTGGCAACAGACGCCTGTACTGAATAAAAAGCTGAGAAGGTTATGGATTGTTTGATGTCACATTAGGATGCTGTGGAATTTCTCTCTGCTTGAAATGAACTCCCTACACTTCCTTAATGTAATAAATTAAAGAATAAGTTGGGTTTATCAATTACTCCTCCATTAATATAAAATTAATTCAAACAAATTGCCCTTCCTTTTAGAAGCTATCTGAGATTATCTGAAAATTTTGATGAGAGGAAAGAGGGGAAAGGGAAGAGAAGCCTGGAGATACAAACCCCATTCGAGGCAGGGAAAAGGTTTTAGGGGTCCATCAAGTGGCACTAATGCCCTGGGTGCTGGAAGTGGTAGCGTAGAGTAAGAAGAGGGGAAAGTGATGGTGTCTAACATCACTCCACTTATTTAGAATTTCTGCCTTCCACATTCTATTTTCCCAAAGTCGTCTTTTATTACATGTTTTAATCCTCTTCACCATTTTATTTCTCTAGATCTGGAAACAAGTAGAAAAATGGTTAAATTTAAGCAACAGGAAAAGGAGGTGAAACCAACCATATGAGTCATCAGCTGCTTGGCATTGTAATGCCCGATCCTAGAATCTGACTACACTTTTCCTGTATTTAGACTCTAGTCTCTGTTTAGTTCATAGACAATTTATCCATATATAGTCAACTCTTCAGTAATTACATTCAGAGAATGAGCTCTGAGACTCATCCAAGAAGGAGAGGGTCACATTGTCTTTGTAGTTTAATTTCTCACCTCAGCTGTTCATTTGCTCTGAATAAAGCTTGTAAAATTAGAAAGGAAATCACTTCTCTCTCCCAAAGTAGTTCTTTCAGCTACAGTAATATGTCTGAGCCCTTATCTTGAGTTTTAATGATTATTAACATCTCTATGGTCTTCTATGTTGGTCTGAATCTTCGCCATGGAGACAATTAAGTTAAAAAAATTTAAGCCATGACAAAGCTACGGTTTAGAACAGGTGTGAACAAATTATAACCCACAGTCCAAATCTTCCCGGTTACCTTTTTTCATAAAGTTTTATTGAAACACAGATACGTTTATTTGTTTAGGTACTATGTGCCTGCTTTTATCCTACAACAGCAAAATCGAATAGTTGCAACAGAGTTCATATGGCCTCAAAAATATTTATCTAGCCCTTTATAGAAAAAGCTTGCCAGCTCCTGACTGCATTATTACATCTTCCTGTATAAGCCTCCTAATTTGTATAGTTCTTTGCCATTAATCATGTTTAACTGGTTTACTGCTAAAAGGATATGAATAGCATGGGAACTAGCTAAAGCATGGATTAAAAATAAGTGCTTGAAGTATTCTCAAAGTTACATGTACACAGTCAGCATGGTGATTCTCTAACTCCTTTTGATCATTTTGAACAGAGCACAAGGCTTCCAGAAATCTACAGAACTTCAGTGGAGTACGTTCCAAACATTACACAAGCTCTTTAAAGGTTTTCAGCTATTACTTAGCCAGCTTGATGCAATGTACTATTATGATGAGGAAGGATTTTGATTTATGAAATAGAGCAGCAGAGCAAAATGCATTATTTCCCTCTGTACCACAAGAGGTATTTATAACACAACTACCATCAGCCCCCAAATTTCAAAACCTTTAAACCACTTTAGCTTAGAGTACATTTCAAATGCATTTTCAACTAAAGACCAACATTCAAAAGAACTTCAAATCACATAAAAATTAGAGAAAAATTCAAATTCTTTAAATTAGTATAAATACAGCATATTGATATCTTTAATTATACTTAGTAGTGTCAGACCTTCTCATTCATTTAAAATTTTCTATAAGCAACTCCCTTGACCATATCTGATAATCTTCGACAAAGTAAAAAGGAATAATATTTTTCCTTTTATAAAAATGTTAATGATGTAAGCTCTCCATTTTACAAAACAGAAACATGATTGGAGTATTTTGAGTGTGAAATAAATAAAATTTGGAAAATATTTTCATCTCCCATTTGACGGAATTCTCTAAGGTTTTTAGGTCTGTTCATCTGAAATTTTAGTACCAAGATTTTACTCAAGATAGACACTGCTGTGTCTGATTTTTCATTAAGTTCTCATGTCTTTGTTTAACCTGTTTCTAAAGGCTATTTGTGAGATGACCTATAGTTTGAAATCTTTTGCACTTATATTATATTGTAACAAATATATTGTCAGGCCTAAATACCCAGAATTGCTTAAAATTCTGAGAAACTGATTTCATAATAATTTCCAAACACTAAGTATAAAGAACATTCAAACTTTAATTTAATGTGTCTCACATATCTAAATTTAGCAAACTATAAAACAGCAGTTCCCACTGGTTCCAAAGATGATCTAGTCCAGAGCTGGCTCTCTTCCCAAGGTGATATGCCAAGTTCTAATATTTTCACTCCTTGCTTTAGGGGAGTTTGTTACTACGGTTTGAGGAGGGGTTTCTGTGTTTAAGAACCTCCTTTTGACTGGTGTAGAGGAGTGATAGCCTACTAATTTGAGATGTGGCAGAAGTAGCTTAGTGTTGATTTGCAAAATTTTTCTATACATATTACCTCTTTCATTCTTGAGAAGAGGATATTGTTATTACCTATTTTTCACAGATGTGGAATGTGTGTTCAAAGAAGCAAAGTTATAGGTCATGCAGATAGAAGGATACAGAGTTATGGTTCAAACCCATGTCTTCTTACTCCAAGGGCAGATCTTGCAAACAGAAGAAGAAGAAAAAAAAAGATAAAGTTTGAACAGATATCAGAAGTCGAAGCAAGCCAAACAGTCAAACTGTGCTTATCTCAAGTAAAGTCTGGGTATAACTGTTGCAAAGTCAAGTTACACATAAGATTCAAAGCTAGGAAGAAAGACAAACATCATAACAATATAAATACTAAAAAATGTAGTAAAACAGAAAACTCAGCATAGGCAGGGAATCAGGGAACCCTCAGAAGTTGAGGAGGAAAAACAAAGTTGATGACCAAAAATTAGAAGAGTTAGCAATCAAATAGTTATCAGGAATTGAGAGAGCAAGAGAAAGCAGCAGAAAAACTAAGATTCATCCATTTATTTGTTAAGACTTCATTGATTATTCCAAGTTCAGGGCTAGGTACTGAAAATGCATTAACAAAACACTATCCTGGCTCTTCACAATTTCATAATATTTTAAGAAAGATAGAAATATAAGCAAGTAATTACTATATAATATTATAAATTATACAAAGTTCTGTGGAAGCACAGAGAAGAAATTATATAATGCCTCAATAACAAGAGATAATCTTAATAATTGCTTATACCAGAAGATTTCATATCGTTCTGCAAAGGTGAAGACAGTGGCTGGACTGCAGTTTATGGAATAAAAGGGTTGAGAGCTCTTGGTTGATTTGTGAATAGAGAAGGCCAATAGGAATATAGTTGCACCAACATTTAACAGCAACCAATTAATTACCAGCTGACACATAGTTTAAAGGGCCCAGGAAATGAAAAATTATGTTCCCAGGAGGGAAGAATAGAGGTATTCTGATAGATGATGCAAGAAAGACACAAAGGCAAACTCTTCCTATTTCACAATTTTGCTTCAGATAAATTCAGGTGCTAGTTGATTGGGAAGATAAAATAATGTATTGACCAAACCTAATATGGTAATTAAAATGAAGATCTACTAATAATTATTCAGAGCAACAGTATTAGTACTGATCTTATATCTGATTTAACTGTCGGGGGGAATGTGGCCAAGACATCTTTCTGAGCCTTTATTTAAGTGGGAGCAATAATATGTACTTTAGAGTTGTGAGCTTTTATTTCAATAAAAGGGAGAGAGGGAGGGAAGGAGAAAGAAAAGAAGGAAGGAAGGAAGGTAGGAAGGAGGGAAGGAAGGAAGGTGAAGGAAGAAGGAAGGAAGAAGGAAGGAAGGAAGGAAGGAAGGAAAGAAAGAAGGAAGGAAACTGTGAAATGCCTGACTTATTGTAGGCAACTCAACAAATATTATTGATAAATAACTAATTAAAATAAGCTGGGATCTGTTGCAATTCCAATTTTGACCTTATGTCATCAATATACATGAACTGAAAGTAGAGACAATAAGAGTAAGCACGACTTTTAGAAGTTTGAGATATATGCCAGTGTGAGGACATTCTTCATATGTTTCTGCCTTCCAGGAGGCGCTGAAACATACCATTGGCTTCTGCAGCAGCCTGCTTAATACTGTAGAGCTCTGCACTGAAAGCAGAGGTCATCCTAAGAGAGTTATCTAAGATGCAAAGCTCGACAGAGCAGATGCATCGCAGAAATAGCTTTTTCTTCAAGTGAAACACCAAGCAATTTGTAAGTCCTTAGGTCTGAACATCACAAGTTATCCCTTTTTCCTTGTAATCTTTTCCTTCATTCGTGCTTGGTGTTTATAATGGCTGTCTGGACACAAGAGAGCAACTGTTTTAAACAAGCAGATCTTGTGTTTGCTTCTCTCTTGTTTTATCAGAGCTGCTGAGTAAAAGCTGTAAAATTATAGCAATAAGCAGGCAGACAGTTCAGGAAAGATAGGGAAGAATATTATCTTTGTGATTATAGAAGATGATTAGGTACTTGGAGGCCTTTTAGAGACAAGTGGAAAATGCGTGCCTACCTCCATTTTGATTTGATGTAGGGTTAGCCTAGCTCAGTTTACAATATGGCTCTTTGGCCAAAGGCACAGTGTAGGGGAGAATAGAACAATTAGAGATTGTCTCAATCTGTGGCACTCTTAAAACTCACATTTGCTGCCCAAATGTATTAATGATTTTCATGCAGACTTCTCTCCTTATATATACATTACTATTACAGTTTCTGCTACTGGGTATCTATTGATCTTAACCTTGAATCTCTTGACCTCACAGCATCTCTGCTTTGCTTCTGCTTAATGACAACAGTATTTTTCCTACTCTTCAGACTCAGTGGTATAAAGAGAACATGATTTTTTTTTAATTATGTAAATAAAAATGATAATGAAAGATACCAAAACCAGGTTTCAAGTCTTGTTCCTTCCATTAAATAGCTACATGGTCTTGGACAAGTCACCTTATTTCTCTGGGCCTTGTATATCTTACCTATAAAATGAAGATACTGGACTAACTGGGTCCTATAATCCCTCTGGTTCTAATGCCCTAGTATTCCATCTTTTTAAAGCCAAGCACTTTCAGATAGTCAGAGTGTGGGGTGGAGGTATGCATTCTTTTTTGTTCAATGAGATTTTTAAAAAGAAAAGAAAAGAAAAGAACATAGCTCTTTATTCTGAGATGACTAGTAAGACTTTGAGGAAGCAGAACTGAGCAGATTTCCTCTCTTGTGGAACAAATTTTTTTCCCCTTTTTTTTTGGATTCAGAAGGATATCATGTGCCATTCTTGAGTGAGCACTTAATTTCCAGAATTAGAATTGATCTCAATGTGATGAAACATTCATCACAAATGATAAAATACAAACGTATTTGTCACAACTTTAATAATATATGGAAGTGACTTGGTGCCATTCTGAACAGCTATAGAAGGTTTCCAAAGCAACAAGCAAACACTTTTGCTTTATAATTCGGAGGCAAATTTAATGCAAAAATAATAATAAGTATAAAAAGGAGGGGAAACTAAGATAACCACAGCTCACTAGGTAAATTAAAAAAAAAAAAAAAACTTAAGGAAAAAAATGTAAAAGAATTCATGCCATAAACATTTTGAAGAAAATTTTCATTTTCATTTTGATATAATAATTTTCATTTTGTAATTTTCATTTTGATATAATAAATATAATTTCATGTTTTGCAAAGGTATACTTTTTTTAGTTTCGACTATCCAAAGTAGGAAGAAGCCTCAAGAAGTCTTTAGCTTGATCTCTTGCTTCTGAGAACCTCCCTAGAGTTTGCTGAACAGAAAACACTTCAGTGCTTGTACTTAGAAACTGGATTTTTGTCTTGAAACGAACCAAGTGACTTCAGGAGAAATCAGACTCAGTTTCTGATCTAAAAAATAACATGTCTGAATGCCAAAAATCCTATATTCTTTAAGTTATTCCAGATAGGTAGCTATCTGACCTTTTCCCAAGCAACTATAATCTCAACAGCACGGGCAACAAGAGCAACAGGCATCAAGAAAAACATGTTCTACAAAACCCAGCAACTGTATGGACTGACTCAAATGTAAAGGACTTTCTTAAACCTAATTCTAATACCTCAATTTAGTTGAAGTCCATTTCTTTCCTCAGAGAGGACAAAATTGCTAGTCCTCCTTATTTTATGCTGGGGTTTTCCATATACACAAAGACCATTATTAGTTATGTCTTAGCTTTCTTTCATTTGCTTCTACTGTCAAGTAGAAAGATTTTTAAAAGCCACACTTTCCTGCACCAGAAATGAAGGGCAGAGGAATTACATTTTCAAGAAATACTTTTTATATTTCTAATAGAACATTCATAAAAATTCCACACTGACTCTAAGTAAGAAAGCAAATGCATATCTTAATTTTTTGTTTATGACAAAATTATGCTTAGAGACTGAGATTGTCTTTGCCAATAATTCATTTAACACAGATTCTCTGAAGGAATTATGATTTATAATAATAATAATATTTCACAAGCCAATAGCATACAGAATAATATCTTTTAATAAGTCAATGAAGAAATCACATACATACTCCAAACCAATGATAGATAAATTACATTATTGTTCCAGGAAAAAGGAAGATGAAAAAATAAAGTCCAAAGTGAATTGAAGTGTACCTTTCTATGTTCTCAGAAGAGGCAGCTTAGCCAACCAAGAGGTGACATCCAGCTGCCAGTGCTATCTGAAAATGCCTTGTTGCCAGAGCATGATGCTAGCTGAATGGAGGCACTGGTGTTAGTGGGCAAGATCTTCAAGGGGCCGCTGCACAGTTTTCATTCCATGCTGGCAACAAGTAGCCTTGCCACAGCAGCAGCTAATGTCCCAAGGTCTTTGGAGAGTTATTTAGATCATCGAAGAGTAGACTTGCCCAGACCGAACCCTCTCGGTAAGTCCTCACAGACACTTGGTATTTAAAGTTTAAATGTCCATTATACATAGTCTCTCTTCTGTGTGTTCACATTGATAAGCGCTCAGCAGTACAACAATTTTGATGACATCGTCCTGACACAGCCTCCCCAATGTAAATAAATTCACCCTTCAATGAAAATGACTTCACTTAAGTCATAAACAAGTAGATCTGAAATCATAACAAACCAATACACAACACTAATAAAATAGAAACATGCAACCAAATTGATAAGATCATTTTAAGATGGAAAATTCTGGGTTTGGTTCATCTCTTTCTTTGGATTTTCTGCACAATTCATGCTAGATACTTTGTGCAGTGCTACCCTACAGCCTCTGGAACGTCTGTCTGTAGATTTCTTTGCTTTCCTGCTATTGCCATTTGGACAACAGTTGAAGGGCAAGTACTTTTCATCTGGTAGAAATGAATAGAAGGAAAGAGAAGAAGCTAATAGCTACCTGACCCTATTCTCTTATTTCCTAAGGTTCCACTGCTATTGCATCCTAAAATGCTGAGTAGATGACATCATTTCCATAAAAGAGTGGACTGGTGAAATAACCAGACAGAAAACAACTGTGACATTCCTGCCTCACCCAGTCCACAGAAACCTTGGCTTCCCATAGTCCATCTGACACAGATGAGAAAGGACAAATATAAAAAAATAAAGAAATAAAAAAATTGTCCCAAACCTTGCTGCCAAGAAGTGAGCCATATCTTTTAATTAAAACCAAGTAAACAGGCAAATAAACTAGCTGTCCCTATAAAGCCACAAAGTGAAGATGTCCAGCCAAGGAAATTCTAAAGGTTCTATTAACCACAAAGCTGAAATTTTCCTAAACACAAAGTTGTTGATATTTTTGGATGTTGCTAACATATGATTACCTGGAAACATACACTATCATACAAAGGTCTTAGGCCCACTGGAAGAGAAGACTATGCAAAGTCTACAACTGTGATCTTTTAAAAGCTTTATAGAATATACCTAATTATGTCATCATAAGCTGTATGAATGCATATCAGAGCCAAAATCTTTATATCATGCACACATGTTTAACATTGCAGTGATGTTCGTGAGCAGAAAAATAAAGTCTTTGCGTAACAAGAGAATCTTACTGCTTCCTTCATACAACACCCACTTTTGTGTAGACAGACCCTCCAACACCGAAGCTTTTAATAAGCCACTTGCCCACAAGTTAAAAGGGATTCTGCAGTTCTGTCACTAGAAAAGAATGTGATTTCAGAATCGCAAGAGTAAATAAAATAGTAATCCTAGTGTTATAAATTATGCAACTTTCATCTCAAAGGACAATAAATAAAGCATCTTTCATCCCTATGAATCCCAAAACAGTTAACAATTTATAAATTAGCACATGGAGATCACTTGATTCATCACTGAAAGACATCTTGCCCTGGGATACTGTAGTGTTTTTTTTTAATAGCTGCGTCATTATGCACATGCATGCTTGCATGGCAGCACACCACACACACACACACACACACACACACATTCACACACACAAACCAGTATTGAAAGATGAGAAGCAAGGAAATACTATACTAATGGCCTAGGTTTGAGACATTTGAGTAGAGGAGCTAGGAAGCTGATTGAAATTCACTAAGAATATATAGAAGTTTTTTTCCCCATTTAAACTCAAAAAGATGTAAGCTTTGACTTTCCAGATACAGAGGGATAACCCTTCAAATTTCTTGTTAGTGTTACCATTTCTTTTCACCTAGATTATTACAAAATGCTTTTTGAAGCAAATATTTTGTCACATATTCACATATTGACAAACCTTATCACTCTCCTTTGCCTAGCATAAAGCCCACACTTCTAAGAATGGCATGAAGGATCCTCCATCCAGCTATTGATTATAAAAGATCCTTCAACATCTAGCTATCCCACCTCACTCTGAGAGAAAAATAGGCTCTCCAAATGGTCATCACAATAATTTGATTAATGTGACTAACACTTAATGTGAGTATTAGTACCAGGGAGGAAATAGATAATCTATCCATACAGCCCCATTATTTCAATGACTATACTAAACCACGGAGAAATTAAATGACTTATCCAGATTCATATAGCTATATAGGGATGAAACAGGAATGATCCTGGAGGACTTAGTCTCAACTGGTGACAGATTCAGATCCAGGTTAAAGACAAGGTGACCATGTTCTTTATCATTCAAACTAGGACACATATAAGAGTAAAAAAGCACAAACTAGTTATATTTACACCAAAACAACAGTAAAGTGGAACTATCCAGGGAAAACTGGACTATAGCTCCCCAAGTTAATAAAATCGCATTAGAATTTCCAGAAGATTGGCACAGGGGGTCATAAGCAATTTGATAAAGCATGTACATAATGATTTTGTAACAGAGTATCCACAGCTGGTCAACATACACTCATCTGGCCTGGCTTCTCTAGAAGATAGAATGAGAAAGCATTATAGAAGGGTTGGATTTTGAAAAGTTGAGTTACAATGCTCTAGAATCAGCATGGCAAAATTCCTTCTGGGAGCCCACCAAGCTCTGTGAGCTATACTTGAAACCATGTGTTCTCACTTCAGTAGCTTAAGGCATGCTTGTGAAGAGAGCTGACACATTCAGAAAGAGAAGCTCTTCTCTTAAACCCTCATCTTTGGCATTGTATAAACCTCTGGATGGGTTCCGAAGGCTTATTTATACATATGAGATACAACATCATTGGTGATGACTATTATCAAGGACTGTATTTTCACCTGCCAAATATGGCATCTCTTTAATGAACCAGCCATCTCTACCCATATTTTAGCCCCTGAAGTTGGTTGTGACCAAATAGGACAAATGTCATCTACTGAACATTGCAAATATTTACTGTTTTCTTTAAAAGATGTCTTTTTAAATATACATTAGAGAGTGACCCTCTATGTTATCAAAATCCAGGGCAGCAGGTTGGATTGGTCTGTGTATTAGTTTGTTTTTGCCTTTTTAAAAATATAAACCCAACCTGGGCTGCACTATACTATAAAACACATGAAAGTACATACCTACAGAGAATAAGCTTCCTCCAAGTTTCCAAGTCTTAGACTTTGCAAATATTGACAATGTCAGCCCTGTAAGAGACTTTACACATGTAAGCATTCAATCAATACATGGATTGATAGTTAGGATGTGGTCTACAGGCAGTTAAAAAGAGCAGTGTTTGAGAATAGTGAGGAAGAATGACTTTTTGCCACCCTGATTTCTGAATACACTGCAGAGCTCAGAATAGGGTAGGTGTTCAATAAATATTTGTTGAGTGTTGAAAGAATGTGTATAAATCTTTCTCTCCTCAAAATGACTCAAATATATAATGTAGAATGATAGCCCTTGGGTTAGGAAGGTTGGCCTGCATGATCTCCCCATTTGCCTGCCTGATTTCAGGTGGTGACAAAGCAGCCAGGCTGCCTCTGCTTCACCGTCAGATTTTCAGCTTTCCTGAAGCCTTATTAGATAACTCATCTTCTCTTCACCTTAAGCAGATTCAGTAACAGATGGATATCCCAAGGGCAAAAAGTAAGACTCCATGCTTGGGAAAGATATAGCTGTAAAGACAAGCCGTGGATCAGGAGAGACCAGCGAACTCCCAGTATTTACCCTTCTCTGAACCTAGCTAACCCACCGATGCTGACTTTGGAAGAAACTGGCTTTTAAACATTGGACCTGTCTTAGTAAATAAATTCCAGACCAGAACCACCACCTATTCTGCTGTACATGGTCACTCTGCATCTCTGCATTCATGTAAAAGCTTTCTTGCTCAAGTGGAATGAAACACAGATTCCTAAGAGTAGACAAATTGACCAGTAACTACTATGACTCACTAAAAGACGAATCAACTTAAATCAAAGCAGGTCTCTATACATCTGGCATTTGGGGAGAATAAGGTGTTCTTGATTTATGAATTGCCAGATAAATAGTTTAGGAAATGACAGACTCTATATGCAGACCATACGCAAGAGACCTAGTGACTAATGATCTGAATTAAATCTATATATGGAGGAAGTAGGGGGTCATAGAAAGTAAAGAGAGCTGAATCCTCAAGAATTCCTAAAGAGATTGAGGGGAGTCCTGGGTTTCCCACAACACATAAGGATTTGAGCAAATTTCATGTGTATCTCAAATGACAGGGTGAATCCGGGCTAACATTGGAGATAAAGAAAGTTGCCAATTTGTAACTAAAATCCAGGTGTTTTCAACCAGTCAGAGGCTCTTGTCCTTCACACATGTGAAAATGTGCTCTATAAATTTGCCTAAGATTAAGAGGAATTTTTAGAATATAACTTTATAAAGGGCAGGAGTTGTGTTTTATATATATAAAGAAAAATGATGTGCTCTATAGAATGCACCTCCATTTCCTCCCTTCTGCATGGTCACGGCTAAGGAGAGCCTTTTCACAGCACTGGCAGCTGAGAAAGAAGAAGGGCTGTTCACAGCCAAACCAGGCTTGTTTCCACTTGTCACATAGGTGAGGAGCAGTTGCACTGCCAGCTGCCCTGAGAGCGACTCCTTTTGCCCTGTTCCTCGCAATCGCTCCAGGCTGTGCCCACATCTCTCCAAGCTCAACTGCAGAGCTTCTTAAAGGCCCTGAGGCCCCAGCGTTACCTGGCAACGGCGCACCTGTGAGTTAGGTCAGCCAGGCAGTGCTAACCTGTGTGTTCGGGCTTGTGGGTTCCCAGTGTATTCTTATGCTTCCTTATCACAGCTCACTCCCCCAGCCTAGAGGGGAGAACAGAGCTGTTTTCCTTCTCGGTTTCCTAGATACAACAGATCCACTGATTAGCTCTCGATTGTGTCCAAAAAGGCTAAGGCGTACACCATAGCATTAACCTTACTGATGTAGCTTTTAAGAAAGTGTCCAGTTTTATTTGGGGAAATATCTCTCTGCCAATAAACCAGATTCTTACCTTGGAAAAATTTAAAAAAAAAAAAAAAAACTCTGAATGGTAATGGTTAATAATACATTATAACAGATGTGTTTAAAAGAAAAGATTATGTAACAACAATTATACCTGCTTTTCTCTCTCTCTCTCTCTCTCTCTCTCTCTCTCTCTCTCTCTCATCTGTTTCTCTCCAGCCTCTTCCCACCAGAACAAGTTCTTTTGGTCAAAATTCCAAGAGAGGTTTGATGAGATGACTCTGGGACCGGCCTTTTTGACCATTTCAGTGAGCAGCTTTGGGTTTTGACCAGGAGCAACCCTCCAACGTAGCCAGACTTCCTTTTCCTGGAAGGGGAAACCTGATGCTGACCTTACTTCCTGTCTGTTGACCTCGCTTCCCTAGGACACCATTTTCTGGAAGCAGACGAACATCTGTAAGGACGGAGACCTAGGCTGCTGAAGTGCCTCCTCCTTCTACTGACCCAAGGGGAGTAAATGAGGGCAGGAAAGAACCCAGCCAGATGTGGATCTCTGTATGCTGCTGGGGCAACCTCAATAAATATTTTGTAAACATTTCTTCAATTTCCCTTAGTTCCTTCAGAAAAACAATATTCTGTTCTCATTTTTCTATGTTCCATACCCCTACATTTGTAGTTCTGGGCACAGATGACACTTTAGTAAAATCTGACTTCCCTTGCTACTCTAGTCTTTTCTTTTCTTTTCTTTTCCCTTTTCTCCCTCGGTTATTTCTGTCCTCTCTTATTCTCCTCACAAGCGACTTCTCATCTTACCCCATTTCTCTTTGTCCTACTCTCTCCTCCATCCTTATCCCATTCTTTGGCTATTAAACCCTTGGCCTGAAAATGGCCAAGTTAGATGTTTAAGCCTCCACTCAAGGTGTTTTCTGAATCACTCTGTCCAAAAAGCTGGAATATCAAGGAGTTCAAATTATAAAATAAGCTAGGAATCCAGCAGCTTCCAAAGACTTCTTTTTTAACATTAGGCAACCTTCATTATGAAGATGCAAATACTGGTTGCTATTGCTCCAATCATTTCTATTTCTTATATTTGGAAAGTCCATTTCTAAATCACCCTGATCCCTTAAATCTTTTGGTGTTAACATTTGCCTCCAAGAGTACTTGTTTCTCAGTTGCTTTACACATACCATGTCCAGGTTTAAGTTTCAGACCCTTTGACCTGCTAGAGCTCAATGTGAGCTTCTTCTTCAGGCTCTTTTACAAGTATCTGAATGCAATGATGAGGGGTCAAGGTGACTTCAAGATTCCTTCCTTTTCTTCCTTTCTGCCTTCTCACAAAGACTCAGACCTTTTCTTCTAGTCAAAAACAAACAAGCAAACAAACAAAAACAGAAAAAAACACACTGTTACATTGCTATTGTTGATTTTTCAAATGGGTTACCTTTGAAATTTTAAGTGTAGGAATTGAATGCCAAATAAGCTGTTTTTTAAGAAAACTCAATCTCTCCCTTTAGGACTCTTTTATAATTTACTTTGTTTTCCAACACTGGGATTTTAAAAATCTGTTTCTCTTGCAATCTCACTTGAAAAAAAATTCTCCAGCCTTTTCTTTTTGCTGATAGCATTGATTGTGTTTTGAGTTTTCTCGTTTTAATAAAAAACATTTACATGTTTTATGTGGTGTGTATGTGTCTGTATAAATACATATACATGTGTGCGTGTGTGTGTGTGTGTGTGTGTGTGTGTATAATCATTAGCAGTGCCTAAAGTTAATAGCCTAAGAATGTATAACATAATATACTGCAGTGTCACTGATAGAGTGAAAAAGATTTAATATAGGACTGAGGGGGAGAAAGTATAAACAGTTTGAAACTATTACTACTCCAACTAGTCCTGAAAGGGCTCAATGTGAAACCAACCAGAAAAATGATCATTCCACAACTATAAATATAAAGTACAAAAAAAGTTCTCTGGCATTGTGAAAAATCCATAAATAAAAAGCACCCCCCCCCACCCCGCCCGCTCAAAGCATTTGCTGGCAAAAGTATTTAGTATGGCAATAAAAAAAGAGTATTTGTTTTCTTTATATTAAGTGATTTTTTTTTATGGAATCTGTACAATTAAACACTACATAAGAACATAAGAATTGGAGTTTGTGTTTGGCACCTAACTGACTATAGAATCAGGAAGATGTAGAATCTAAACAGGCTATGTGCCTTTTCATGTACAGTCAAGGTTACTTGTAATGTCTTGTAAATAAAAAGTGTTCTATACTGAAAAAAATTCATTCTTTGAAACTACATATATATATATATATATATATATGAAACTACATATATATATATGTAGTTTCAAAGAATGAATTTTTTTCAGTATAGAACACTTTTTATTTCTGAATTTTTTTCAGTATAGAACACTTTATATATATATATATATNGTTTAAGTACAAGCAGAGTAGTATTTTAAGGTAGAGACTACTTCAAAAGGCCAATCAGGCCAATCTTCATATCAAATATGTATCAGTTAAGGACTATATTATTATCTCATTTTATTTTTATATTCATTAGGCTACATCAGAAAGAGTGACTTTTTTAAAGATGGAGTTGTCCGTTGTCAGCTAAAAGAAAATCACAATAGTGTTAAGCACTAAGTACTAAGCACTTAGAACCAAGAAGCAGCAAATTAAAGACTCAACAAATTACACACAATAATCTTCATTCACAAGTCAAAGACTTACAAGTCTCAGCCAAATATTAGGGATTATGGTGTTGATAATTAACCTAATAATGATAGTAAAAGTAATCTCTCATATATATAACACATATGTATATTTTATATAAATATATATATATACGCACACAGAGTATTTTGCTGAGCCCAAGTAACTACAGTGTATGGGCCAGTTGCTTTGCTCCTTATACGCTACAGGAGACAGAGGTAACTAGGGCATTCTGATAGGCAAAAATGCTGATAATGAAGACACAGCAACAGAGGTTGGCATAACCTTTGCCTCTATCCCAATATCATTAGCAAAAGACCTGCTAACACAATGTCAAAGGGAACTATGTGCCCATCCTATGTCTGGGGTAATCTGAAAATAAAGCATTACCACTATTAGTTAGGACTATATGTAATTTCCAATAGTTACCTTAAACACACACACACACACACACACACACACACAAAGAATAGCAATTTGTATGGATTTAAACAAATAGCTTATGAGCCTAATACAGAACTTGATCTATTGAGAATAATTTGCCTTTTGCAAAAGAGGGGTTTCCAACTGGTCCAATTCTGCTTATCTTTACAAGTCTGTTCTAAGAGTGAGAACTACTGGGGAACTATAAACCTGGTTATCTGAAAGATTAAATCAAAGTATGTTACTTTAGATTTGTAAAGAACTTTTGCACATGTGAGTTTTTTTTTTCACAGCAGTCTCTTGAGGAAGTTATTGCTATCATCTTTTTATAGACAGTAAAATGAGGCAGAGAGCTCCATGACTTGCCAGAGATCACAGAGGTGCTAAGTGGTAAAGACAGGAGTTAAGTTCAAGTTTTCTGTTTCCAAAACTAGTGTCCTTCTCACTTTATTCCAGTGCCTACCTCAGGAATTAAAAAGTCCTTTAAAGAACTATAACATGGAAAGCACTGTGATACATAATAATTCTACAAGGGGAAAGGTGAGTCAGGGAAAAGGCAAATCTAAAGCTGATTCCAAGGTTTAGATTTGACTCACCTAGGAGGATTTCTCCTGCGTTAACAAAATAGGAAATTCTTGGGGAAAAGTAGGGTTTTGGGGGAAAGCTCATAATATATTTTTAAGCTCAGTGTTTAAACTTGTAAATTATGTAGTTGGAGGTGGTCAATAGTCAGAGAGTTCAGAAAAGAGGCTGAAAATTAGGATGATATTCTCATAGGAAGCTGGATGAGATCCACCAAGAAAAAGCCTACAAATGAAGAAAGGCTATGAGTAGAATCTCAGGAAAACATGGAGGGTGGGAGAAGAATATATATATTCAGAAAGATGCAACAAGTAAAGTCTCCTTTCAAAAAGTAGAAAAATTCTCCTTAAAATAGAGAAAAATCATTATTTCCTCAAAGATAAAAATAAAACAGAAAGGCATAAAGAAATTACAAAGTGGAAGGAAGAAGAGATGAGAAAGTACATGTCAGATAATCCCAATGCTCTCATTAAAGATAAAGCAAAGAGATGGGCTATGTTCTTAAAAGTAAAATTTTGAGGCAGCTACCGTAGGAAAGTTAGAAAAAATGAGCTCGAGATGAATAAAAGCAAAGCTGATCTTCATGGAGGACCTAAGTGTTGTCAGACAACTTGAACTCGTAGTGGAGTGGAAAAATCATCATAGCCACAAGAATTTCTCCCACGAGCAGAGTCATAGAAGAATTTAACCAGGTTTAGGAACTAACAAGAAGCATATGCTGTAAGGTCAAATGAATGAGAGGGATTTTAAAATGACGTGAGAAGTTAGCTAAAATGGCTAAACATAAAGTCTAGGCTAGATATGTAAGAGAAAATGGAAATAAAGTAAGAAAGATTGCAATAAATACGGACAGCAGCTTCGGTAAGTGTGAGGAGAGGGAGGGATGCATGGAAATATAATCTGTATATTGATTTAGTAGACCAGACATATAATCTCAAATTCATCAGTTTTTACCACTTCCACTTTCATTTTCAATTATTTTCTTTACCTACCTGTCCCTTGAGTTTGTAACCATTTGTTTGTCAAAACTTTCTATCTCTGTTCTTTGCTCCTCATTTGCTCCTGAATGCCCTTTGTATTAGTTTCCTGTGGCACCTGTAACAAATTAACACAAACCAGGTGGCTAAAAGAACAGAAGTTGATTCTCTCACAGTTCTGGCAGAGAAAAGTCAGAAATCAAGGTGTCAACAGGGATATGCTTCTTCTGCACTCTAGGGGAGAATCTGTTTGTTCTTCGCTTCTTTGAGCTTCTGAGGGCTGCCATGCAGACATATCTTTGGAGCCATCGTTCAGTCCACTACATACTTCGACCTATCTTCTGTACACACACACACACACAACTCAACTTAACCAACCTTCACTAATAGCACTGATGGATGACTTCCTATTTTTAGGTATCAAAGTTAAGTTTCAGTTTGCATTTGATTTTCTACAATATCAGTCATCCTTAAGAGTGTGGACTTCTCCAAACACTCTCCTTGCTGAACTTCTAGGATTCCATTTTCTCTGATTTCCATTCCACTTCTCACCATTCCTTCCCAGGCTCATTAAATGGTAGTGTACACCAGAGACCTCTTTTCTCCTCATTTTTTACTCACTGGGTAAAGCTATGATCCTGTTGATCTTCCTCTACTTCTTTGTCTTTATTTTTCCTAATTTATAACTTCACTTGATTTCTTGTATGACTTCCACACCAGCACTCTCCAATGGAGCCTTCTGCTATCATGGACGTATTCTATAGCTATACTGTCTAACACAGTGGTCACTATGTGTAGCTATTGAACACTTGAAATGGTCAGCTACTGAGGAACTGATTTTTTAAGTTTTTTTTCCTTTTAATACATTTAAATAGCCACATGTGATGCTGGCTACCTTGATGGATGGTACACATCCAAAGTCTCCTCTACACTGTACACCAATTCTTGTGAACTTCTTGCCAGTCACACAGTATGTCTTTCTACTGGGTGAGTGACTATCTTTTAGGATTCAACTGCCACTTCCTCCATGAAGTCTTCTTAAAACTCTAGGTTGAATTATTTGGTTCCACTTTTGTCTTCCCACAACTAATTTTCCATTATATTATTACATACAACGTTATATCTTATAATAAATATATTATATATTATAATCTATCATCTTATAGATTTTATAGTTTTATATGTTCATCTCATGAACTCCTTGAAGAGAGAGACTATATCTTATTTTATTCTGCAGTCTTTAAAAGCTAGTATAAGACCTGGTACGCATTCGTTGAATAAATGGGAAAAAAATGAATGACTCTACATTGCTTAGAGGTCACCCTACATTATCAGAGGTAACAAGGTGCAGCTCTGAAAAACAAGGAGCTTCTGCTCCCCTTTATAATCTCCTCATGAGAATAGGCAAGTCCAGGTAATCCAGGAAGGTTTCACGTCCACAAATTAGATGATAGAGAATCCCGTTTTTATTTGTCTGTTTGGTTTGGTTTGGGTTTTGGTTTTTAATGAGTTGCAGTTTTAGGAGCCTTAAAAACTGGAACTTAACATGGTTAACTGGCTATGTGAGCCATTTGGCTGTCACCCTTTCTGCTTAAAGTACAAATCATTCTAAGAATCACTCTTCTCTGAAACCTAAAATATGGTGATTTGGAGAATTCCAAACAGTAGTGTATAATTTTTCAAAACTGTAGTTAAAAGGAGAAAAGAGCTGGTATGTTTGCTATAGGAGGAATGGAGAGAAAAGCAAAAAAAATTTCTGATTTTGGCTATAGAATGTGCATGAGTGCATGCATCTATTAACGGGTGAAGGGCAGTGTTAGCAAAGGGTTAGGCAGGCGTACAGATTGCTTAGAAGGGGACTCATGCAGGCTTTTTCTGGTCGTGTGCATTCAGCCCAACCTTCATTGCCTGTGGCTGCTCTTTTTTATGAGAACTGGCGCACATTTAACTGCTATAGCTGTTGGCTTCTAGGCTTAGTTTTACCCACAGAGGAGACATTCATTCACATTTCAGCTATCATTTCCATTAAACCATGAAAGTACTAATGGTACCTAATCTAACTGAATAAGGCACAAACAAATAAATATATCCCCTAAACACTCTAATTATGAGGTATCTAGAAACATAGTGGTGGTACTTATTGAAAACAAGTACATTAACTGTAACCTTAAAATTTTCCCTCTTAAGTATGTGGAAAAAACAAATAATCTTTGTGCAGAAGGCGGAGAGTAGCAACTCCATTAAGATATTACATGGAAAAAAGAACTCTAGTCCAGTTTTGTCTATTTCAAGCTCCATTTTGCTCATATTATAACTTAGAGAATCAGAGAAGCCCAGAGTGGAAAGAAGAATGTGGGCTACATTTTATTGGAACTTTAGATACATTTTTTTCTTGTTTTATCTGAGCTTGCAGGTGACATATTCTTAATGAGGGACTTGAAACCTCTGCCTTTAAGAAGTGTCACTGATGTGCCCTGGGACAACAGCTCCTGATTTTAGCTTTTAAATATGCTCAGTATTTAGAGTAATTTTTTT
Organism: Pteropus medius; assembly: GCF_902729225.1. Taxonomy (NCBI): domain Eukaryota; kingdom Metazoa; phylum Chordata; class Mammalia; order Chiroptera; family Pteropodidae; genus Pteropus; species Pteropus medius. The sequence continues at coordinate 3,412,723 of NW_024342644.1, read as the reverse complement.
CTTAGTGCAATTCATTGTTTCACCTGCCTTAGTGAGAATTATGGGTTTGATTAATGGGCTGAAAAATTTGGTCCTTTTTAGGTTCCTTATCTCTATTCCTTTCTGATGCATGATGCTTCCAATAGTCTCTGGATACTAAAGAATCATATCCGCAAGCAGTTTAAAATGAGAGTAAAATTAAAGTGGAATGGTTTATCCATGATCCTGGCATTTGTAGTGACCATTTATGTTAAATGTATTCATACATAAATGTATATGTTCAGTCATATATTCATTTATTCATTCAACAAATTATTCTGTATCAGGCATGGTTCTTGGTACTGGGAAGAGTCTGTAGTGATTTTATGTTCTACTAAATCAAAATGAGATGGTGGACAACCATTTACCTCCACTTTAAATAGTGGTCATGGATATGACAATGAAAATGTGTATGAAAAGGGAAAGTAACTATAACAGGGCTTGTTTACTGTTTTAATTTTGGTCACTATGTTAATCAAATACATAGTCAAGAGACACCTGTGTTCAGTGAGTTATTACAAATGTATGACACATGCTGCTGATGAAACAAACTACCAATCTTGGAATCCACAGGTGCTTTAAAAAAATAAATAAATAAAATAACTAGGCAACTAATCCCATCAGCATTGGGAGTGAAAGCTTTAAGTCAAATATGCATATTTTCACTGCAAGTAGCTCTTAAAAGTGAAGTAATGCTTATAAGTTTACTGAAGGGCTCAAGGAAAAGGATTATCTAAGAACACAAAGCATTTGGTTATGGGTAGTGAAGTTAAAACACAAGATTTCAGTGAGAGCTTCTTCTTGATTTATCTAACCAATAGAAATATGTTATTTTGGCATGTCCACACCTCATGTTCATGTACAAAACCAGACAAGTACGTGAATTTCTTTTATCCTTAAAATCAAATAAAATAACAGCCTAGTACTAGAATGGCACTAATAGCAACTCTTTGGAAAATAGTGTATTTTTTTTCCATTTGGACAAATTATGAGTAAGTTCACTAAAATAAGCTAGAAAATATTCCTGACTCGTTTGAATGCAATCTGTGAGCTCCAAAAATAAATAAAGATTGCTCCTAAAAAGTCTAGAACATGGTATGATGCAAAGCAGTGTTAACAGATTAAATGCTCTCATGCTCCCAAACATCTGAATCAGACTGTTCTGCCTGGTTAACATGAAAATAAGATGTACACAAAGATCTTAAATTATAACTTTTCTCACAGGTCCTCAAATCTGGAATTTAAAAAATGCATTTGATGAAATGTAAGTAGTGGTGATGTGTGTGTGTGTGTGTGTGTGTATTATTGTGTGTGTGTGTGTATTCACTTTAAAATATAACATAAGCATAAATTAATATTTCATAGTTATTGATGGGCATAGAAAGCACATAACAACACTGTTATTCTTTTTAATTGTAAAACAAATATATTCTGCTTAATCATATATACACTGTTACATATAAGCTCATGCTCCCTCCCCTCCCACCAACATCCCATCTGAATCCTTAATAAAGAAGAATTTGATCATAGATGATAGTGGATATGAAGTTAATTACAAAGCAAAATCTTGAAATGATCCAGCCAGGGAAGATGCAAATATATTTCATAGGAAATATGGTGTCATTCATGTTTCTGCCTAAAGAAGAAACCATTTTCATATCAGCTCCAGTCAGAAAGTTATTCTTCATAAAAGGACATGTTTTATACATGGTTGGGTAGACCACCCAGCACTCAGATTCCAGAGCACTAGAGCAGAGGGCCTTATCATGTTCCAAAAGATGAGCGATATGCGATGAGAAGTATGTCCTGGAAAAGAATTTTATCAGATGGCCCTGAAGAGAAAAATGTCATCTGAAGAATATTAACAATGGACTTTGAGTGGATGCAAAAGCTGAGCCTCACAATTTTGTGGAAATAGTAATAAATGGTCTAGTAGAAGGGTATAACCATCTCTTCTAGAACATTACTGTGTGGAGCAAGAATAGCATGAGGGCATGCAATAAAGAATGGATAGATACTGGAAAGAAGGCCGGAATTCTTCATTCCTCCCCTTATCATCACTCTTTATCATGTGACCTTCATTTCTTTCCCTCTCATCCCCACACCCTAAAAAGAAGATATTTTCTCACTTTGAGTTTAATCATGAGGCTTGCTCTCACTGATGGAATATTAATGGAAATGATATAACCAAAAAGACTTTTTCAAAGGTTTGAGTGGTTAGGCTGTTCTTTTTCACTTCTTCCGTTGCTAAGAGATGTACTTTCTTTGGCTAAACATGGACTCCAGCTGGAGAATGTATTTCACTAGAATTTTCGTGGTTATTTGTTATGCAGCAATAGCTAACTGATAGAGAGTAATTATCTTCAAGTATATGAAGAAATTTTCTTTCTTTTTTGGAAATGAGAACATACTAGGAGAGATTCAGGTTAAAAATAAAAAAGATTAGCATTCTTAGCACCTTATTTTTAACAGTTTCAGAAATGGGAATGATAAATTCTGGAGCCTCGACTAACCTTCAGGAGAAACAAACCAAATGACCTTTGTTCCTTCATGCTTATTTGATCCCAGACATAAAATCACAGATAAACCAATTGAAAAGAGAAATTCCATCTGATTGTAAATAGACTCTCTGGTGGTTTCTTGAAATAAGAAATATTTTCTTTGTACTGATGTACTCTACCATGATGTAGAGGATCACTCTAGTGCTTTTGTTAAGACATATGATTTATCTTGGTCCTCATATACTTGAATTTAATTTCTCAGAACAAACATTATCTTGAGAAATTAAATAATAGAACACCTCAAAACTGGAAAAAAAAACTTTCAGTTAAACTAAACTCTAAGTTAAATTAAAAGTTTTTTTTTTTTTTTTTTTTTTTTAGTAAACTATAGGTTGATGACAACCAAGAAATTTCCAGAGAATCTTCAGGAGATGAATTTACTTATATTTGCAAATATTGAGTGTAGCTGTTGAGGTTCTTACTCTAGAGTCAGACAGAGGTTTGTATCCCAATTCAAACATTCATTAGCTATGTGACCTTTAACAGGAAGTAATTTCTGGGCCCTAGTTACCTATGAAATGAGAAAATTATGCATGTAGCAGGTGCTTAACAAATAGCAGCCACTACTACTACCACCATCAATACCATCATTCTTATCAAAACTATCATCATCATAATCATCCTTATCATTAAAAAGTTTTGGGAAAGGGGATATGATGAAAGTTGTGTCTGCCTTAGATGGATTTGGCAGGAGTGAACAGAATGAATTGGACAGGGCAAGAGAACTAATAGTTTTATTTGGAATGGATCTCTTTTTTGTCCCCCTCTTGTGGGATATTTCTCTCACACCCACACACACCAGAGTTGAAGTAAAAAACTTAATGTTAAAACACAAATGAGGTAATGCTGGCATTTCTGCCTCAAGGTAGTTACAGCCAAAGATCTAGACAAATATATTCCCTATCCCCAGTTTGCTCGGGAGCTCAGGATGAACTCACGGATGGACAGACTCGAGACTTGTGCCTAGAAATCTCCTTGCCCTCAGCATTCACTTGCGATGCTCCTTCATGTCTCTTTGCTGCCTAAGCTGCTGGCCATCTGTTATAATGGCATAGTGCCAGCTTATAGGAGAGCTTGCCGGTTTTGCCTCAGTCCAGGGGCCAAGAAAAGACTTTCCACAAGAAGCCCTTATAAAACTCACAAGGGTACCTGGAAAGAGCTCCTGGTTGCCTCTGCCCACACGGCAATGCTGTTGGTGAGCTTTGCTTCACGTTTGTTTCACCTGTTGATTTAACTAGTTGAGTCTCCAATCTAAATCTTGAACTCTAGAGAGGAAAAAACATGAACCATGTGTAGCTACCTGTGGCTGCCAAACAGACAGGTGGTGTTATTGCCTGCTTCTTGGCAGGGCTAATGGGAAGCAGCAGGGTTTTCATCAATACTGTTAGTGCCTCCTCTAATTCCCCAACATCTCCTTTCTTCCTTATGGTATCCCCCTCTGTCCCCCAGTCCTTAAACTATTTGTAAGGTTTAGCAAAAATTTCTTTGTTTTACTTGTCTTCCACCTGTGTCCACACTAAGTTAAATGTGAAACATTAAAATATATACATATAAATGATTCTCATAAGACACAAAGAAAGATTTTAAATACATTTAGTATTTTAAACAAATGCTTATGTGTGACTAGAGGGTGTTTTATAATCGCATTAAAGATTATATAGCTTTTGGAGTCGATAGAACCAGAATAGTAAACATCAATTTTAAGTGAATAAAATAAAAATCTTTGACCTAACAACCAAGAACATTTTCAGTTTATATTCAATAAGGTATTAGCTTTTATTTTAAAAAGAGAATGCACTCAACTATCTAGAGCATGTGATAATAATAAATGCGACAAAAACACTTTAGAAGATCCTAATAATAGATATTTGCACCTGTTAGGGACAAAGTCCAGAGACAAGAGTTGAAATGTCACTTGATGTTGGTAAGAATGTTGATTTTCTAGGCCAATATTCACTCACTCATTCATTCAACAATTATGGACCAGGCATTGGGCTAATGGTTAGTGACTAGAAAGCAAATCAACCAGAACACCTCCAGTCAAGAATTTCACCATCTAGTTTCATACGTGTATATATGACCAGAAAAACACAAAAGAAAAAAGAAATTCAACAATGATAACAGAGACAGATATTATGAGAATACTTACTCTAGCCTGGCAGGAATTAGCTAAAACTTCCTAGAAGAGATCAAAAGCAGGTTTCTTTAAAAGTTTGTATTCATAAAGCACACACAAAAAAAACTAGATAGCACTTCTCCTTACAGGTTGGATAATTCTACACATCTATTCGCTATTCAAATCTGGCAAAATTTGTGGGTTAGATTAAAAAGAATCTGTGAAATGGAACTAATTCTTGTTTCCTCTTACTGTAGAGTGGATTAAAAAATCCACAGAGATAAACAAAGTGTGTGCCATTATATAAATGGAAGTTATTTTTATCATTTATGCCTAGTATTCCTTTTCATCTACCAAAGGACCAAAAAGAAGAAGAAAATACTGCAAGGAATGTAGCCAGTTTTCTTTGCTTATCCATTTCAGAGGTGAGTATTTCTAGATCACCATGGAATCTTAGCACCATCAGAGGCTTTGTGAGGGTCTGTTTGTCCACTTCTCTGGTTTCAGAGGTAATACGGAAGCCCCCAAATAGTGAGCACCTTGCCCATTCCCTCCAACACAGACTTCCTCCACGTTAGGGTTCCTCAATGTTTACATTAAATTATAGGTGGGATATAGAATATCAGAAAAGTTGCAGATGCTGACTATTGCACTAACTTCTCAAGAAACAAGCAAACAAGAAAGACTAACTTTCTAATTCTCCAATACAGATAATTACAATTGGTATGTCTTTTTTTATTTTTAAATAACTCAAGTTGCCTTCTGATGTTTTTTTTTTTTTATCACCTTCCAAAGGCCCCATCTTTTAATGCCAACACATTGGAAGTTAGGATTTTAACATATAAATTTTGAAAGGGTACAGAATGTTAAAAATCTTAATGCACATTGAAGAAATTGCTCGTGTTTCAAGTCAGCAAGGGAAAGAGAACTTACTCATCTATTTGTTAATATTTCTTGACTGAAAATAGCCAAATGAGTTTATGACAATGAAATGAGGCCTTCTGACAGTTTATAGTTAAAGAAGGAGCTCTTTTGAAAATGCGCCTACTTCCTGTCTGAGCCAAGGCAACACAAAGGTTTACAGTGAGTGACTAAGGAGAAACAGATAAAATAGAAAAAAGCCATAATTATATTATCAATGGCCAGAGAGGTAGAAGACCTCAATTCCAGACTCAAACTAGTCACTGCTTTGCTGTGAGAACATGTACGAGGCATTCAATGAGATCTTCATTTCTTCACCTATTATATAAAGAGAGTCAACCCAGCAATTCCCTGCCTTCCAGCTCTCAGCCATTCAAAATCTTGAGCCAAGAAGTTCCATCCATAACCTTCATCCATAGCAGTAATGCTTTCTTCCACCACTCTCATTGCCCCATAAAGACTTACTAATATGTGCATGAGAAGCCCATAATAGACCATAACCTTTTAAGGGTCAAATGACAGCCTTGTAGCTTCTATTATTTATAATCTTTTAGTTAACTCTTCATAGATAAAGAATCTTATGTAAATGTGGCCAAAAGGTAAAATGATTAACATTCCTGAAATTTCTAATGTTCTGCTTTCTTCCTCCTAGTACTGTTTGAATTGATATTCAGAAGCAGAAAAATTAAACATGATTTTTGGAGTGTCCAAGAAGAATTAAGTTCTTGGATTCTATTTGAGCCAACGTTTAGGATTAGGTATTTCCCAGAAGGTGGGAGGGCAGTGGGGGAAATGATATTTTAACATCTAAGCACTTTCAATGAATAATATGTGTTTATATTCACATATATATAGGTATCATCCCCAAGTATGTACACATATTTTCCCCTGATGTATGATCTCAGTAAAATATCAGAGAGAAAAAATGTCAGACATACATAGCATAGCAATCAAGGGCTAATGAAGATCCAGGTATTAAATCAATTAAGAAGTATCAAAAGCTACCTAATCATCAAGGAACAAAATTGGCACCACAATATGTAGTGAGTATGGGAAAGCCTAATTTACTAAACATACCCTGCAGTCACATAATTGCATGTAATTTTACCAGCATAATTAACTAATTTAATTACCACTTCTCAAGTGCATCAATTATTGACATTACAGAGTTTTCAGACAGCAGAATTACTGTGTGGTACATCCAGAGAATGCAAAATGCTTTGTACGCCTATTTTCCCAGTCATAGTCAACTACCAAAGAAAAATGTGGAGACAAGGGGGAAAAATTCCTGTCCTGGAAATCTCAGCCAGTGGGCAGGTTTAAAGGATGGAGAACCGGCAAATGTTTCTGGCACAAGGCAGAGAAAGGGAAGAAGCCCCAAGACTATGCTCTTCAAAGCTGTTCTTTGCCAGGGCGCAGACAAAATGTGCAAAGCCCAGTCAGGGAAAGAAATAGAAGACTCTATTTTTGTTTTTGTTCTTGTTTTTATTGTTTGTTTGGTTGGATGGTGGTGGTTGTTTTTTGTTTTGTTTTGTTTGTTTGTTTGTTTGTTTTTGGAAAAAGCTATGCAACAGCAATTTAAAATGTGCCTAAGAACACTTGCAGGAAGAAAAGTAAATAAAAGAAAGAGAAGTCTGAATAAATATTTTGTTAAAGAACCAACACTTGCCTTTGCAAATAAGGTTTTTTTATTTCATATCTTTTTTTTTTAATTTAAGTGTTACTAAAACATTTAATATCAAGGGTCTTCCTAGAAAACTGCTTAGCTTGTCAAGTCAGAGAGATGTGTAGTCTACTCCAAAATGAATCACAGCTTCACTGCTGTTTAAAAAATAATAGGCAACATCAATCGATATTGTTCTCAAGTCACAAAATTTGTGAACAGAGATGGCTGAAACTCCTAGGAGCTCTGGTGTGATTTTGTGTTTCTTTTCACACTGGCCTCCTGTACATGACCTTCATACAGCTGCTTTGTCATATCTGGAGGTGGCTGAACTGCGAAATAGGACTGCCGTTAGCAGGTTATTTTAATGAGACCATTTAATATGAAGAAAGGATATGAGACTAGCATGTTTTCCTTACCTTTTGAGTCCTTAGGTATCTGCATTGTCTTTGGATTTAAATTGAAATTTTTAGTCATTTGTTGACTCTGGAAAAAAGGAAGGAAATCTTTATTACTTCTATCTTTAGGGGTTTATTATTGCATCACTTTTAAGTGACTTAGTCAAGCGATTCACAAATTAAGTCTAAGGAAAGGAAAATATGCTTTCACGCATATGGCTGAAAATCAGATTACAGCCTCAAGATCTGAATCTTACATGGGGCAAAGACTTTTAAAGCCTGAAAATAAGTGATTACAAATTAATTGGGATGCGTTTTACAAAAAGTTCGTTTCTGTGAATCATATGTATTTATTTTATATACTAAACTTATTGTAACTGAGAGCTGGAGACCTAGAATTATTACCTCATCCTTGGTATGCATCATTAAGCAAAGCAAAGTTGTCCAGTGCGTGAAGTTTTCTTTAAAGCTTTCAGCAGTCTTCTCCCCATTCCAACTTCTCTACACATTGTTTCTTCCTTCCCGACTACCTTTCAAAGTCACAGAGCTCTTTTTAGTCTTCTACTCCTTCATCTTAAAATGGCTTAAATTTAAGTTAATGTATTAACTCTCATAGGGGTATTTAATGTAAGTTTTCTCTATGATTTTCTGTGTAATGTTTTAGGGCTTTTAAAACTTTAATACTATTTTAAGACTTTAATACTATTTCTGGTATCATTAATCAAGTGAGAAATGCTACTTCAGGGGTCAGAAGAGGTGGATAGAGAGAGGGCCTTCCCCATGTTCCTAGAACCACATCAGACTAGCAGCTCTATTCTTCCTCCACAAAAGATTGTTTATAATATTGAGACACACTCCTGTGAATCAAGCCACTCAATTTTTTTTAGTCTTAATCCAGTTCTTATGAAATGCATTAGTATAGCCCACAGAAGAGTCAATAAAATATGTTTTATGTGAGAAAAGGCTTTTTCCATTTCAGGAATGTCTGTTATGAGAAGTTTATTAAGTCTAAGCCTCTATCCAGAGGAATTCCTTAATAACGTCCTTAAATTAACCTCAATCCTCAATTTGCTCAAGCTATTGATATTTACTCTTTATTTCCTGTTATCTTTACCCATGTAGATTGTACTTTCTGTAACACGGATCTATGTGGGCTATGGTTCAGAGAGACCAGTAAAAAGAAAGAGGTCATTCTAATGAGCTAGTGCTAACATAAGTCAGTTTAGACCAAAAACACTCCTTACCATCATCAAGAAAAAATAAATATAGAAATAAAGACCATATGCAAAGATATAATAGATCCTATGGATAAAGGAAATATGTTTAAGGCATATTCCTTCCAATAGTGCTCATAATTTGGCCAGACATTCGAGACTACATAAGTAAGAATGATACAAGAATGAGTTGATGTGCTCTAAGAGCTCAGCAAGAGAGAGGACCGTTAGTATGGACCTTCAGAGAAGTCTTCATAGGGAACATGACATTTCAAATAAATCTGAAAAGGAAAGGATTTAACACAGACAGGCAAGAGAGCGAAACAAGCATCTGAAACACAGGGGTAAAAGGCACAGAGATGGAAAGTGTGTGACAAGATAGGCAGTATTCATGTGGCCTTCAGCATGGTGGACATGTACAAAATCAGGAAGGCGGTGGGGAGGAGGGAGAGGAAATATATAGAGGAGTAAGGTCTTAAAGCTCTAGTCCCAGCCCTCCTGCTAACTAGTTGTGGGATCCAGATGTAAAATGAACAGGCTTAGTTGGACAATCTCTATGGTTCTTCTCAAGTCTATATGAATTCTATAAGTTAAAAGTGAAGTTTGCCATTTTATATGCCTGTAAATACTTCTCTTTTTTATTTTTTATTATTATTATTTTGTTGTTGTTGTTGACATACCTTCCTGGTCTTCTCCATACCTACTACAATTTCTAATTGTAATATATTTCCCTTGCTGGAGCAATTTATTTTAGAGCAATCAAAATATCACTCTCAACCACATATTTGAGGTGGAAATACAGAATTCCCTAAAGTGAGTGCCTAAATAATAGCTGAATCAAGGATGCCTGCAGATTGTTTTGGCCATCTAGCTCCTTTTCTTTCTGCCAGGGCTTTTCAAACAACTGATCTATCTGGTCTCCATATCCTCAAACTAGTTTCATTCCTTATACACAGAATTGGCTTTTACCACCACACATTTTACTAGAACCTTACTTTTAGAAATTATTGGTGACCTTCTAATCCCCCATTCTATATGAATTCTCTGTAGCATTTTATATTGTTGATGTGGCTGCAGGTAAGTGATATTTATGACCAAGATCCAGATAACACTTCCATTGCTCAGGACAGAGAGCTGAGAATGAAGAACTCCCACAACTGGGGAATATTAGTGATCAACTCAGCACTCTTCAGGACCACAAAGAGATTTATTTTTTTCCTTATACAAAATGTATGGGTTTATAACATTTATAAAATGCCAGTCAATTCTCTGATTTTCTGACACCAACTGGGTGTCTAACAATTCAATTCAATTTTGACACTAACCGCCCAGGGTTAGCATCAGACCCCACAGGTCAAAGACTTAGTCCTACAAGACTGCTTCTATTTCAGATATCAGTGGGGTGCCCAGATTACCCACGCTTCTGCCTGGCAAGTATAAATTCAGGGATTCCTATCATTTCCTTCTCAGGTTTGATAATTTGCTAGAATGACTCACAGAACTCAGGAAAATATTTTACTTACTATTACTGGTTTATTATAAAAGATAGAACTCAAGAAGACACAAAAGGAAGATGCACCTGGCAAGGTATGGGGTTGGGGTGGCACAGAGCTGCCATGCCATCTCCAGAAGCATCATTCTTCCAGCAGTTCTATGTGTAACCAACACAGAAGCTCTCAAAACTCCACCGTTCAGGAGTTTTTATGAAGGTTTCATTATGTAGGCATGATTGATTAAATAGTTGGTCATTGGTGACTAAATTTAGTCTTCAGCCCTCTCTCCTCACAGAGATAGGGAGTAAAAGAGGGGGTTGCTGAAATTTCCAACCTTCTAATAAGCTTGATCTTTCTGGTGACCAGTCCCCTTCCAGAAGCTACCTCTCTACCCTTCTCTCCCTGGACCTAGGCTTTCAACATTGGTTGACAACTGTGTGTTAACTATTGAATATTATGATATAATTTCTTTCTCAACATTCCAAAACTAGACATATCATCTCCTCCTTAAATAAAATTCTTCCTAATTGCTCTTACTTTTTTGACTCTCAACTTCTCAAGTCCAAAATTTTGACACCAACTTTAGCTTTTCCTTTTCTCTAATTTCATATCCAAGCAGTCATCACTCTTATCAATTATGTTCAATAAGTATTCTTATATTTGCTCATTTTTTGTTTATTTCTCTGGTAACTTCTAACCATCAAGGTCAGATCTACTCAATCAATGTTCAGGTAAAACATTTTGTGGTGGAATAGTGGCTGATCCGTTACCAATAATCTTTTCTTCTTGCCCTAACTCTGCATACCTCCATAAGAATAATTTTATTAAGATATTGCTCTGTTTACTGAGATTCCTTCATAAAAAATTTAATGAATACCATTGCCAAATTTCTTAGCCTACGCTTTAAGAATTTGCAGTCTTAGTCTAACCGAATCCTCTGGATGTCCTTTCTACTTCCATTATACGTGGAACCTTCGCTCCAGTTAGATTATTCTAGTCTGGTGTATTTGAAATGGTAGAGGACCTGAAATCAAAAAACTGGAGTTCAAGTTCAGTCTTAGCTGCCTGATTTCTGTGGGTCTTTAAAAATGCATTTCCGAGTTTAGAGAAACATGGCAGTGTGAGAGACATCTCCAGATCTCTCCCCTTGAAACAACAATAAGCTGAACATCTAGAACTCTACAAAAAAAAAAAAAAACACTCAATCTACACACCGGCACGTCAGAGTGTGGGATTTACACATAAGAGTTACCACAGTTCAGATACCCAGGTGTCGGGCAGTGCACTGAGAGAAACAAAGAAGCTGCCTCTCGCAGCCGCTGAGCTCCCTGTAGGAGAAGGAGGAGAGGAAAAGGTGTGGTGACTTCCCTGAACAGCCTTGCCTGGGAGTGCTGTGAGCTCCATGAGGCCAGTGAAAAGACCCAGTCATCAGGGCAGAGAAGCGAGAAGCAGGGCAGAGAAGCGAGAAGCAGGGCAGAGAAGCAGAGAAGCGAGACAGTAGAAAAATAAAAGTTGATTTTTACCAGCCGTGGTTGCAAAACCAAGGCTGAGTTGCAGCCCCCAACCTCCAACCAAGAGGGCCCCTACCCTCATATCCTCTGAGACCGAACAACGCGGAGCCCCAGGAGATACCGAGCAAATGCTAACGAAACTGTCACTAACACTGACAGAGACTGAGACTAAGGGTAGCGAGCATGATCAAGCATCTACAAGGAAAAAAAAGGCATTAATAAGGCTTTATATAAGCAGGGACTCAAGAGGCTTAGAAGCCACCTACTGGAAACCAAAAGAAAAACACCATCTTTGCAACAGTTTAAAGAGAGACCTTTATATAATAAATCTTCTTTCTGGAAGAAGAAAAAAAAAAACAGAATACACTTCCATTAATGATTAATGCCCAGGCAGAGAAATAGTCCATTAAACACCATGATCAACCAAGGTGACAAGACATCTCAGAAAGAAAGAGAAAAATCACCAGAAAATGAGCTTACAAACATAGAAACATGCAACTTAAATGACAGAATTTAGGATGACATTTCTGAAAAAACTCAGTGAATTCCAAAATGAATCATATCAACAATTTCAGGAATTGAAAAAATAACCACATGAGCAGAATAAGTTCTTTAGCAAGGAGATTGAAACCCTCAAAAAGAATAGAATATGTCTTCTGGAGATTTAAAAAACAAAACAAAACAAAACACTGCAAGAGTTGAAAAATGAAACAGCAGGCTTGGGAAATAGAGTTGACCAAATGGAGGAAAGGATCAGTGATACTGAAGACAGAAATCTAGAAATAAATTAGAAGGAAGAAGAGAGAAACTGAAAAATGAAAAATAATGAAAGAGAAATACAAGAACTAGCTGACACCATCAGGAGAGGAAATATAAGAATAATGGGCATTATCGAAGGTGAGGAAAAAAAGCAGGGACTAGAAAGCATTTAGAGACAAATAGTGGACGAGAATTTCCCAAATCTAAGGAATGAGCTGGAGCTTGGAATTCAAGAAGTCAACAGAACACCCAATTATCTCAACCCAAAAAGGCCTTCACCTAGACACATTGTATTAAAGTCATCAAAAATCAACGACAAAGATAGAATTCTCAGGGCAGCCAGGGAGAAGAAAATGGTAACACATAAAGGAAAAACCATTGGATTATCCTCGGACATCTCAACGCAGACCTTATAAGCCAGAAAAGAGTGGAATTAAATATTTGAAATATTAAGTGAAAGGAACTACCAGCCTAGAATAATGTATGAAGGAGAAAGTTAGACCTTTCCAGACATAGAAAAATTGAGGAAATTCTCCACCATGAGGCCTGTAGTACAGGAAATACTGAAAGGGGTCAGCTTACTTAAAACAAAATGACATACAAAAAAATACATAAATAGGAGTAAAGTGACTATCAGGCAAATAGAAACAAAGAAGTGCAACCCTTACTAAGTACAGGGCATTATAAGCTTAAATAATAAGAAGAGAATTGCTATAGCAAGATACGAAAGTTCAGTGATGAATGTTCAGCATACATAGAGACAAACTGAGACAACAATGACTGAAAAGGGGAGGTTTCAAAGATCTAAATTCGCAAAGGGGAAATGAGATAAAGCATGTGCAGAAGAAAATAGGTGACTGTATATATATAACTATTCTTTACATATTCATAATAGTAACCACACACCAAAGATTCAGAACTGAAGTATATAAAATAAAACAAGAAAAACCAGAGGAAAAACACAGAAAAGCCAATCAAAATAAAGAAAACAGAAACACAAGGACAAGGAGCAATGGAAACACTGAGCTACCAAAAAGCAAAAGATAAAATGGCTATAAGAAGACTATATTTCAATAATCACCCTAAATATAAATGAACTGAACTCACCAATAAAAAGGCACAGAGCTGCAGATTGGATCGAAAAACAAAACCCAACCATACGCTGCTTCCAGGAGACACATCTCAGTTCCAAAGACAAATATAGACTCAAAGTGAAAGAGTGGAAAATTATATTTCAAGCAAATGACATTCAGAGAAAAGCGAGAGTAGCGGTATTAATATTAGACAAAATAAACTTCAAAATAAAAAAGGTAAAGATAGGTACTAAGGGACACTTCATAATGATAAAGGGAATCATGCACCAAGAAGACATAGCACTTATTAATATCTATGTTCTCAATCAGGGAGCCCCAAAATATGTAAAGCAATTACTAACAGAACTAAAGGGAGAAACAGACCAAAACACTATCATAGTAGGAGACCTAAATACCCCTCTGTTGGATATGGACAGATCATCCAAACAGAAAATCAATAAGGAAATAACATCCTTAAATAACACATTTGACCAAGTGGACATAATTGGCATTTACAGAGCCTTCCATCCAAAACAGCTGCTCATACATTCTTCTCTAGTGCACATGGAACATTCTCAAGGATTGACCACATACTGGGATACAGAGATAGCCTCAACAAATATAAGAAAGTTGAAATCCCATCAACCATATTCTCGGATTATAATGCTTTGAAGCTGGAGATTAACTGTAAGAAGAAAGCAGGAAGAACCACAAATAAATAGAGATTAAACAACATGCTACTGAAGAATAACTGGGTCAGAGAAGAAATTAAAAGAGATCAAGAGATACATAGACATGAACAATAATGATAGCACAACATATCAAAACTTTTGGGACACGGCAAAAGCGGTCATAAGATGAAAGTTCATACCATTACAGTCCTATCTCCAAAAACAAGAATGAGCCCAAATAAACAACATAATGCTTCATCTTAAAAAACTAGAAAAGGAAGAACAAATGAAGCCTAAAGTCAGCAGAAGGAAAGAAATAATCAAAATTAGAGCAGAAATAAATGAAATTTAAAACCAAAAAAATAAAATAAAATAATAGAAAAAATGAGTACAACAAAGAGCTGGTTCACTGAGAAAGTTAATAAAATAGACAAACCCCTGGCTAGACTCACTAAAGAAAATAGAGAAAGGACACAAATAAACAAAATCAGGGATGAAAGAGAGGAAATTATGACTGACATCACAGAAATACAAAGGATCGTATAAGAATACTATGAAAAAGTATATAACACCAAATTTAGTATTTAAATTTAGCATTTAAAAATACAACCTTCCTAGACTGAATCAAGAACTGGAAAATCTAAATAGACCAATCAGCAGTATGGAAATTGAAACAATCATCAAAAACCTATCAAAAAGTAAAAGTCCAGGACCATATGGCTTCACCAGTGAATTCTACCAAACATTCAGAGAAGATTTAATACCTATTCTTCTCAAACTCTTCCAAAAACTCAAAGAGGAGGCAATACTTTCTAACTCATTTTATGAGGCCAATATTACTCTGATACCAAAACCTGGTAAAGATAGCACAAAAAAAAAAAAACCTACAGACCAATATTTCTCATGAACACAGATGCAGAAATCCTAAATAAGATACTAGCAAACCGAATACAGCAACATATTAAAAAGATTATACAATCGGTCAAGTGGCCTTCATCCCAGGGGCACAGGAATGGTTCAACATAGGCAAAGAGATTAACGTGATACATCACATAAACAAATTAAAAAACAAGAATCATATGATCATATCAATATATCCAGAAAAAGCCTTCGACAAGATATAGCATCCATTTATGATCAAAAAACTCAACAAAATCGGTATAGAAGGTAAGTATCTTAACATAATAAAGGCCATATATGACAAACCCTCAGCCAACATTATACTTAATGGTGAAAAACTAAAAATCTTCCCTCTAAGATCAAGAACAAGGTAAGGCTGTCCACTATCACCACTGTTATTCAATATAACATTAGAGGTCCTAGTGAGTGCAATCAGACAAGAGAAAGATATAAAAGGCATCCAAATAGGAAATGAAGAAGTCAAATTGTCACTATTTGCAGATGACATGATTCTCTATATAGAAAACTCCAGACTCCTCAAGAACTCTAGTAGAAACAATAAGCAAATACAGTAAAGTTTCTGGATGCAAAATCAATGTCCAAAAATCCATAGCATTCCTATAATCTAATAATGAAGTGTCAGAAAAAGAAGTGGAAAAAATAATTCCTTTTGCAATTGCAACGAAATGAATAAAATACCTAGAAATAAATCTAATGAAACATGTGAAGGACCTATATAATGAAAACTATAAGACCCTATTAAAAGAAATCGAAGAAGATACAAAAAAAAAAAAATGGAAAGATATTCCATGGTCACAGTTTGAAAGAATTAACATAGTTAAAATGACTATATTACCTAAAGCGTTATATAGATTTAGTGCAATCCCCATCAAAATTCCATCAGCATTTTTTTAAAAAATAGAACAAAAAAATCATTAGATTTGTATGGAAGCAAAAAAGACCCCAAATTGCCAAAACCATCCTGAGAAAAAAGAACGAGGCTGGAGGCATCACTCTGCCCGACTTTAAATTATACTACAAAGAGACAGTAATCAAAACAGTATGGCATTGACAGCAAAACAGACACATAGTCCAGTGGAACAGAATTGAGAGTCTAGAAGTAAACTCATATTTATATGGGCAAATAATTTTTGACAAAAAAGCCAAAAACATACAGCGCAGAAAGAAAAGCCTCTTCAATAAATGGTACTAGGGAAACTGGAAAGCCACCTGCAAAAGATTGAAACTAGACTATTGTGTATCATCACACACCAAAATTAACTCAAAATGGGTTAAGGACCTGAATATAAGACTTGAAACAATAAAATACATAGAAGAAAACATAGGAACTAAACTCAAGGATCTTGGACTTAAAGAATATTTTATGAATTTGACCACAAAAGCAAGGGAAGTAAAAGCAAATATAAATGAATGGGACTACATCAAACTAAAAAGCTTTTGCACAACACAAGAAATTGTCAACAAGGTAAAGAGACAACCATCTGAATGGGAAAATATATTTGCAGGCAATATCTCCGGTAAGGGCCTAATATCCAAAATATACAAAGAATTCATATGACTCAATAACAACAAAAGAACAAATGATCCAATCAAAAAATGGGCAAAGGACCTGTACAGACACTTCTCTCTAGAGGACATACAACTGGCCAACAAATATATGAAAAGATGCTCAACATTGCTAGCTATTAGGGAAATGCAAATCAAAACCACAATGAGATACCATCTCACATCTGTTAGAATAGCTATAATCAACAGGACAAGTAATAACAAATGTTGGAGAGGATGAGGAGAAATAAGAACCCTCATGTACTGCTGGTGGGACTGCAAATTGGTACAGCCACTATAGAAAACAGTATGAAGTTTCCTCAAAACACTAAGAATTGATCTACCATATGATCCAGCAATCCCTCTACTGGGTATTTACCCCAAAGACTTGAAAACCCATATCAGAAAAGATATTTGCACACCGATGTTCATAGCAGCATTATTCACAGTGGCCAGGACATGGAAGCAACTGAGGTACCCTACAATAGATGATTGGCTAAAGAAGTTGTGGTACATATATACAATGGAATATTGCTCAGCCATAAGAAAAGATGAAATACTGCCATTTGCGACAACGTGGATGGACCTCGAGATAATCATGTGAAGCAAAATAAGCCAGACAGAAAAAGTTGAAAATCACATGATATCACTTATATGTGGGATAGAAACCTAAAAGCAACAAATGAACAGTACGAACATGGACTCATGGACATGGACTATAGACTAGTGGTTACCAGGTGGGGGGAGTAGGAGGAGAGGGAGGTAGACAGGGTAAAAGGGGTCAAATATGTGGTGACAGAAAGAAATGTAACTATGGGAGGTGAACACACAGTGTAAATATATATTTGGCTTATTGTTAAAGTGTACAGTTGAAACATTGGATTTTGTTAACCAATGTCACCATAAAAAATTTTAAAAAAAAAAAACATTTCCTTCTCTGAAAGAATTTTCATTAAAAAAAGAGCAATAAATACTATCATCTTAAGGTTGTATCGATTATAAAATTAAACATCAAATACAAAAAGTTTCATAAACCCTTCCATACCATACAAATTAAAGCATTTATTAGTTGTTATTAAATCAGGAAACAGAGCTTATGCCCCACTCATTGCTTTTTATCCATCACCACCAGGCATAATTTCTAATACACTGGCCCTCCATAAATACTGAGTAAATGGATAAATAAATGATATTATAATTAACTTTACAATCTAAAACTCATGAAAAACTTTCTCTAACATCATAACTTCCTTCCTCTGACTCTTATGCATTTATGGTTTGTAAAATTTTAGCTACATTTTTGTATGAATTTGACTTTTCTTCCAAGCTGGATCATACCTGAATTGAAGGCAGTGATTTCATTATATCTCTTTGTATTCCGGAATAGTGCCTATCATCTTTAAAAATAACTCTAAATCTCTTAGCAATAATACAGAAACATTGCCATTTTCTCTAATAGAATTCTTTAAAAGATCATGAAGTTGTCCGTGTGTGTGTGTGTGTGTGTGTGTGTGTGTGTGTGTGTGTTCGTACATACTAGATCTAACTAGACCAGAGAGTTAATTAATTGGACTCTGAAATCAAACATCTCACCTTTATTAGCAAGTATTTCCAGATGCAGTGTCTCTCTGCTACTAATTCGAGGAAAATACTTTCCACTAACAAACCTTCATTGTATCTGTCAAAATGATGTCTAGGATGCCATCCTTGGACAAATAAGCTCTTCATTAGAATTTCCTACTTGATACATGTTTCATTTAGTTCCTTTTTATTCCTAAACATTGAAAATACTTAATTGTATGGAAACACAAGCGCCTCTTACTTATGAATCATAAATATTGTCTGTTTGTTTGTTTGTTAAAAACTGAATCCATTTGGAAGGAATAAGTGACAGAATATTCAAATAGCAGTTCCTTGGAGCTTTAGGACAATGAAAAGGAGCAAAAAAGCTCTCTGGGCTTGGAGAATAAGATTAACAACAATCAGTCTCCCATCTCACAAACTGAAAATTTTATCCATGCAACTGACTTCTTCACTTTAGCTTTTTACCATCAATATGACAGGTCTTGCAGTAGAATCAGAAGTATTCACAACATCTTGTGTCATTGTGGCAGCTTTTCATTTTGTTGCAGTTGAGGCTGGGATAAGTCTAAGAGTTAATTTTAATAAGACTAATCAGCCCATCTTGACAATAGAGGGAAAGGAGCAGGGACAGGTAGATGACTGTATGTTTTGACATTAGACCATTAACATGCAAATCATATGCAAAATAATATGCTAACAAGTTTGAGCCTTTGTTTGCAGTTGGACACTTTTTTCCCCCAAATGGACAACAGCTCTGATTCAATTCTATATAGGAAGGTATTTGATATACACAAGAAAAATATAAAATGCTCTCTGAATACTTGTTTTCACCTCTTTGAAAGAGCAGGATTCCTTTAAACTTGACTTTACTGTCTACTCACTGGAAGGGAGCACTGAAGCATGGCAGGGAACAGAAGCCCATGTAATGCCCATGCTCAGCACACACAGTAAATAACAGGAGCAAGAACACAGGGCAGCCAACACAGACAGTGTCCTTCACATCACCCAGAGGCCACTGCAGAGCTTCCAGGGACAAGCGGCATTAATTATAGACTAATGATGCCATTTGCATGCACATTTTTAAAAACAGTAAACGTAGTCCTAATAATTGAGGATGAGTGAGATGAGGCTGCATTAAAATGCTCTATTGAATCTCTTATCTCGTTTTTAAAAAAAGACCTCTATCACCTTGGTGTTCATAAGTGCACATTAACATTGGGTAACCATGCGACATGGAATTTTATGCTGGTTCTTTATAGATATAATCACTTTATCAACCTACTTTTGGAGTGTTTTCTCTCTCTACAACTTCTTATGATCATCAACTCATGATTCTGATGGGGGATAAAAATAAAATGTGATAAATAACTCGATGTGCATGGAAAGATAAAATGAAATATAAAAAATTTTGATGTAAGTGGAAAGATAAGGATTACATAAATAATAAGTGAGGCATTATTTTGTATATGTATGAGAACTATATACATATTAGGATTTTGTTCTATATACATATTGGGTTTATGTTCTGTTGAGGTCCAGAACAAGTCACCCCAAATTGTGCTTCTATGGTATGATGATTGTTTTGAGTGAAAGGCAACACTAGCCAATAGAAACTTCTACTCCTCCCGCAACTACCTAGAAGAACTTGAATTAGAGGTCTTGTCCATAAGAGATGATCAGAGATAACTTCTTTTGACCCATTTATAGGGCAGGGCAAACTTCTGTTTACTAATGGTCTGCGCTTCTTATCATCCTGCAAAGACTTTTGGAAGCCCCCGAGGCACCTTACCTCATCTCTAGCTCAGGATGTCTTATATACTCATATCCCCTTTCTGTTTCTGAATCTCTCACGAGTGTGGAGTCTCTGACTCTCTCATGTATGTGGAGTTCCCATACACATGTATGTATTAAATTTGGTTATTTTCTCTTGCTAACCCATCTCATGTTTGTTTGATTAGACCAGCCAGAAGAACCTTGAGGATAGAGGAAACTTTGTTCCTCTTCCACACAGTCAAGTACCAGTTTATGTGATTCCAGGAATTATAGAGTTGGAGGATGAAAAGAGGAAACTTAATTCAAGAAAGTGACTCATCTCTATCCACAAAGCTATAGAGGGTCATGGTATTGCTATAGGTTCAACAGTAAGCCTTGTGCCCTCAGAGGTGGGCAGCAGCCAAACCAGGAGATGAGACTTGCAGCTTAGAAGGTTCAGAGGCCAAGAAGCCTCGCTGGACTACTTTTCCATAAGATTTCTCCATCCATTGCCAAAAGAGCTAATGGTCTCAGCCAGGAAGCCTTTTATTTAGAGCTCTTCGTGTTTTGAATTGAGACTAGTCAGACACATGGGCAGCTCAGGGAGATCTTTGCTTCCTTTTAAAGTTTCTCCTTGTTAGAACCCTAGTTTATAAGATATTCTATAGGCATTCATTTTATTTCATATTTTCACACTCGGACCTTATTACAGAAACATTTAAAACAAACTTAAGTGTTGATTCTAAGCCCATTTGGGCAACGTCTCATATTGACTTCCTAGTTCCCACATATCACACAAAGTACAATTTTTTTTGAAAATTTGCTCTCATAAAAATTTCATAAAAAATCTCTCATAGGATAAAATTAAACTTCATCTAGCAAAAGAAAAAATGACAACCCTCATTCTCTTCATAATAAATTATAATATTTTAATGTCCTCCCAATATTAGTAAAACTGAAAACTGAACAATGGCGGCTCAAATATTTACAACCTACAATTTTAATAAGATATTTTAATAAAAGTTATGGCACAGGAAATGAATACTTGAGACGCGCTGGAGTTTCTACAGGAGGTGCTAAACAGATGTTTCAGGATAACTCAGACCTTCCATGCCACAGTTAAAATGGGGCTCAGGAAATCAGGAATCAAAAGCACTTATAGATAGGCTATAAGAAAGTAAATAAGTTAATAGAATATATACAGTTGAGAAAAGTCATCCAGATCATCTGTCACTATGCTCTTATTTTGAAAATGAAGAATCTGGTATCCAGAAGTTATTACTTATAAAGAATTACAAAGCTTATTAGGGACAGAACTAGAACCAGAATAGAAGTCACCTGACATGCATCCCACAGTTTGAGGTTGCTTTTCTTTCCCTAAAAGAAAAGTGGGTTATAATAAATGTTTTCACAGGAAAATGGAGTTGGGAAAGGTTGAGTGTCTTCACTGTTTCACGGCACGTGATGTGGCAATTCTTACAAACTTTGTTGGGTATATTTCTTCACTGGCAGGAAATAGGCATTAGCACCTCAAATATAAGAGCTCTTTTGGGCTTATTAATTATATGAATAATAACATTTTATAGTGCTATAGGTTTATGCCTTTTTCAAAGTACTTTCAGAGCTTCATTCATGCACTCAACTACTATTTTGTAAGTACTATGTACTCTGATAAGTCTTTAATCTACATTATTCTACTTAATTCTCATATCAAGCCATGTTATTAGTCCAGTTTATAAATATGAAACAGGCCATGAGAGGTAAAGTAACCTGCTTCAGTTCACTGTTAGTGGTGAACAACAGAACCGGGTATCAAAGCCCAGTCTCTCGGACTCAGAAGCCATAGTCCTTAATCACATTGCTAGGTAACCTATGCAATGATGTGTTGGCATCCACCTTGATTAGGTTACCTAATCATCACAAAAGTACCAGAAGTTGTATGCTATTGTAACCATTCGACAGATCATCATTCATTCATTCATTCATTCATTCAACAAATATGTGTGAGTGCCTACTGTGGCCAAGCACTCTTCTAGTCATGAGGGTAAAGTGATGAATAAGGAGCATAAAATTCCTGTCCTGATGAAGCTTACTTTCTAGTTGAGAAAAGAGTCTATGAACACGCAAGTATGTTAATAAATAACACAATTTCAAATGAAGCCGAGACGAACACTAAGCAGAACAAGAGGACAGAATGGCATTGGGGAGGTTGGCATATTTTAAATATGGAGGTC
The DNA here is from genome assembly GCF_902729225.1 of Pteropus medius. Lineage (NCBI taxonomy): Eukaryota > Metazoa > Chordata > Mammalia > Chiroptera > Pteropodidae > Pteropus > Pteropus medius. Next base: position 3,390,289 of record NW_024342644.1, on the reverse strand, counting down.
AGGGAAAGCCATTTTCAGCAGATGATATCTATGCAGAAAACTCTAAGATAAGAAAGAGCGACCTGTATGACTCTCTGATAAAATTAAGCCTTAGAAGATTATGATAAAACCAAACCACAGAAAAATAAAATCTCTTTAGCTGAGGTCACATAGTTAGTAAGTGGCAGAGCTGAGAGTCAAAGCCAAGAGTCCAGTCCTGCCCTCTTTCCACTACAGCACATATAGGTTTTTGCAGGTCAATTTCAAAATTGAATTGAATTGTTAGACATTCTCATATTTGATGTTCTTGAATACTATTTCTTCCTACTGTTATGGCTATGAATGGCTTTTATGATAGACTCAAGTGTATATTTTATTTGTTTTTTAAATTGAACTAAATTTTATTTGTTCCCCACAAGCCAAATGTGGAAGAAAATCCAACCTAAGGCATATTACGAAGACCTACTCCCACTTTCCTGAAATTATTTAAGAATCCTGGGCTGACGCAGTCCAAGAACTATGGGGAAGGGCTTCTGGTTTTCCATTCTTGGTAGCCTCCCCCAGAGATGTTCGTTGCTGAAGCTCATGTGGCGTACAAATAGTCAGATGGCTCTGGTGGTACTATTCATGCCTTTTAAACCAAAGTCAGCATATGGGATCTTCGCTGCCACTCTCAAGGCCACACATTTGGTGATCTGTCTCTAGGCATCCCCAGCGTCTCCTCAGAGCTTCTGCCACATACTGGGGCGCTTCATCGAAAAGGGCTCCTTTGGCCAGCTGCCTTTTTCTCTCTGGAACAATCCAATAAAATACACTTGGATGGGCTCAAAACACAAAGGATATCTTCTCTGTCCCCACTCTTTCTCAAACTTTAGAGATCATAAAACTCACATGGAGAATTTATTAAAATACAAATTACTGGTCCCCACCTCAGAGATTCTGCTTCAGTAATCTGAGGTAGGGCCCAAGGAGGTCATTTCTAACACGCTCTGATACTAATGCTGCTGGCCTTGGACCACCCCGTTTATGTTACTTTTGCTTAAAGAAAAGACAAATTTACCTTCTCATATTGTCTGTGTTTGAAAGAATGTAGGACAGCAAAAATTTCAGGACCCCAACTAATTTTTCAATAACTTATAATGTTACGCTAGTAAAGACAAACGAGGGTGAAAATAACAAAGGAGATTTTCTTTCCTGAAACACAGGTGTGGAATGCTTTTCTGAGGGGGCTTTACTGGCAGGACCTCCTAACCACTGCTGCCACCACACACTAGATCTTGGCTTATAAACCCTCTCTCAGGTAGACCAGCTGCAAGAGGAATAGTTGGGAAATTTCTCATAGGCAAGCCCAGGCATTTCCTTTTTAGTACCAGTTAACTCGCCACAACTAGAATGCTCAGCCATCCCAGCCCAGAATGCAATCTACACAAATACTCATTGTGAGACAGTTAGTGTCTCTGATAGCATCAAGAATTTCCTATTAAAAGCTCAGGGGGAAGTGAGGGAAAGAGTATATATGAATATATATATTCAGTTTCACAGTTCAAAATTTGAGAGCTTTGTCTCTTGCCACCTTGTATTTTTCACACTTTTTTTTTTTCTACATTATACTGTAATCTTATGTATGTTTGTCCTCTCCCTTCCACTACAACACCCTACCAAGACTATCATTTTTTTTCCCTTGGTGTTCTCCTGGCTTTTGGCAAAGAAGTAGCTTGGACTCAGGAGGAAATATAATTATGTGTAATATCTCCTTTCATAACCTGCACCTTTACCAAATCTCATTTAAGAAATGGTCCATGGGTTCTGCAAGAAATGCTATGGTAGCATACCAAAGTGCAAAGAACGAAAGAACTTGGGCAGAAAGCATGTCACATTATTTGGAAAATTCTGTTTCCCCACAGTGTTCTTATGCTTTCAAAACATGCTAGGCAAACCAGAATGAAGAGTGCGTTCCGGAGACACTTAAAAGAATCAACTTTTAAATCGACTCAGTCCCAAATGGCTATTTTCTCTAAGGTAAAATAATCTCAAGCTGCTCTGTGGAGCTTAAACTAAACTTAGAGGATATGGAAAGAAATACCCTGGGAAAAGCTACCACAATGCATAGGTTAGGGTAGACACATCGAAGGAATGTCTTCGAGATTGCCATAGAACTTTAATGCAGCAGAAGGTTAAAGAAAGATTCACCATAACCAACACTATTCGCCTAGAGCAGCCCTGCTTTATTATGGCAATATAATTCTGCAATTTAGTCTCATCATGGACACAACTGGGAAAGAGAAAGAAGGAACCGCTTGCATTCTTCCTATCCTGAGGCTATGCTCAGGATAATTCTGCACTTTCCTTTCTCCAGCAGCCTGTATTATAAGAACATCAGGTATCACGATGCATCATTCATTCACTTATTATTCCACCTTTCTGTCCAGTATTCTCCCCTTATGTCAAGAATCATCACAGTGACAGAAAATTCTTGATGGGTAGCATTTGCTGAGGTAACTCAATTTCCCTCAACAGCTTGAAGGAGACAGAGTGATTATCTATCCAAGAAAAACTGATAACTTTTTTTTTTTGTATTTAAGGTTAATTAAACGACCTCCACAAATGTTAAGGTAAACAAGGAAAAATACAGTTTTTAAAAAATGGACAACTGAGAGCATTTCTTCTCATATATCGATGTAATTTTCCCCTTCCAGTGATAGTCAAGACTTTATATCCTTTCTATATGTGAGAAAAGAGATCTGGGCAGTTTAGCCACCTACTTGCTAATTAATATTCTAACCAAAATTGCTCTGCTATAGATATTAGGAATCAAGTTTCCCACAGGACTGTCACATTGTTTTTAACCCAAAGCAATGATGCTTCAGCTTGCAGCTCTGAAGGTTTCATTACTGTCTGCTGTGTCTTCATTCTCCTTTGGAACTTCTCCAATTTCCCCAGGAACACAGGTGGTCTTTTGAATAAACAGAACTAACATATTGAGCTCCATAAGCTCTATGATGATATTCATTTCTCTCGTTCACAGCTGTTGCTGGCACAGTTGGAATAACGTGCATCTATAAGGTGGCTACTTAGTAAACCGGAGTTTCCTATTCAGAGTATAAATTCAGAAAGGCATCTTTGGGTAAAGAAGGAACAGAAAATAATAAGAGGTAAGAGGTGTTCCACAGGGATCTGTACATCTTTCATTATCTATATGAAGAAAATGAAAACATGTATTTAGGGATCTATTGAAGAATTTATGGTATTCATCCTACTTCAGAGGAATCTCGTGCTGAGCAGATTCTATTCTATCATGAAATAATTGGTACAGAGGGCCTTAAATAGGAATGCTATATACTACTGACACTTAATAGAACTCAAATAGTAGCTGTAATAAAATTATTTTACCACTTCTTATTTATCTAAGACTAAAGTATTTGAGGGATTCATAGGATAATATAAAGTTTGTTTTATAATATTCAGTGTCAATGATCCGGGGTTTAAATAACACAAGCAGAATCAAAAACTGAGCAAGGACAATAATGTTTATACTGCAAAGCTGTGACACCTCACTTATCACAGCAATCTTGAAATTTTCCTAGCTATAATTCATCTCCAAATGTAAAACTAATTATGAAGTCTTTCAATAGCTTTATTTACTAAACTGCAACTTATTATTTACAACAGTCGAAGAAAATGCTTTAGCAAATGAAATAATATTACTATATGCCAAAAAGGTGGGGGAGACTTCTAATAAAAAATTTTTAAAAAACTATTGACAACACACAGGTAACCTTTTTATCAGGGGTTCTAAAATGACATGAAGTTTAAATTGGATTTTCTATTTAAGATAGCAGATTAAGCACAGAATGAAATATCCTTTCTCACAAAATTCAGAAACGATAGAAAAGAGATAAAGAAAATGATTAAACATATTTTTATGCTTGAAAACCAAAAAAAGCATTTTTCCGTAGATTAGAAAGACATACTTCGAAATAGGAAACAAACAGAAAGCTACAGTAGTAAAAAGAGGCCAATGTTTTCAAAAGATGATACTGCTATTTATGCATATATATACATATATATACATATATATGTATAATGAGTCTGTATATGTGTGATGTGTGTGCTCATGCAGGGGAGATTTTATCAAACATACTATCTAGCTGTTTACACTCTAAGGGTCATTTAAAACTTGACTTAAAAAACAGAGACTCGAACTTTTTAAGTTCTTGAGATTTGGGTTTGTGCTGCTATAAGGTGGTCTCCTAAGGAAGTTATCATCATAATTCATAATGGGCAAAATATTTTCATTCATTCATAGAAAATGAAAACACAGCAGCAAAACACCGAGCATCTGGAAATCTAACATACGAAGGAAGGAAAACAAGATCTACTTATGGAAGAATTTAAACTTAAAAGAATAAAAATAAGAAAGAAATATAAAAATAATTTTCAAAATACGTATATTTAATATCCAAAGAGATAGTAAGTAAAGATAGAAATAGTTATTTGTGCTTTAAAGAATGTGGGAAATAGTACTGTTGACTAATACCTGATACATACTATGTACCCTATAAATGTTATCCATAATTTTCTTTCACTACAGTATTGGCTTCATGAAGTCAGAGAATTTTGTTTGTTTTATTTACTGCTGTATTCTCTAGTACCTAGAAGAATTTCTTATGCATAGTAAAAATTGAACTAATTTTTAGATAAAAGAAAAATTAGGTAATTACATTTGTGAGAAACCAACAATGGTCTACTAAACAAGAGTAGTCTTTATGAAACAAGAACAAATTCTTATAAAAACTAGATATTTTAGATATGAGAGAAATAATTATTGAAATAAAAAATTAAAGGTTTGCAATTATTGTATTGCAAATGGACATTGCCATGGGTGATTTGCCTTTTCCCAATAACTACACTCTGAGAAAAACTTTCTCTTGGAGATATCGTTGGTCTTACAAAAGATGGGAGTATTCTCCAGAGAAGCCCTTGGAGAAATAAACATGAGCACAGCCTGACATACAGGGGCTAGAGTTTCTGAGACTAACATCTGAGGTGGAAGAACTCAGGAGTCAGATTAGGAATACACAGGAAATTAAGCCAGGGTAGCCAGGAGCTGAGGCCAGAGTTGAGGAAATGTGCTAAAGCATAAGGGACCTAAAGCACTGGGGAGCCAGAGAGGAATTATATAATGGAAATCTATAGCATGTAAGTCCAAGAGAAGACAATCAGAGATAAAGTATTCTAAAATTCATGTAATTCATGTATTGTTTAGGAAATAGGTATAGTATTGCTTAGCTTTAGATTTTGTTATGTTAAATATGCATGGTAGAGTTTCAGTGCTAACGAATGAGATTTAAAATAGGATGTATAATTCTGAGTAAGAGAAAGAGTTGATGGAAAAGGAAAATCGAATGTTTTCAATCCAAAAATGGCAAGAGAAAAAATGAGGCTGGTAAGTTAGTAGAAAAAGTTCACTATTGCAGCAATCAAGATAAAAAATTAGACTAACTTTAATGGTTTAAGAAAAAGGATTCACATTGGATTTAATAAATGTGTTAGTCCTAAAGGGCTCAGCCCACTTAAGATCGAGTAATCAACTCACAAATAAAATTGCCAAAATCATTAGTTTCAGCATTGAAGCTAGCATAAACAAGAAATAACTGATTTAGACCCACAAAAACTGCAAATGTTTTACATGTTAGATATATTTCATAGCTGTATTAAATGATTAAAATATAAAATATTTAATATAAAGCCAAGTATTCAGAAACAAATTATTAGCAATAGAAAGAAAATTTTAGAAAAAAAGGCTTTGAGAAATAAAAAATATATCTGTAGAAATAAAAAATTCTGTGGATGAGTTAAATATCGGTTTGAGGCAACAAAGAAAGAACTGGTAAACCGGGAGGTATTCTCCCAAAAATTACCTGACATACAGCAGAAAGTTGTAAGGAGATGAGAAAATATGAAAGAGAAGATAAGAAACATTGAAACATAGAATAACAAGGACCAACATAAGTCTATTTGCAGCCCCACATAATCAGCATGAAAGGAATGGAGGAAAGTCAATATCTAATCTCTCAGAAAAGATGAAAAAACATGGATCCACAGATCTAGTAAGCATGACTTGCTCCAAACAGGACTATATTCAGAATTTTGTTTAAATTGGTCACACTGGATTTAACAAATATGGTAGTTCTTCCATAGCTAAAGACAATGGCAGCTGTGTGGTAATCAACCTTCCCAAATTTCCTTCCCAAAATATAATGAAACAGCTATATAACTAGGAAACTACACAAAACTGTGCCCCTGCCATTTATATTAATCATTTTGGGCTGCCATAACAAAATACCACACACTGGGTTGTTTAAACAACGGAAATTATTTCTCACAGTTCTGGAGGCTGCAAGTCTCAGATCAAGATCTGATGAGGTTTGTTTTGGGGTGAGGGCTCTCTTCCTGGCTTGCATACAGCTCCTTTGTCCTCACATGACCTTTCTCTTGAGTAAGCATGGAAAGAGCTCTCTGGTGTCTCTTTTTCTAAGGACATTAATCCTATAGCATCAGGGCCTCACTGTTATGACCTCATTTAACCTTAATTACTTCCTTATTCCAAATGCAGCCCCATTTGGAGGTTAGGATTTCATGTATCAATTGGGAATTTGGCTCATAATATTCTACCCTGATTCCCCCAAAATTATGTCTTTCTGACAAGCAAATTACATTCATTCCACCCTACAGCTCCAAAAGTCTTAATTCATTCCAGCATCAAATCTAAAGTCTAAAGTTCAAAGTCTCATCTAAATATCATATAAATCAGATATGGCCAAGACCCCAAGTATGATTCATCCTGAGGCAAAATTCCTCTCCAGCAGTGAACCTATGAAACCAGACAAGTTATGTGCTTTCAAAGTACAATGGTGAGACAGGCACAGAATGGACATTCCCATTCCAAAAGGAAAATTGGAAAGAAGAAACAAAGCCTAACAAGGCAGATTTCTCTGAGATCTTACAGCTCAAGAATAATCCTCTTTGATTTGCTGCTCTGCCCTCCAGACTTACTGGGGTGGCAGCCTCACCCCCAAGGCTCAGTAAGGGTGACCCCACACCTGAAGCACTGGGAAACAGCATCCTGGCTTCTGAAAAAGAAAAGACCCAACTCTTAGAAACTGAGGAGGAACTAGCCTGCCCTCCAGGTGGGAATGGCAGCCCTGTTGATTTCTGAATCATCTTTAGGGTCATTCTTGTCTATCCTTGAAAGATGACACATGTTCTCAGTGGAATAGCTCTATTTTCTATTCCTATAGAATCTAAATCTGACAACCTTCTTGAATTCTGATCAATGTTTTCTGTCCCATTTAGTACCAGCTGGCAGTTTCTGCTAGTATAACCTCATCTCTGTCCCAGGCTTCTTCTGAGATGGCTGATTAGAGCCACTGTTCATACCCATACTAATCTCCTTATCATATGTTGTTCATCCACACCCTTAGCAGACTCTTTAGAACAAATGTCCTCATTTTTTTCAATATGGAGAAGCTGAACATTTTCCAAATCTTCAAGTCTTAACAATTCCTTTGATTTATTTCACTCCTCTCACATTTCACCACAAGCAGTAAGGAGCAACCAGTCAACACCTTCAACCTTTTGCTTAGAAATCAAGTTTATAACTCACAAGTTCAACTTTTCACAAAACACTAGAACACAATTCAACCAATTTCTTTGTCACTTTATAACAAGGATTGCCTTTCAGGCAGAAAAATAAAACAACAAAAAACAGCTTTGATGTCCCAGCTCAAAGGCCATTAGGCATCAGGCAGGAAAGAATTCTCCCTTATTCAGGAGAGGGTTAGCTTTTTTGTTCTATTCAGGCCTTCAACTGACTGGATGAGGCCCACCCACACTAGAGAGAGCAATCTGCTTTACCTAGTCTATGGATTTAAATATTAATCTAACCCAAAAACATTCTCACAGAAACACCCAGAACAATGTTTACCGAATATCTGGTCACTGTCAACATAAGAAATGGCCAAACCTGCACAGAATTTTTATGAGTGTATGTAAGCCAAAACCAACAACATATGCTGGGGAGCAAGATCGCAAATGTTCTGGAGAATAACAGTTTTGCAGAGTCTTTTACGCATTTGAAATTGAGGGAAGGTAAAGAAGATTACATGGAAGTGGGAAAAGCAAGGTGGGACTGAATTACAGAATAGTTAACAAGATTACATGCTCTCTTGAGGGTGGTTACATCTAAGAAAGAGGGGTCTAAAAGGGAGGGATCTGAAAGCAAGCATTTCAAAGGTATGTGAACCTAGATGCACAGAAACAATGCACAGGGCTTGCTAAAGGCAAAGATAAACTTACTAAAGAAGTTACATGTCTGGGGCGTGACTACCCACCATGACCTGCCCAGTTAGGACTTTATAACCAGATCACTCTGTGAGATTACATTTCATAGAACTCCCTTTTTTTTTTGTACATAGAAATCCAATGGCCCCATTAAGTTGACACATAAAATTAATCATCACACTAGTACATGAAGGCAAAGAATGCCGAAACTGCAAAAAAAGCTAAAAGTAAAAAGAAAATTCACCAAATTCCAGATGCAATCTCTCTACTTCTTCCCCCACTGCCCCCAGCTGCAAGGCTTTGCAACAAAGGCAGACCAAGGCGGGGGAAACCTCAAATAAATCATTTCCATGGAAGAAATAGAGAAAATTATAAAGAACTACCATCCCCGAAAGTACCAGACCCAGATGGTTTCACAACAGTACTCCACCAAATCATCAAACATCAGATAATCCCAAAGCGGCTGGAATTATTCAAGAGTATTGAAAAGGAAAGAAAATGCCCGAGTTCCTTTTTTGAAGTAAATATTCTACAAATTTTTAAACCAGATAAAAACTGTGCAAAGAAGAAAATCGAAGATCAATATCACTAATGAATATCAGTGCTAAAAGAAAATATTAACGCAAAGAATCCAACATCATTTTAAGAAAGTAATAAGCAATGACCAAGTAGGTTGTTTCTGGAATATAAGTTGGTTCAAAATTATAAAATATATTAATGCTATCCATCATGTTAATAAATATAGAGAGGAAAACATAAGATTATCTCCACAGATGTGACAAAACCTTTGACCGAATTTAATGCCCATTCATTATTAAAACACTCAAGAAAATAGGAATTGAGAGACACTTTTATAACATGATAACATCTCTACTTATCTAAAGAGCTAGAGATAAAGATAGAAATAGAAATACTTAAGTCCTAAAGCCAGAATCTTATTTAATAGGAAAACACTAGATCAGGAACAAAATGATACTTCACACTATTTCTACTACTATTTAACATTAAAGTAGACTATTAACCAACATAATTAGACAAGAGAAAGCAGTTAGTATCATATGAATGAATAAGGAAGTACAACTGTCTCTATTTGCAGATGATAAGATATTATATCTATAAACTCCCAGAGAATTGATGATAAAAGTAACTTAAACTGTAAAAGAATTCAGTCAGAATATAAAATCAATAGTTTTCGTGCATGTAGACAATAAATATTTTGGAGACATAGAAAGAACCTCATTTACAATTGTAACAAAGAAAATTAAATACTTAGAATTAAATTTAACAAGAAATATGCGAAACCTGTATGATGACAATTTTAAGTCTTTCCTGAAAGACACAAAAGTTGATTTGAAAAAAAAATAGATGCCCCTTTTCATGAGTACAATGATTCAACATTATGGAGATGTCAATTCTCCCGAAGTTAATTTATAAATTTAACTCAATCTTAACAAAAATACCAAAGAGAGATTTTGAGTAGTTAGACAAATCGATACTAAAGTTATGTGGAATAAGAAGAATGTAAAATTAGCTAGGAAAACAATAGAAAAAAATATGAAAAAGAATTAGCTCTACCAAATATTAAAACATACTATAAAGACTTGAAGTAATAAAAACAATATGATGCTGGTGCATAAATAGAAAAATAAATTAGTAAAATAGAATAGAAAGTTTAGAAATATCCAAATATATATGTAGAAAGTTAGTATATGTTAAAGGTGGCATCTCAAATCATTCTAAATTTAAAAAAATAAATAAAACAACTTGAGTGAGGGCCATTGACCTGAGAATAGATAAATAAATAGCAGTATATACATATAATAACAGTTAATGAATGACTTACAGGTACATCAACAACATGTATAAATTCCAGAATCTTAGTAATGAATAAAAAGAAAGTTTCAGAAGATTACATACACAAATATCCTTTTAATAAACTATAAAAATAAGCAAAACTAAACCATTTATTTTAGGCATATATCTTGTGTGTGATCGAACTTTTAAAAAGCAAATGAAAAAAACATAAAACAGGATAGTCGGGTTAGAGAAACAGAGAGAAGATAAGACAGCAACATATAAACATATGTAAGTTAATTCATATGTTTCAGTTATTGACTTTGGTAGTATATTCATTGATGTCCACTGTATTATGAAATAAATACTAAATATAAAGTAAATAAAAAAGGATACAGGCTAGAACAATGATTTTGATATGTCATGAATCAAAGATTATAACTAACACAATTATATGTACCCAAATCCTTGAAATAAAACCTCAATACATGGTCTTAATAGCTAAAAAGTGAATCAGTCACTTGGGAGATTGGACTGAATAATTATTTTAAATGTAACACAAAAAGATAAAAAGATGAAAAACTACAAGAAAATTCAAAACATTTGGAATAGGCTCCAAAGTTTGATATTCCTCTAATGATATTTTTAGAAGCAAATAATAAAAAGAATGAAAGAGAAGCGATACTAGAAAAAACAATGGCCAATTATTTTCCAAAACTGAGAAAAAAACACATAAGTCCTCCTCAGGTTGACAGCGCTCACTAAGTGCCAAGAAGAAAAATAAATATTAAACCTCACTCGAAATACCAGAAGCACAAACATAAAAATTAGGAGAAAAATCACAAAAACTGCTAAAGAGAAAAGATCAACTTCAGAAATAAGAGTCAGAATGACATCAGATTCCTTATCAGTACCACAAAATTCAAGAAAGCAATGGGAAAATATTTCTAAATCCTGAGAGAATATAACTTTGAATCTGGAATTCGATATACAATAAGACTTCAAGAGTACAACTATCTAAGAGCAAAAGGGAAAAAAAGATATTTTAATGTGTTTAAACACTCAGCAATTTTAATACCTACGGACTCTCACAGAAGTAAACTTCTAAAGGATATGCACTTTAATTATTAGAAACAAAAGAGTCTAAATAATTAATTTTTTTACAAAATAAGCTAGAAAAGAAGTCACGAAATAAACCAAATAAAGCAATAGGAGAAAATAAAGATAAAATCTCAAAATGATAATAAGCATAAAAAAAAAAGAATGGGTTAAACAAAACAAACTCGTGCTTCACTTAAAACACTAATAAAATATTTTTGTGAGTAATTTAAAGAAAAAAAACATGAGGGGGTTTGAGGGGCTAGGTAAAAAAGGTGAAGAGATTTAGTACAAATTGGCAGCTATAAAATAGTCACGGGGATGTGAAGTACAACATAGGAAATATAGTAAATAATATTGTAATAACTGTGTATGGTGTCAGGTGGCTACTAGACTAATCACTTTGTAAACTATATAAATGTTTAACCGCTATGCTGTACACCTGAAACTAATATAAAATAATATCGAATATCAACTATAATTGAAAAATAAAAATTTTAAAAACGGAAAAAAAAATTTAAAAACTAGTAACAGAAATAAATTTCAAAATAAAACACAAGTAAATAAATGTAGCTACAAATAAAGATTTTTTAAAAATTTTAAAGTATAACAGAGTATTTCAAAATTACCAATGAACTTGGAAATTTGTATGAAATGGATAATTTTCTAGAAAAAATATAAATTACCAGTGAGAACTAGAAAACCTGACCAGACTAATTACAACAGAATAAGTCAAAAAATAAAATGCCGGCATTCTACTCTCCCAGTTTCAGTGGTATCACACCAAACAAGGTTTTATCTACCTAAATGCATTTCACCTGGCAGTGTACTAATTTCTAGTGGTGAGACTGTTAACACTAAAATGAACAAGGAATAGAAATTTAAGCAGCCCCCAAAATTCGTGCCTATAGACAATTAACACCTGGTGATTCTTGCAAATATGGCAGCCTTTACTAAATTTGTAAAGTTTTTTTTTTAAATATGAAAAACTATAACAACGAATGTGGTAAAGAAATTACCTTCATTTTCAGTGGCATTCTTAATCACATTAAATTTATAATATTCTTTGCCTTGGAATTTTTCATTATTTAACAAGGACTTTGCTTTTCAGGTTTCCAGGTGTAAGAACAAATGTCTAAGTTATACTTAATGAGGAAACTGTAAGAGAATAAATTTACAGAAAGATGTAGAAAAGCTCTTCATTTCAGTATTCCAGGTCTTGAATGAAAGAAAAAGTGAGAATCATACAGGATAAAAGTAACCTTCTTAAGCTACAATTAATAATAAACTATTAATCTTAATAATCACTGTGGTAGGCAGAACAATGGCCTCCCAAAGAGGCCCACACTCTAATCCCTGAAACACTGAACAGTTATCTTTCCTGACAAAGAGACTTGCAGATGTCTTTGTGGTTAAGAACCTTGAGATAGAGAGAGGAGCCTGGACTATCCAGGTGAGTCCAATCTAATCACACGCGTGCTTAAAAGCAGAGAACTTTCCCTGACTATAGACACAGAGACACAGTAGAAACGAAGAATGGCATGGGAATTTCAACCTGCTCAATTTCTTACCTGGTCCGGTTCACCCCTCCTTAGGCAACCTGGTGGTCCCCTGCTCCCAGAGGTCACCATATTGATGCTAAACTTAGTGCAGACACCTGATGGGCAGAGCACTACAGCCCAGAACTCTTGGACTCAAGCGTTTTTCCTGATTCAGTGTACCCAGTAGCTGGGACATGGGACCATGCCACTGCAATGCACTATACAGGTGACGTATTTTAGAATTGTACAATTGAAACCTATATAATTTTATTAACTAATGTCACCTCAATAAATTTAATTATTTTTTTAAAATAGAAAAAATAAAAAAGTCAGAGAGAATCCAGATGTGAAAAAAAAGATTTGACACCCCATTATTGGTTCTGTGATGCAGGGCACCATGTGCAAGGGTGGCATAGAGGTGCTTACTAGTTACTCTGACAAGCCAGTAAGGAACCCTCAAGTACAAAGGCTGTCCTACAACCACAAGAAACTGAATTCCAACAATAGCTTGAGTGAGCATGGACACAGATTCTTCCTCAGAGCCTCCAGAAGGGAATGTAGTCTGCCATCAACTCAATTTTAGTCTTGTGAGATCCTAAGCAGAAAAACCAGCTGAGCTACAGTGTATCTAGACTTCTGACCCACACAAATCACAAGATAACAAACAAACAGAAAATGGGTGTTGTTTTAAGTCACTGACTTTGTTATAATTTTACAGCAATACAAAATGAATAAAACCACCACCAAAAGTAACAAATATAAAGATACAATGACCTTACTATACATATGCAAAAGAGTAACTCAAATCTTCCTGAGGCTTCCTTTTTGATTTAGAGTAGGCATTCCCCAGTATTGAACTCACCAATATGAAGAACTTTCCATAATGTCAGCCATGTCTTTACTTCTATGTTTCAGCAGTTATGATGAAATGAGACCTTGTTTTGTTCTAGTGGCATTTCACCATACGATAATAAATCTATGTTTGTTGTTATGTGCCAGATGGCACTGAGACACCAACTGCTTACAGTGTCATCTAAAACATAGAGGCAAGCAAAAATTAAGGAATCCCTGATGTAAAAATTGGAGACAAGAAGTTCCATGACCATATTAAGGTACATGATTTTTTACCTATACTGATCATAAGCCTGTTTTAGAATTTTGTCCAGTTTTAAGTCTATGCCCTAAATTACACCATTACTACACAGTGCTAAAACTGTCTTCATTTTCTATGATACCTCTACCAGAAAGTAATAGCCATTTAAAATACTGAGGCTCTCAGCCATCTGTCAGTAGAAATGCCCAATTATATTATGTAACTTCCTTGGAAAGTTTTGATGGCATAAGGTCTCCCAAGCCGAAGCCTCTAGTTGATAAAAAAAAAAGCACATATTTTACCACATGACATTTCATATTGGTTTGTATCTGATATCAGGTATGCAACTGGGAAGGCTGAAAACTTTTTAAGAAATTCAAGCTATTTGCTTATCATCAATATAAATTATTTGCCAGAAATATGACTTTTTTGGAAAAAATATTATGGTAGACTTCTGTCTTCATATTGTCCTCGTGACATTGTATAAAAACCACCTAGGAATGTTTTTGAACTGGATGCTATATGTCTGGAATTTTAGGTCAAGCTATAAGAATGCTATAACACATGAGTTCCTGTGGTGACTTATTAAAGCAGATCAAGAATCGATACGTTGCTCAATAATCAAGAACAGGAATCAGTCCTTCAGAATTGACTTGCAAGCACTGACAGTCTCAATCAATAGAGTTGTCGGGTTATGAGAAAATCCAATACCCACGCAAAAAACTTTGCACAATCTCTTTCCTATTAGATAGAAATCGGGATTTCTGCCTCAGTACTGGAGGGTTCCAAGATTGTGTCTATTTGATCCAGAACTCAAACTTTCTTGTCTAAAATTCATGTTAATCACTTGCTAATTCTGAGCTAACCTCTCAAGAAAATTAACTGTAGAACCATTCCTCCTGAAGTAAAGAACTACAAGAAAAATTTCTATTTAATTATCCGACTTTTTTCTCCCAGCAACACCTATTGACAACTAAGAACCCAATGCGAAGGCCACACATACATTTACTTCATTTTAAGTTAGAGTCACTTGGGATTTCTATACTCACAAGTATAGTACAAGAGACAACCTAACAAAGCACAAATTAGCTGTTACAACTTACTGTTACCTTTGAGGGAAGGCTTGCATATATGTTAAGAAATGCTGCTGGTCAAAGTTTGTGCTTTTAGTTCTTTTGAGTTCCTGCAGTGAGCTGATTAGCCAAGGGCAATTTTGTAGCAAGAAAATGATGAGTTGTTAAGAGAACTCCATTTTCTGTTATCTCTGTTCCTCAGTAGATTTGGAGAGGTACCTCCTGTGGGTGATAGAATCTGATAAACTCTATTTATTCTTTAAAAAAATATATTTTCGAATGCTTACCATGTCCCAGATAATGTAAGGAAAAAAACTGCAGAAGAAAGTTTATAAATAGTAGGATCTTGCAGCTCATAAAGAAACTCTGCATATATCTTTATAATGAATAGAATAGTTAAATATGTTGTTTCTATTTTTTAAACAAATTTATACAAATAATTTCTTAAGGACAGCCCACATCTTTTATATTTCATCTTTTTTAGATTACATCACTCATCATTTCCACATACTTCCAAAGCATGCAACAATTTCAGGTTTATAATTATTTTTTCATAGCATTCATATTAAGTAGGCTTATAACAGAAGGAAACATAATGTAATCAGAATATTCTCAATCATACCATAGGATAGATATGTTCCACGGAAATATTCTATACTATTTCTCCGTCTAATGCTGTAGCAACTAGCAATATGTAGTTGTATAAATTTGACTTCTTTAAAATTATAAATTCAATTTCTCAGTTGTACTAACTACATTTCAAGTGTTCATGAGCCACATAAGGCTAGTGGTTACTATATTGGACAGCACAGAATATTTTCTTCATCACAAAAAGCTCTATCGGATATCGCATTTTTGGCCGTCACTATAATTACCATTATCCACAAAGGATGATATTTTCTTGACCCAATGTCTTAGTCTTCTTGTACAATTGTAGACTGTAAAAGGATGTCTGAGAAGATATATATCAACACTTACTATTTCTGGAAGGAACTAATGCTTAGAAAATTTTAGGTAGCAGAAAAATCACTCTGGAGGTTTTTCTCTAGCTTCTGAAGTCCATCTTGCATTGAAATCTTTAGCCTTTTGGTCCTTGACAAGAGTATGGTGGCTGATTGAAATCTAAGGCTCAGATGATCAGATTTTATCTACAATGACAGTTCTGATTGATTTGTAATAGCTGCTTGATTCAGGCTCATGAGCTCAAAGAGAAAAAGTGGTTTGATGTATTAACGATGACTTGTAGGTCAAGAGCTAATGTAGTACTTGCCAAACATTTTCTTTCTTTTTCTTTTCTTTCTTTTTTTTTCTATTACTTTTTTTTATTAATGTAACATTGGTTAAAAACATTATATGTTGCAGGTATACAATATGATAATTTGATATCTGTATTCACTATAGCATGCTCACCACCAAAAGTCTAATTTACATCTATCACCAAACAATTGATACCCCTTTACTCATTTCACCAGTCCCAGCCCCCTTTCCCTCTGGTAACCATTACCAAGCCTTTTCTACCACTACAAGCATTAGCTAGCAACTAATAAGCACACACATAGTGGAAAGATGTACAGCCAGAAGGAAAAGAATTTTGAACTAGGCATGGTATGTTTCACATCCCTTGGACTACCTAAAAATCATTCCTCGGCATTGGCTCTATAACTTTAGAAGGATATAGATAAAACTTTGGTGATAAAATGAATAACTTTACTCTTACACATTCTCCAAGCCCTGAATAAGCTAGTCTACCTTCTCTCCGTCTTTTATAAGAGATATGAATCCTGTCTGGACTAAGAAAAACCTCTCAGGAATGGATCTGAGAGAGAACTATAAAATAACCTTCTAAGAGAGTTTTTTATGGAGAAAATAAAATGTCACCTCTCTTGCAGTAGCTTAAAAATATGTTCTCCTGAAAATCAGAAGACACATGAAAGGATTTCTTCAAGGCACATGATTTTGAAGCAGTCTCTGGAGAGATTTTAAGAAATGCTGTCTCTCATTCTTAGAATCTTCTCTGTCCATTGCATAAATTCTTGTGCACACTGTCCTTAGAAAAAAATCACATTATTTTGCTCACAGGAAATGTGGTCTGAGATCTACTTTACCTCCGAATTCCTATTTGAGAGGTTAAATTTTACAAAGCAGATTTCCAAGCTAATCCATTTAAATCTCATTGTTGAAAGCTCTGGTTCAGGCACTGTGAAGTTACACAGAGGTTGAGTCCAATTTGGGAGTTGTCTGGGACCCTTGCTTCATTTTCACTTTTCTATGGAATTTTGACCACTTAACTATTGACCATACTTTCACAGAAAAGAAGAAAATATAAATCTATTGTTTCATCTTTGTTAGCAACACTCATAGAATATATTGATTAAAACAAAAATCTCTTTGATGAACTGTGTTTTTTCAATAAGCCATGTGAAATTGTTTTCTATTTTCTAGGATAACCAAAAATTTATAATATGAAACAGAAATTTTTTTATTTATTTTTATTATTTTTTTTTATGATTTTTTAGGCGAGGAAACCCTTCGTTGACCTCACAGATTGCAAGGACCTTATCAGCTTATAATCCCTTATTTTTTATTTTTCATGCCTATAGCACCTGGTCTTCCTAGGTGGTCTCCCATCCAAGTACTAACCAGGCCCGACCCCGCTTAGCTTCCGAGATCAGATGGGACTGGACTTGTTCAGAGTAGCATGGCCGTAGACTTCTTAAGAAATTTTTGATTAAATTTTTATTGTTCTTATGCCAAATAAAGCAGTGATAGTTCTCAAAAACTGTTTTCACCTTAAGAGATTTTTTTATCAAACTTTGTTATCTACTTAAAAGAGTCTTTTTACAGTACTCTACAAACTTCCTGCCATACTATTAAGAAACAAAAAGCAGGAAAATAAGTAATTTCTTGTTTGCCCTACTTTAACTGGTCCTCTTTTTATTTTTTTTATTTTTGGACAAGTAAATTACTTTTCCCTGAATCTCTGTCCCCATCCATTCTGTCCTAATTCAGTATCCCCAGAAGTTGTAGTAGAGCAAGCTGAGAGGAGAGATGGGTAATGGCTGTGGAAATTAATGTTACTTAAGAAAGCCCCTCAGAGATGAAATAATCCTCTCGATCAAGGCATCCTTGTAGATTTCTTTTAACTCCACAAAATAGGGCATTTCACAACCATTATTTTACTATAATTTGTATTTTAGATTTGAGTCAGAAATTGTAAGAGTATTACTAGAGCAAAGAGAATTAAAAATAGACTTTTCATTTTATCTATAATTTTATCTGTAAAATAGGAAAGTTAAACTTGATCAGTTTTAAGGTCCAGCTCTTCAATTTGTGAGGTCTTGATGCTTCAAGGATTAGGTAAAACATTTGTCTACCCATATGCATTAAGCATGTTTCTCTTATTTATATAGAAAGTATATAATTCCATATATTTTAACTTCTATTTTCTTAAAAGTATTAGATAAATAAGCTATTAACACAGTAGAAGATTTAGAAGATTATTAGGTAGATTCCCAAGACTTTCTGAGCCCCTAATAAAATATTAGAAAATAAATTAAACAAAGTAATGGTAAAGGCATGATAAACAAGCTAATGTTTTTTTGTGAATTGGGAAGCACACAGTAACCCAAGATTTATTGTTTCAGAAAAAAACCCTTTCCTCTATAAATAAAGAGGTTTAGATGCATAGATATACTTATGTATATATCAAATATGTACATTGCAAAAAAGATGGGAAACAAATGAAAAAGCTGTCAAGAATAGTTAGCTCTGAATGATAGAACTGTAGACAATCGCTACTTTCTTCTCTCTTCTTTTTATGCAAGCCCTTAATTTCCTGTTATTTATAATCAGAAAATGATACTTTGATACCACAAATTTATTTTTACTAATAGGCCCCTGGATGTGAGCTGCTTGACATTTTAAGTAAGAAATAATGTTAAATAATTTTAGCATACAAGAACATTTATGACATAAGTGCCTAGGAGCAAGAAATATGAAAAGTTTGACCTAAACATAGAAAAGCCAAATTCACATGCAACAGATGGGGCACCTAGACAAAAAGAAGAAACTGTATTCTGGTCAAAGTAATGGTTAGTGGACACAATTTACATTTCAGAGTTTATAGCAAGAGATCGTTTTGTCAACTTTGCAAGACCTATTCATTACCTGATGGAATGAACAAAGAGATAAAAACTATAAATTATCTATTGAGAATTTATGAGATAATTAGGAGAAATTGAAGCAGAATGTGGTTATTTGTTTTACTTTAATATATTCAGACAACATTGTATAAAATTGTTTAAGAAGTTTATTAAATGTCTTTCTCAAATGAAGACATTTTTTAGACTCAGAGTTCTCAGAAGCCCAATTTTTTGGATCCCTATTGGTTTTAAAAAGAGATTATACTTATTTATGTGATAAGGCATGTGAACAAAAGGAAACTGAAACTATTGAAAACATAGAAACACACAACTGGGTTTCTCAAAGCTGCGAATGCGTTCACACTCAACATGCTCACCTGGATTAAACTGGGCTCCACTCCCCCTGCCTCTCATTGCTGCACTTGAGATAAATAGAATCACGGTTTTAGAAAAAAATGCATAGCCATGCCATATTATGGAAATTAATTTGCAATTTCAGAAGATAGTTATAGGAAAAAGGAGAAAATTAACCGCTCCTCCAATCTTCCATAAATTATGAGTGCTTAATTGAGAAAGTAGTTCAGAGAAACAGAAAGATGGAAAGGAGACTCCAGCAAGCCAAATGATGTCCTATTGTCTGGAGAATGTCACAGATGCCATATCAACAGATTGTAGACATATTTTCAGAGACTGCATATCTTTTGAATTGATACAATAGACAAAGAGTCAACTTTCTCTTGTGATATGTGTCAGAAAACGTTTTGGAACTTTTACTTTCTTATCTTTGAAGATATTATCTGAAGTATCAGAAGGATGAAATACCCATACCACTGAATTATTTGGAGGAAATTTTGAATATTGACTTCAACTAAATATATGTTCAGATGTTTCCTGTTTTGTTTTGTTTTTTTTTTTCTCTCTCTCTCTATTTTGGGGTTGGTAAACTCCTAGAATAAGTGATTTTTTTTTTCAGAACAACCACTTATGAAAACCTAGTATAAGTTAGATGCTTTGCCTGTGTTTTGATCACATTAATGCTCCTGAGGTAACCATTACTAGCCCATTTTTCAGATGAAATGTCTGATATCCAAGAGTGTAAAGTGATATGTCTACTCTCACAGATTGCAAGTGGGAGAATAGAAATGGAAATCTATATTTCTGGCTGTAAAATTTTTACTTTTCACATATATCATCATACTTCCTTCTCAGAGAAGTTCAAGTTTTACCTTTCTATTCTTTAAGTCATGACATCTTATGAGATAGCATCAGGATTTCCATCTATCTACCTACATATCATGTTAATGAGGGATCCATTGTTCCTAGTTTATGAAGAGTTCTTTATGAAGAATACATACAAAATGTTGTTAAATGCTTTTTTTTTTTTTTTGGCATGGGTGGTAATGCTTATATGATTTTTTCTCCTTCAGTTTAAAATATGAGAATTATTTTAAGATATTTCCTAATGTTAAACCATTCTTAAATTGCTGGCATGAGCACCACATAGTCAAGGTGTTTTTTCTCTTAATGTGTTGCTGGCTTCAACTTGTTTATATTTTATTTAGGATGTTTGCATTTATTCGTAAGTGAAATTAGTCTACAGTTTTATTATATTGTTATTATGCAAAGTTTTTTGTTTCCAATGTTTACTTTAAAAGTGTCTTTC
This sequence comes from Pteropus medius, assembly GCF_902729225.1. Classification (NCBI taxonomy): domain Eukaryota; kingdom Metazoa; phylum Chordata; class Mammalia; order Chiroptera; family Pteropodidae; genus Pteropus; species Pteropus medius. Next base: position 3,369,563 of record NW_024342644.1, on the reverse strand, counting down.
TCCATGCTTCATAATACAACAAATAATTGTAGAATCGTGGATTCCTTATGCTGGGAAAATAATTCACCTAAGGAAATAAAAAAGAAAACGTAGAAGTTCCCACATCTGAAGAGCATGAATCTTTTCTTTAGCTTCCACAGCTGTCTTCAATAAGCAAACTTCCAGATGGGTCTGGATCATGGCACTCCTGGCTGAACTTCTCAGCCTAAACTGAGGAGTTGATTTTATTTAAAATGAACAAGAACCACCAAGAAGGAACAGTACCTCTCAAATTTTAAAGACAGGTATACACGTTTCAGAGTTAGAAATTCCAGACTGTTTGGCCAAACTGCTAACACCACCTACTTCTGTAAAAAAAAAAACAAAAAAAAAAACACTTTTTTTTTTTTTAATAAACAAAGTATTTAAGATATTGGACATCTCACTGCCAAGTGCTGTTATCTTTCCACTCTGCTATTCTACAAATGTTAGCAAGATGCTCAGTAATGCCAGGTGTCACAAGCTGGCATGACCACACCATGAGAAGAAGAGAGATATTTCCTCTCACATGCCAATTTAATAGCTATAACGTTTCTCAAGAGCCCCTAGCAGAATCTCCTCCAGTCTCTTTTATCAGAATTGTATCTCATGCCCATGTCATAGATGCAAAGGAGATGAGAACACAAGTACGAGGCATTTTCAGAATCTATTGTAGAGGAATGCTCTCCCAGCAAGCAAGAAACGAAAGAGAAAGGGCTGTTCTGCAGGCATCCACCAGTTTGGGCACAGGAGAATAGAGGAGGACAGTACCCATGTAAGACACTTTAGGAAGGGAAGAAAGAGGAACAAAGAAGGGAATATTTGGGTGCAAAAGACAGAACATTGTTCACTTTCCAATGCTGACTAAGGATTGTATAGGAGAGTGTAGTTGTCTTTTAGTATCTTGCATGTAATAGGCTTTTGAATTTTCCCATGAGGTGGAATGGATTGAAAATGTAGGGTCAAAAAGTGTTAGATGTATCCTAAACATTATCCTATCACTTATCCTAAACATTAAAAGGTCAATAAAGTGTCCTACTACTTTGTACACCGAAAACAAAAACAAAACAAAACAAAACAAACAAACAAAAAACCCAGGATAAGGAATATTTGGTACACAACTTATTTTTCTAACATTAAAATCAAAGAGCACAGCAGTTGGATTTTATAACCATCCTAATGACAGTCAAAGACAAGGTCTAGGCCTGGACATTGCAGTGGTTAAATCACTATTACACCATGTGAGTATGTTTTTCACATGAGACCCCAGACGATAACTTCCTTATATTTTTCTTCATGTTATTAACCCATTAATACTGCCCTTCATTATGGAGATGAGAAAGACTGACATATGGAAACAGAGATTATTTATTGTGGGTGGAAAAAAAATGCCTCCAATATGGCAAAAAGAATATCAATTCCTCACCATTCTTTGTATTAATTCTGTATTACTTAAGCTTACCTCATCTGTGTTTAATCAGCGCTGTTCATACTCTCTCCATGAAGCCAGAGATGTACATATTAAACACAGGAGTTTTTGACAGCTTCCTCTTCCCTAGGGCAAGATTGCTCAACTAATAATAACTAAGATATCTTTTGACAAGTGCAGCTAAGAGCTAGTAAAGCTTAGTCAATCTACATCAGCCTGGTTGGCACTTTCTTTCCATTTCAGACCTGCATTGCCTTGAATGATGAAACCTGGAGAACGACTGCAGAAGCTATAAAATCTAAGAGAGGTAGTGGATGAAATCAGCAGGGAAGGTTAGTGGGGATGAATGCAAAACCAGACTCATATTGATCAGGGAAAGGAAAATACTTTTTCCAACTACAATTGCAGCTGAAACCCATAAATTAGATGATTGAAGTAATAAGACACGTGAAATGGCTTTTAAGTCCACTACCCACTCTGTGTAATAAATTTCAAATGACATCGAGGCTTTTAGTGGAGAGAATGATTTATTGCCATCTGTAAGAAGGAAGCTTTCAGGGATTATCTCTAAAGTGGCAAAACACTATTCCAAATTTCAAAAAATTAGCGAATCTTAGTGAAGCTTGGTGACTGAACTGACAAGCAAGCTCAAAAAAAAAAGTTAATGGAACCAAAATACTGAAAACGTGTACTCTCACATACCAGTACTTAGACATCACCTCAAAAAAATTCGATTTTAATATTTAAATGAAAAGCTTCCTTTGTTAAGAAAAATCTCCTGAGAAAATTTGATTTGTTTTTTCTTTATTTTTAATATGTGTATATATCCCAAAATGATAAAAAAGAAAAAAAGTATAAATATATTCCAACTCACTTTCAGCATAGAATGGACTAAATTCTAAATTGGTTTTACTTTTCTTGCCTCAAGCAACACCCTCCATTTATTTCTTCATTTAGAATGACTTCAGACAGTTCAGCTGTGAGCTACCTGAACAAGAGATGGACAGAACAATCACAGAGCTAACTTTACATTTGTCTTCTTTAAAAAAATGTGTGATTTGGTAACTCAGGTAAAATCCGAGGGGTTCTTACAAAAACGCATTACTTGCTAAGCAGAAGATATGAAAGAAAATGACAGAGAAATCCAAGGAATAGAACAGGAAGCAATGAGGATGATGCTGTGAAGTCTGAGCCCCAGAAAGGTTTCCTGGATCTGGAATCTGTCATGATTTGTGTTTTCCTCCGGTCCATCAAGTCCTTTTATTCTAGCAAGTTTCCAAAAAATTGGAAAATTGCGAATCCAGAAATATACTTTCTCTGCAGATCACAGGCTTTCATTGTCTGAATTTTCTGATTTCAAAAATAAAACGATCTCAAGAGATTTCTTTTTCATTCTTTTTCTTTTTGTCCTACCTTAGGCCCAAAAGCACCTGGTTGATTATCAAGAAGGGGCAACAGTAGGCTAACATGCATTTCGTCCCCTCTAGCTCCACTATATTTATCTTCTTTAACCACCAGTCCCCTCAATTTCCAAGGACATTTATTCAATTCTGACTGAGATATAATTGGCATCAATTAATTAACCATTTACTGCACTGTCTTGTTTTCCTTTTATGTCACCTATTTTACCACCACACAGACTCAGATTCAATTATCTTATCTGTCAAGACTACAGTCTAAGAAAGGAAATGTTTTGGATATTAACACAGTCTCTTTTTTCCCCCTCTAAGTTTAATAGAGCTGTATTCCAATTTTTAATGATTTCTCAATTACTGTAAGATAGAAAAATAGCAAAAAAGAAGTGCCTCTTTCAATTTACATAATTAAAATGAGTATCTTCCTTAGACAATTTTCAAGTTGCCAATCTAAGAAATGTACATGGTTTAATTGTTAGTAATTGGTAAGACTAATGACTAAAGTGGAAGAGAACTTTGCAGTTTAATATTGCGTTTTTCTCCAAATCTTCTTCATATAGACAAATTCTTCCTGCAAATGATAGTGATTAAAAGCCACAAAATGGTATTTGAGGTAGCCAGTGTCTCCAAATATGTCAAGCCATACTTTCTGACTAATCACTAACTAAAATGTTTTATCTCATAGATTTATAATATGAATATCAAATAAATCAGATTTTTTCAACATTTCCATTTGCACTAAATCTGAAGATGAAGAGAAATTGTCCTCATCAGAAGAAATAAAATATTCCTCAGGCATGTTAACTCATAATTTTACAAACGTGAGAAGGTATATCAGTCATGGATGAACTCCCCAAACCCTGTGATCTGAATTTAGAAATTAATTAGTAACGAAATGTTTTCTTGGTTTCTGAGTTAATCAAAAGACCTGCATCCAGGAATACCAAAATCTCACTATAGACACTATTTAACCCATTTGCCATTTGCCCTGAGAACACTCGCCAGGGGCTCTGGCAGCTGCAGTGTTTACCTCGAGATAACTTGGCCGATTACAGTCCTAACCTTACCCTCAAAGTTTGCCATGAAATATTTTGCTTTTATTATTTTCACATCGCTCTAATATATTGATAGTCTTTGGAAACAAATAACATCATTCCATTATAGCATTCTGTTGTTAATAGTAGTGATGTTTCCATTACAAAATACAGTAATTCTCGATTGCTGAAATTATCAAATTTCAGAAAATATAGCATTCCTACGTGTGATATTAAATTAATGCTGGCAGTGAGCTGTACTTTTTTTTTTTCTAAATGGGAAAAGGTTGAAAAATAATATAATTCACTATTGAGTGGTTTTTTTTTTAATTGGAATCCATCTGTTCTAATTATCTATTGCTGTGTAACAAACCACTCCAAACTTAGTGACATAAAATAGCAACCATGTTATTATGGTCACGGATTCCACAGATCAAGATTTTAACAGAGCACAATGGATATGGTTTGTCCCTGCTCCAGGGTGACTGGACGGTTCCAGTGGGTTGAAGGTGACTATGCAGGTCAAGAGCTGGAATCAACTGGAGGCTCCTTCATTCGCACGTCCGGTGCCCAAGTTAAGGATGACCCAAACACCAGCTCAGTTAGAGCTATCAACTAGTGTGCCTGAATGTAGTCTCTCCATGCGGCTTGGGCTTATCACAGCATGACAACTGGGTTTCAGAAAGATCCCTCTGAAATAGAATACCTGTAAATAAGCATTTCAGAGGATGAAGGTTGACACTGCCCAGCCTTTTCTGGCCCAGCTTCAGAAGTCCTGCAGCATCACTTCCACCAAATTCTGTTGGTTACAAGTGAGTCCCGAAGGCCAGCCCAATTTCAAAGAATATGCAATGAGACTCTTCCTCTTGATGGGGGAATTTTAAGGTCACATGGCCAAAAGGCATGAGGGATGGAAGATACTGTTTTTGCTATTTTTACAAAATATAATCTGTCATATCATCAACGGAAGAGGATGGGATATGAAATGCAATGAACATTTTTTATATGCCATTTCCCATGCTCAGCAATATACACATAATATCATTGAGTTACCAACTACTTCATGTTTCAGCATCATTTTCTATTGAAAATAATGTTTTTACTCTGTCTCCCCCACTAGGTGGTAAATTCGAACAGAACAAGGATTCCATTTTCATCTATTCCCAGTGCTTTGCACACCTGACATGTAGTAAATGATTGAGTATTTATGAAATAAAAAAAAAATCATCTCTGTAGTAGAATTTATCACAAGGTAGTAATTATTTATTTATATATGCTTTCTGTGCTAACCTCTTTACCTCTTGCCAACTCAAACTTTGTCTTGTTTATCTACAAAACTTAACACTGCTTGGTACAGAGTAGGTTCTCAATAAATATTTATGAAACTGAACTTGTCTTTTTTGTGAAGATAGCCCCACTATATGGAAAGCAATAATAGACCTATATGAGGTTAAAGATAATTAACTATGTTCATGGTCATATAGTACTAAAGACCAAAAAAATATATTTCCCTTAGTGCTTTATGACAAAACACTTCAAAAGCTATTGAATTATAATAATAAGTGTGTGAGAGAGCCACTAAAAGCAGAATACTAAGCTCCATGTCTCCAGAAGCCATTGCAGGTCCCCATGTGGAACAGGACAAGGGACACTAAGAGGCATAGTTTCCAATAAACCGAAGAGCAGAGACTCTTCCTAATTTTCTGATTTGCAGAAATGCTGCCATTCTGTTCAAGCCTAGGAAAGGAGGGAGACGACGCTAAATATAACTAAGATTGAACTTCAACCCTGATGAATAATTTTATCAATAAATAAATTTAATGAAATTTGCTTTTATTCAGTATTAAGAAATGTGAGATTACTTTTATCTCAAGAGCGATTTTTTGTCTCTCTCAACCTCTCTCTCACATACATGTACACACACACAAAACCTTAAGAAGACATAGTATACTATTAACAATTAGTATACTATTAACAATTAGTATACTATTAACAATTGTTATTTATATGCTTAAATATTGCTGAAAATGTTTAACTTTTCAGGGTTTTTTTCTTTTTGCAGTGAATATGTATTAACTTCAAAATCACAAAAATGTAGGAAAAGAAATAAACCTAATAGATGACAAGCAAAAACCCAAAATATAACCTACTCCTTAACAGTACCTTTGATATATAATCAGACACGTTGCTCTAAGCAAAATCCAAGGAAATGAGTTTGTATGATCAAAAACAGAGCAGAAAGAGTATAGCCAAAATCTCCTAAATCGAGAAGCACTAGCTGCCCGCTGTTTACAAATGCTGGCATAAACAGGGTACCAGCTCTTATTTTAGCAAGCTTACTATCTGTTTTCACTATTCTCGAAATATAATAGATTACTCTGAAGTAGACTCTACCAATGTGTCTTTACTATTATTTCAGTGAAATTAAGCTTTCTATGAAATAAAGAAAACAAATGAAACATTTGAAACAGTATTCATTTTACTTTTACATCTCTGGAAGAGGCGAGTTCTACAATGAGGTGAGAGGGAGAAGGGAACAAGAGGGATCAGGAATAGGTCTAAATATATTTTTTTTAATAACAAAAAGATGAAAGAGAAGGAGGATGTGATAATAATTCATTGAATAGTTTTATATGCACTAAATTGGCTGGAATCTCTTTTAGGTGCTGTTGAAGTGAGGTGAGACTCTTTCACAATAGTAGTATTTCTAACCCATATTATATTAAGGATCCAATTTAATTTCACTTCGAAGAGTGAAAAATAGAACCCAGGTAGAGGAAATATACACTTTCTTTCATCACAATTGAAGGCTGAGGGCAGAGATGACAGAGGGATTGGGATCAAGGCAGAAAAATATGACACAATGATTTCTGAGTTCATCAACTGGATTTTATAAGTATTGCATCAGAGCAGCTTAACTATGAAAACACAAATGAATTAGTCAGGTTTCTCCAGAGAAATAGAATCAATAAAATTTGTGTCTATCTGTCTGTCTATCTGTCTGTCTATCTATCTATCTATCTATCTATCTATCTATCTATCTATCTATTTATATCTGAGATTTATTTTAAGGTATTGGTTGACATAATTATGGAGGCTGACAAGATCAAAAGCTGCAAAGCCCGTCAGCAGGAATAGACCCAAGGAAGAGGAGTTGCAGCTCAAGTCCAAAGGTAGTCTCAAGATTGAATTCCTTCTTCCTCAGGAGACCTCAGTCTTTTCTCTTAAGGCCTTCAACTGATTGGATGAGGGTAATCTCCTTTACTCAAGGTATACTGATTTAAATGTTAATAGCATCCAAAAACTACCTTCACAGCAACATCCAGACTGATGTTCGACCAAACATTTGGATATCACAGTCTAGTCAAATTGACACATAAAGTTATCACAAAAATCAAACACTTGAAAAAATGCAGAGAGAACCCAGGAGCAAATAAAAGATGATTCAATCAGATGATACAATGGTATCATAATGAATATAATTTTTTCTAAACATATTACTTATTAACAAAAGTTGGAGCATCAGTTTGAATGTACTTATTCCATAGTGGGTAGAAGTTGAGGTTCCTGTTAAAAAGAAAATTATCAGATTCCATTTGTTTTCTCAATCATATGAACACTTTAAAGTATCTTTCTTCCAACCTAGCTTTTGCTATGACATTCTGTTTTTCTGAAAGGACCATTAATTCCTGTGGCTACCTTGTTGTTACAGTAGTAAGTATAAACTATACCTTCATCACTTGGCCACCATACTAAACCTTAATTCTCCAACTGCAACTTATTGTTCTGTTGTTTTACAGAAGCTCTATACTATTCACATTTTGTGGCCATATTTTCTTCTCATCTACAATGATTTTCTGTCTTTTCTATGCCTATTCGCCAAGCAGAGTAATCCTTCACAGATCAAGATAACCTCTACCTGATCTATGACTTCTCTGACTATTCTTGCCAATAGTAAGTGCTCAATAAGTCTCTTTATTAAATACTTTATAATATAATCAGATAACATATCAATGATATTGTTGCAACAAATTCAATTCCAGTAATTTTTTTCTAATTTTGCTGATACAAAAAGAGAAATAAATATGTCACCAAGGAATTGCATAGTTGTTTAATGAGTATACAAATAATTTATAGTTATAGAATTACAAAATTTTATTTTCAATAAGCAAAATATCTATTAAGCCCATATAATATGTACCAAGAACTGGGCTAGGCTCTCAAGATAAAGTGAGAGATGTGATCACAAGCTAGTATAGAAGGAAAAATGAAACAAAAACCAAACATATTTTCAATGCAACATATAACCTGTATAATAAATAAGCAAAATGTTTAGAACCAATCATGCATCTCCTTTATTTTAAAACTGAAGATACCAAGTCTCAGAAAGAAGAAATAGCTTGTCCCTAGTTACATGTATGCTTAAATAGCAGAAACTGGGACTAGACCCCAAAATATTCATTGCTTTCTTCACTAATTACAGTCTATGGAGAGAAAATTATTAGAGAGGAGGTCCACCTAAATAACATAGCAAATCAGCACAACTCCAGATTTCACCTTACTCTCAGACCAGGACTTTTTTTTTTTAAAGAACTAGCCCAGCCCGCGAGTGGTAGGACATTAATCTCACCATTAAAGCCCTGACACTGCTGAGATCTTTACCACCAGCAAGCAGCAATTATTTTTGTAGCAAGGGTCCATGTACAGAGAATTGATTCTGCAGTGCATATGAAGATCCCCTATTAGCCCCACTTGATAAGTGGGAGTGTGCTTAAGCCTGCAGTAGAGGCTACAATTGCCCAATCGAACAGCCTCTCTTCATGCATAAACATCACTCTTGCTATCACTAATGGGAAAGGGTTCCACAGTGCTGCAGAAAATAGAGCCCAGTCTTGTGATAAATCTGTCAAATGTGTCATGCTCTATGTGAAGAGCAGCACCATGGCTGATTAAATGAGCAACCCGGCGTACAGTACAATAATGCGTCAAAGCATTTCAGTGCAGACTGCTGGTTCGAAGCTTGGGGAAACAGATCAAGACTTAAAATATGAGCCATTAGAAGAAACTCTGGTAAAAACGTCCATAGTGAAAACATCAGACTTCTCTCATTAACATGCCCTTCACCTCCCTTCATTTTCTTTTCTTCTTTTGGTCACTCTCCTAGAGACAAACTTGTAAGTCTTGACAAGGTGTTCTACAGTACTGAGGTGACAAGCTGGAGACAAAAACACAGCTTATCTGTGGTCTAGTTGGATGAAACACAGGCCTAAAACCAATCTCTGGCTGTCCTTCAACATTGTGACCACAGGACAAGCCATGCCTGACAGAATCCTCACAGATCAAAGCTTTCCTTTGATGCTGCTCCCTGCCTCCTTTTGCATATCTTTCTCATACCACATTGTGATATTGTGAAATAATAAGAAATACATATTTGGTCTTTGTCCCTGGTTTCTGGCACAGAGAGCCTAAAACCTTTGGAATTTCTTCAGTGACAGAAGTGAGAGAAGCATCTTTTGTTATTCATAATAAGCCCTTTCAACCACACCAGAGTTTATGCTAATAAGGTGACTCTTGCACATTGGGGAAGAGGGGGGCTGACAGAGGACGCAACAATGGGTTTGGAGGGTTGGAACTTTCAGTCCTGCCTGACCTCTAGGGAAGGAGAGGGGCTGGAGATTAAGTTTAGTCACTAATGGCCCATTCAGTCACCAATAGCCAATGGCTTGATCGATAACATCTACGTAACTGAACCTTCATATGAACCTCAAATTAATGGAGTTTTGAGAGCTTCTGTGTTGGTGAACGCAATGAGGTACTGGGAGGCTGGCATCCCTGAAGAGGGCATGGAAGCTCTGTACCCCTTCTCCATACCTTGCCCTATGCATCTTTTCCATTTGACTATTCCTCAGTCATATCCTTTATAATAAACCAATAATAGTAAGTAAAGTGTTTTTTCTTGAGTTCTTTGGGCCATTCTAACAAATTAGCAAACCTGAGGAGGGAGGCATGAAAAGTCCCCAAAGTATAGCAGGTCAGTAAGAAATACAGGAGGTCTAGATTTGTCATTGGCATCTGAAGAGGGGGACAGTCTTATGGTACTTACCCCTTTATCTATGGGCTCTGTGCTTACTCCAGGCATTTTCAGAACTGAATTATATGGTAGGACACCCAGTTAATGTCCATAGAAAATTGAAGAACTGATTGGTGTTAGGAGCATTTCAAGTAGTAGAAAAATAGTTTTTCCTCTACACTTGTACCCTGGGCCCTCGTACCACTCTACAAGTTCCACCTAAAGTCTGCCAGGATCCTCTGTGAGTTTCTGCCTCTCTGGCATCTCCCCCAGGGCCTTGATTTGGGTCTTGCCTAACCTTTAACCTCCTCTATCTTTGCCCTGTGTTTGTCTTCCCAGAGACTAGCTAACAAGATAAAAAAAGAAATAACACTGTCCTAGAAAGGATAAATGTACTGTTATGATGGCCACTTCTATAAAAGTATCTGCAGGTAAAAGAAAAGAAAATACATTCGCATGGTATGAATATGACTGGAAGGACAAGTGGAGCATTGATTAATGTGCAAGGGACATTTCAGTTCTGCTTCAGATAATAACGCAGTAACTCTACCAGCTTGAGGTGAGCAGATCCTACACACTTCTGGGAAAGATTTTTTGCAAATTGGAAAGGACGGTCCTTGAAACCTTTTTAGATTATTCTTTTACTTGTTTGTTTATTCATTTATTCATTCATTTACAGAGCCTATATTTAGAGTTCACTGTGTAGATTTTGTGCTAGACTCTGGAGGTCTAATGCCTGCTGGAGATGTCCTTTCTGTCCTCAAGAAATATATGGACTACAGCAAGATCTCAGCACACTTTTTCTGTAAAAGACCAGGTAGCAAATATGTTAGGCTTTGCAGGCTGTTGAGTTTCTGTTGCTCAACAGGCATTGTAGCACCAAAGCAGCCATAATAATGTATAAATGAGTAAGCAGGAATGCATTCCAATAAAACTTTTTTAGGGACACTGCAATTTGAATTTCATATACTTTTCATGTATCACACAATATCACTCTTCTTTTGACTTTTTCCAGCCATTTAAAAATGTAAGAACCGTTCTCAGCTCACAGGCCATACAAAACAGAAGGCAGGCCGGATCTGGCCCATGGGTTCTAGTTTGCCAATGCCTGATGTATGGAGAGGCCCAGAAGTCAACAGACAGCTCTTTTCCCATCAGAGCTGACAAGTAGAAAAGAAGCCCATGTCAATTACGAGGCTCAGTGATACAAGGCTAGCTCTGAGTTTGACCGTGTTATCTATCAGTAGACAGCTATAGTGTTGCTGGAGGTTCCACAAGTATTTTTCACCAAGAATTGACCCTTCTCTTGGTGGCATTTTGTTCTTCATCTGTAAAATGAGATTAAATCTCCTTCTTTCTGGCTGTTCTTGAAAGAATTAGAAATAATGCTCATAAAATACCTAGCACATTGCCACATAGTAGAATTCACTCTATACTGGCTGCTGTAAACAAATCACCTTTGTTGCTAAGGATGCACAGGGTATTTGAAAAATTGTTCTTCCATTTTAATTTGTATAAGAGCATTTCTTGCTGCACTTATAATGGAGATTTTTGTTTGGTTTCTTGACTGGTAATCAATTTTTTAAGTTAAGATTTCATTATTACTATTATTATTTTAATATTTACTACCCTTGTTTAATTTTCACTATATGTTCATTCATCTTTTTTAAAATGATTTTTAATAGAAACAAGAAGACTATGTGAATAGGTGTTAGTCTTGCCCATAGCTAATGCCCCCAAGAAAAGAAATGTAAATATAGGTACCCCTTCTCTCCAGCCCTTAGAGTATCACTATCCTAAAAAGATCTGTTCTCTATTAGGGTAGCACCTTTGGCCTGAGAACAACTCTTTTGCTATAGATTATATGTTTGTGGCCCCCAGAATTCATATGTTGAAACCTAATCTTCAGTGTGATGGTATTTGGAGGTAGGGTTTTTAGGAGGTTATTAAGTCATGAGGGTGGATGGAATTAGTGCCCTTATAAAAGAGACCCAAAGAGCTTTCTCTCTGCCATGTGAAAACACAAGAAGGCAGCCATCTGTGACCCAGAAAGAGGGCTCTCACCAGACATCAAATCTGCCAGCAAACTTCATCTTAAACTGCCCAGGACTCTAGAACTATGAGAAATAAATTTATGTTTTTATAAGCCATCCAGTCTATGGTAATTTGTAATAGCAGCGCCAACAAATTAAGAAAACTTTCAAATGATGACTATTCTACACATAAAAGTACAGATTCTGAATTGTTCAGCAAATTCCTACTTTCCCCTTCACCTTCCACACACACACACACACATAAACATGCTTGCCAGCCCCCAAGAGAACAATAAATTCTTCCCTAATTATATAAGAATAGTCCTGAACCTCTGAACTTTCCTCATACTGGGTGTATAAAATCTGCCTTTTATGAGGAAAAGTTTCCACCTAAATGGACTTTGCCCATTGTCCATACTTTTTAAATCTCAGCTAACACCCAAAGAGTTTCTAAATTAAATAGAAAAAAGCTTGCTGCCTTATAGCTCTTCTTTTGTATTTTAAATAACTTGATATGACTCATATAAATTGGTTGAAAGCATACTGATCTTTAGAATTATAGAATTAGCAGATCCCTTCTTATGCTGATGCAGTGCACTCATTAACACCAGCTTAGGATAATGTTAACAAATAGAGGGACCTGGTGGGTAATTGTCATCAGAAATGACATTTTGGCATTAGGCATGTTAAAATAAAATTAGAGTATTTCACAAACATTTTCCAATTGAGCAGGATTTTTGAAATTAGATCACCTCATTCAGTTACCTGGGGGAATATTTTTTCACTTAATCATTATAAACAACAGGTATTGAGCACCTAATTCATACTTGGCATTATGCTACATGCATTACCGTACATAATTCCCACATAGCACTTTGAACTGAATAGGACTATTGTTTTTTTCTATACAGAGAGGGAAAAATTAAGATTAAAAGAGTGACTAGCTTACAATTCCACAGCCAATAAATGATGAACCTGGAATTTAAATTTTGTTCTGTTTGACTTATCCATACATAGGGCTAATGGCTAAAAAATAGTTTCTCATGAACTGATTCATGCCCATGAACCCAAAAAGAGGATGCAAAGTTTTTCCAAAGTCAGATGATCCAGAAGACTCTGATCATTTAGGTATCCAACTGGTAATAACAGTGCTCACATTTATTTTTTTAGGTTAAAAACTTTCATACTATACATCCAGAATGCTAGGATCTTCTCTGAGTACTTGTTTGAACACATTAAGGGATTAACTCTTTTAAAAAATAATAATAATAGTCTTATTGATAAACATTCTCACAGTCTACCTCCATAAGTAAGAATAAAAGTCATGTCCAAGCATTTCACAATATCTGTATGTCTGGTATCTAAAGCATGTTGACTTCTTTTTAATAAAGAATGTGAGAGGCTCTCCCCTTAGTCTGGTCAGATAATTTGGATAGAACTAGCTTGGGTTAGAATTCTAATAATTGAAGTAAAGGACCAAGAGGAAATTTTTCACTGAATTAAGTTTGGTCATCAAAAACAAATTTGTCAATTCTATTAACCTAGATTTTGGAAAAATGCCTTCTCTGAGTTACAATTTCATGTTATAACTTCAGCTTTTATAGTCCATTTTTGGAAAGACTCTATATGTTACAAAATAACTGAACACGTTATCAGTTTCCTAATATCCCTTACATAAGGATCTAAATGATAGATTCCTTCCAGAATTTGTTATTTTCTTTCCAAAATAAGTTGTAACCTCCCTAAATACTATTCAATAAATAGTATCTAACCCACCACGTTTTCAATATTGTTTTTGTGCCAAGCCTATACTGTGCTTTGTCTTTTGCAAAACAGAGAGCCAAATTTAGTCTCAGCTACAGTAACCAACTAATCACAACTTTCTGTTAATTTTCTCCTGTTTCTCTAAATGATCTTTGATATATGTTTTTTTTCTTTTAAATGCCTATCTTCATTATCTAATCACATTTAAATACTAGTATCATAAAATATTGTTTATACTACAGGGTAAGGCAACAGATAACTAGAAAATGGATGAATAGTTGCACATATTTATATAGCATATCATAAATATATATACAGTCATGGGTAGTATGGTGAAAATGAGTTTGAAGATGGGGATTTTATTCATTACTAAGCAGTTATCTTCACAGGAAAAAAACACACACATCAATTAGTCGTCCAAGGAAAAAAACATTGAAAAGCAGTAAATGAAGAACCAGAAACTCTCCTGAGAGCACTAGAGGGAGTCCCATAAATGGGGATGGCAATATTATCAAGATCTGTGTGTCACTCTTGAATATGAGACTAAATTGTTTCCACATATACAAAGCCTTGATTATTAGTCAATGTTCAGGTCATACCTGCTAGTCTTTATTCACTTATATTATCTTGAAATAAAGGCCCCGTCTTAAAATAAAGAATCAAGTTCTAAATCAATGTGATACATTTGTCACTGATATAGAATTGAGTTTTAAAATATGTCCTATCTACAATTCAGGTCACTCTACCAAGGGGATGGTGGTATCTATTTAAAATAGTAAAACTTCAACAGGTAGGTTTTTCTCCAGTTGTAGATAATGATGGGAAGAGTAAAGGTTAAAACATATTAGTCGGCTGGATATACTTATTTAAAACAAAAATGTAACATTTTGGATAATGTTAAAATAATTTGTCAACTCTAAAAATATAGACAAATAAAGACATGTATTATATAGCAAGATCTAAGAGCTATAATACATTTATTTAAGTATAGTGGAACACTGCTTCCACACAACTATTTCTTTCCATTTATTTAACTAAACAATACTTTATGCTGCTATACATAAAGTATTCTTCTGGACATGAAGAACACAGAAATAAATTACACAGTCTTGCCTTCAAGAATTTTGTCAGATAGCTTTCTTAACCATCTTAGGTACAAATATCCTCTAATTTCTAGGTTAGAAGCCTCTGAGTCTATACCTGGCTCTGTCCATCCTCTCTTAGTTATATTCTGCTGCCTTAGCCCAGTTTGATTTTGTTTTGTCCATTTTACCTATGTTTTACAAGATTCTATCACTCTTCATGGTAAGAAGCTTTATGCTTATTTCTCCAGTCTGTACCTG
This sequence comes from Pteropus medius, assembly GCF_902729225.1. Taxonomy (NCBI): domain Eukaryota; kingdom Metazoa; phylum Chordata; class Mammalia; order Chiroptera; family Pteropodidae; genus Pteropus; species Pteropus medius. The sequence goes on along the minus strand of NW_024342644.1, from coordinate 3,354,457 downwards.
GCCTCTTCATGACCAGTTGCCAAAAGCCTCTCAGGAAACTTTCTGACCGTAGCCTGCTCTTCCCCAGTCAGGTCGCAGCACCCGTTATTCAAGAGCGACTCCTCTAAAGAAGACCCTCTTTAAGGCCAAAAAAATCACTGCATTATACAATGCTAAATGGTTAATACATTAACGATTGAATACTTCTGATTTTCTATTTTTTTCTTTTTTAGTTATGTTAACAACTCTTTTAAAATTGTATGGTGATTATTCAGTATGTTGCAATGAACAACATTTATTTTTTCTGGAGTTTTTTTGTTTTGTTTTGTTTTGTTTTGTACAATTTTTTTTCAATTACAGTTGATATATAATATTATATTAGTTTCAGGTATACAACATAGTGATTAGATATTTATGTAACTTATAAAGTAATCACCCCAATAAATCTAGTACCCATCTGACACCATATATAGTTACTACAGTATTATACACTATGTTGCTTATGCTATACTTTACACACCATAACTATTTTGTAACTACTAATTTGTACTTCTTAATGTTTTCTCCTTTTTCACTCATCCCCTCTCATCAAGCAGCCATTGAAACAGTCTCTGTATTTATGAGTTTGTTTCTGTTTTGTTTATTCATTTATTTTGTTTTTTAGATTCCACATATAACTGAAACCATATGATATTTGTCTTTGTCTGACTGATTTCACTTAGCACAATACCCTCTAAGTCCAATCATATGGTTGCAGATGACAAGATTTCGTTATTTTTTGTGGCTGAGAAATATACTATTGTATATATGCATTACCTCTTCTTTATCCATTCATCTATTGATAGACACTTAGGTTGCTTCCATTTCTTGGTTAACATATGAATGCATATGTCTTTCTGAATTAGTGTTTTGGGTTTTTTAGGAAAAGTACCCAGAAGTGGAATTACTGGGTCCTTCTTTGTCTTTTGTTACAGCCTTTGTTTTAAACTCTATTTTATCTGGTAAAAGTATTACTACTCCAGCTTTTTTTTTCATTTACATTTTCATGAAATATCTTTTTTCATCCCTTTACTTTCAGTCTATATGTTTTTCAATCTGAAGTGAGTCTCTTTTAGGCAATATAGGTAAGGGTATTGTTTTCTTCTCCATTCGGTCACTGTTTCTTTTGATTGGAGTATTTGATTCATTTACGTTTAAAGTAATTGTTGGTAAATATGTAGTTATTACCATTTTATTATTCGTATTTTTTATCTTTTTTCCCCTTCTTTTTAAAGAATTCTCTTTGACATTTCTTGTAATACTGGTTTGTTGGTGATAAACTCCTTTAGCTTTTTCTTGTCTAAGAAGCTCTTTATCTGTCCTTCAATTCTAAAAGATAATTTTGCTGAGTAATCTTGGTTGTAGGTCTTTGCTTTTCATCACTTTGAATATTTCATGCCAATCCCTTCTGACTTGTAAAGTTTATATAGAGAAATCAGCTGACATTCTTATGGAAATTCTCTTTTAGGTAATTAAACTTTGGTATTTTAATTATGATGTATTTTGGTGTGGCCTCTTTAGGTTTATCTTGTTTGAGACTCTCTGCACTTCCTGGGTTTGTATATCTATTTCCTTTCCCAGGTTAGGGAAATTTTCCGTCATTGTTTCTTCAAATAGGTTTTCAATTCCTTGTTCTCTATGTTCTCCTTCTGGTACCCAGAGGCCCCTTAAACATTCTCATATTTTTGGATTCTTTTTTCTTGTGTCTGTTTTGCTTGGGTATTTCCTGCTATCTTATCTTCTAAGTAGCTAATTCAATCATCTGTTTTACCTAATCCACTGTGGATTGTCTGTAATGTATTCTTTATTTCCATTATTGTATTCTTCATTTCTGACTCATTCTTTTTTATGGTTTGTATGTCCTTTTTTTATGTTTACTGTCTCTTTGTTGAAGTTCTCACTGAATCATTGAGCATCCATATAACCAGTGTTCTGAACTCTGTATCTGGTAGATATCTTATCTCCATTTTGTTTGGTTCTTTTTCTGGAGCTTTGTTCTATTTTGTCATTTGGGAGATGTTTCTTTGTCTCTCAATTTTGGCCTCCTCCCTGTTTGTTCCTATGTATTAGATAGGGCTACCATGTCTCCCAATCTTAATAGAGTGGACTTATATACTAAGTGTCTTTTGGGGCTCAGTGGCACAGTCTCCCTGGTCACCTGAGCCAGGTGCTACAGGTGTGTCCCTTGCACGGGTTTTGTGTGTCCTCCTCTTATTGAGCCTTGATTGCTGTTGGCACTTCAGTGGGAGATATTGACCCTCAGGTTGATTGATTGTGAGGACTGGCCATGACTATAATGGAGAAGCTGTTGTGCAAGGGCTGACCCTATGGAGCAGGATTCACTTTAACAGGGCCTGCTGAGTCTGCTCTTTGGGTGTGTTATTTGTGGAGATGGTTTAGTGGTGCTCTGGTGTGGTCTGAAACTGGCCACTGGGTATGTTAGTTCTGGGGCCCCTTGGAAGGGACTCTGTTACTGGCCAAAGTTAGCTGCTGCCTGTGCCCTTCTCAGGGACACTTATTATGAGATACAAAGTGATCTACAGATGTTTGCCACTTGTGCTTAGCTTAGAAGTGCCTAAGAGAGGCTAAGCTGAAAATAGAGGCCAACTGCCACTAGTCCCAAGCTTATGGTTGCTTAGCAAGAGATATAGGGCACACTGAGGGCAGATGCTGCTTTTGGAGTTTGTGAACCTTTGAGAGGTTTTAGGAAAGTTTTCAGCATAAGCCAAGACAAGCTCTTTGTATGGAAAAGCAAGTTAGGTGGGGTAGGGTCTCAGGGAATTGCCAGGGCAGAGCAACCAGTGTTAGCCAGGTTGATGAAGATTAGATATGGTGTTCACCTGTGCTTGCAGGCTGGGTGGTAGAAGATCTCAGTGAAAGAACAATGGCTTCTTCCAGTACTTTCTGTCTGGGAGAAAGCTGCCCCTCCAGCCCTTACTCTGAAGCCAGACAATTCAGTTCTTCCCCTTATGTCCCTGGCACATTATAAGATGCTGCCCAAGTACTGGAGCTCAGTGAGAGTAAATGCATCAGTGAGCAAGTGTGAGCCCTTTAAAAGTAGTGCCTGGGACTCCAGCAGCCCTGCGTCTCACTAAGCTACAATCTCTGCTGGTTTTCACAGCCAGAAATTGCCTTTCCTACCAATCTCAATGTGGCTTTTGCTGTATATCCTTAGTTACAGGACTTCTGTTCAGGTAGACTTCAGGTGATTTTCAATGATGGTTGTTGCTCCGTAATTTAGTTCTAATTTTTAGGTGGTCATGGGAGAAGGCAAGCACAGCATTTTCTTACTTTGGCATCTTGACTGTAAGCCTGCAATGAGCAACTTTTGATTTATTCTGTCATTTCAGACAACTAAACACATTCTTGAGACTCAATTCCTGTATCACAGGTGTGCAAATTAGCATCACAAACATAAAATAAAGGATTTCAGAGTTTGAGTAAGATGACTTCTACATTTTTTTTCTGCTGACCGGATTAAGTTCTATTTAAATCATTGTCAGCCACATGTCAGTTTATCTCAGAAAGGATATACATAGAGGGGGAAAAAATGAAATGGAAAGACAAGAATTCTCCAAACCCTAGGTCAGCTAAAAATTTAGTTTAAAATGTGATAGGTTCATTCCATTTGATAGATTCTGAATTATTCATTACTCGGACACAGGGGAAAATGCACATATATTGAGTTTTTATGTTCAGTCTGCTTAAAGTCACAGATTCTGTATAATGTGACAGCACTGCATAATGTACATTGAAAAAATACATGTTCTATTCACTTTGTTCTCATAAAACTCTATTTTAAATTTTAAAGTAGAGGCAAATTTAGTGACTTGTCCCTATGAGCTGTTATTTGAACCTCTGCAAACTTGGGCATGTAATACATGACTATTTACTAATATATCATTTAGTCTGCAGATTTTAAAGGTGTTCTGAAATCTATTTCAAAAGAATTAGTGCAGGAAATCCATTTCCAACAATATGACGAACTAAGTTCAAAGTTTTCCCAATACAATCTCTTAAAAAATAGTGTTTAAAACAACCTAAAAGACTTTTGAATGCTTAGCTGAGTTTTCAAGAATTAGAAGGTAATATTCAGATACCAGAAATAAAAAGGACTAAAAATCAAAATGGTAGGACATAAGTATACTCTGTTGGGAGGGGTCTATCTTGGTATTCTTGGGGCTGGATTTTAGTACCCATGTAATGACTGAAGGTAAGGCCATCTCCTATGTCTAAAGGGAACTTAGAAAAGAAATTATCTTACAAAATTGGGCTCTTTGGAGAGTATATAAGGGAAAGAAGATAAGGAGGGAAATATACCAAGAGACACAGGGGAAAAAAAAACAAGAAAAACCAAAGAAGGTTCAGCAAAACAAACAAAAAGTCCTCATGAAAATACAAACTCAGATATACTTTTTTCTTAGTTAGATATTACCACATGGCCTGGGAAACTCCAAGCTGAGAATTAATACAAAGCCTGGTCATGAACCACTGATAGTTCTAGGACACTTAGACACTTCCAAAACTCATACACAAAGGATTGTCATGGAAATAATAAGCCCCACCTAAAAGATGTGGTCACAATGAAAAATTACCAAACACAAAAGAAATCAATCCAGCATGTACAAGACTAAACAGGTAGAATTGCAAGAACTTCAAATGATAAAACAATGATCAGAAAGTGAACTCCCCAAAAAAGTAAAATAATTAAAGGCATAAAATCCAATTGTCAAGTTGCTTGAGCTAGAAATAAGGCATTGTAAATAAGCCAGTTAGAAGTTATACAAATAAAACATTAATCATTGAATTTAAAAACAATAGATAAATTAAAGAACAGATTTAAAATAGCTGAGAGAATCTGTGAACTGGAATATGGGTCTGCTAAAATTACAACTGAATATCATAAAGATAGAAAATAGAAAAAAGTGATGAAGAGACATAATAGATTAAATAAGTGATTTTAGACATGGCTAATATGAGTTACAGAAAAAAGAATAGAGAGAGGCAATATGCAAGGAGATAATGGTTAAAAATCTTTGAGAAATGATGAAAGACATAAGTCCTTGATTGAAGATATGTATCCAATGACTCTAGAGCAGCATAAATAAAAGTGAATCCATACCCGAACACATTATTGTGAAACCAAAGACTACTAAAAAAAGAGAAACAAATTTAAAAGCCAACTAAAGGAAGAGTAGATTATCCACAATAGTATAAAAATTAGATAGACAACAGATAATAAATGCCTCATAACATTAAACAATATATTTAAAATTATTTACAGAAAAGAATTTGCATCCAACTAACAATTTTTAAGAGTGAGAGTAAAATAAACCATTTTTATCCCAAAAAAAAAGTAAGCTAAGAAAATTTACTGCTTACAAATGTTCAGTGAGAGAAGTGCTAAAAGACATATTTAATGAAAAAGAAATTGAACCCACATGGAAGGAGTGGGATGTGAAAAACAATGGTGATAAATAAATTAGTAAGCATGCGTTGACTGCATAAAAAGTAACAACCAAATGTGGTATAATAAAGACAAAGTACAAATTAAATATTGCACAACAATTACCCACATATGGAGAAGGGACACAAGAAGTTGCAAACAAAAAGTCTAGCTTTTATTATTGTCTTGAGAACGTTTGAGATAACAAATAACTTTAGATTAAATATTTCCTATTCAAATTTGAAGGGTAGCCATTAAAAAATACAAACAAAACTTTATTTTCAAAACCAGTAGAAGGGGAAAATGAGCATAAACAAAACTCAATACATGTAATACATATTAGGAAAAGAGAAAAAGCCAAAAAAATGTAATAAACAACATAAAAGTAAGTAGTGGGGGGAAAACATCCAAATAAATCTAAATGGACAAAAACCAATAGCAGTAAAACAGTGATTCTCAGATTATGTTTACAAAATTAAACCCAGACAGTTAAGTTAAACCCAGGCACTGTTGATCCCCAGCCCCACAACCTTTCCTCCCACCTGAGTTCCAATCCAGCTACTTTTGGTTGTCTGCATCCTGCTAGCTCCCCACCTACCAATGGAGAACACCTGGTCGTCTTTTCTTTGTGAGGGCTTTTATAAGCTTTCTGACTGCACAGAGGGTCAGTCAGGATGTGTGAGCGATTATTGTCCAGGGCAACTGTCTAGGACATGGAGTCAGTGTTTAAATCTCCCAGCCTCTCCAGCCCACTGGGGAAGGTTTCTCAGAGGGTCTACAGGGTGACTGATCCTATTCTCTACTCAGATTATCTGCTTTTTCGCAAAAACTATTGGCTTTCCTCCCATCTCACCTCCTCCATTTTCTCACTTAAGCTTCCCTGGTCTAACTTCCCAAGTAAAATAGCTACACCCTAATCTGAGTCACAGGGTGAGCTTTGGAGGAAGTAAGTTGGCAATGTCAACCAAAAAGACAATGCTGTAAACAACAAACACATGTAATGAGACATATATTCAAAAAAAAGAAAGAAGAAAGAAAGAAAGAAAGAAAGAAAGAAAGAAGAAAGAAAAGAAAGAAAAGAAGGAAGAAGGAAGGAAGGAAGAAGGAAGGAAGGAAGGAAGGAAGGAAGGAAGGAAGGAAGGAAGAAGAAAGAAAAGAAAAAAGAAATGGAAGAGGGTATATCTGGCAAATACTAAACAGAAGACTAGATAGATACACAGACAGACAGATAGATAGATGTAGATGGATATAAAGACCACTGTGAAAAAATAAGAACAATTCTGAAATATGTGCTTTCAAAAATATAGCCTCAAACATATTAAAGAATTCCTAAAATTACAAAGAAATAAACAAAATAACATAGTAGGAGATTGTAAAAGGATGGTTTTTAGTAACTGAGAGACCATGTTGAGTAAAAATAAGTAAAGATGTGAAATAAATTTAGAGCTTGACCTTTTAAATATAGGTAGAACATACTAGGCCAAAATCAAGTCTCAACAAATACCAAAGAGTAAATGTTATATCAACTAAATTCTCTGCAGTAAAATTAAAATAATAAAAACTTTACTGTCATCTGATATATTTAGAAAATTGAAAAAGCACTCCTAAATTATTCGTGAGTCATAGAAGATATAAAAATGGAATTAGAACAAATGTAAAACTGAATGATGATGAGATATATGTAAAGCAGTACTTTGAAGAAAACTATAATGTTCTTAAACTGATTATATTAACATAAAAGGTAAATTAAAAATTTATAAAATAAGCATCCAATTGAAAAAAAAATGAACAATAGAATATACTCAAAGAAAATAGAAGGAAAGACAATATTAAAATAAGACCAAAATGTTACAAAGAAAAAAGAAAAACATGAGAACTAATTAGAGCTACACTGTCTGACAAGGTATCCACTAGCTTCACGTGTCTATTAAGCACCTGAAATGTGTCTAGTACAAATATGGAACTGAATTTTTACTTTAATTTTTATTAATTTAACTGTAAAATTTAAATCTAAAGCAATACAAAATACTTTTTATTAAATATTATTATTTAGGTAAGATTTCATTATTTTGGCAGAACGACATTTTACTTTAACTGTTGAAAATTAATCATCCAATTTGAGATTGCTTGTGAATATAAAACATATCAGATTTTGGTGACAATATTAAAAGAGTAAGACATCTCACTAATAATTTTTATAGTGATCACATGTTAAAATGATAGCACTTTGTATATACCATATTAAATAAATATACTGTTAAATTTAATTTCATCTGAGGTTTTTTCCTGTGTTTGAATGTAGCTACCAGAAAATTTTAATTTACTTATATGGTTGACATTACATTTCTATTGAATAGTGCTCACTTACAGAGTTTAGCAATATTATTGAGAATAAGATTAAAATACAAAATATGGTAGTATTTCTATGCAACAAGAAACAATTATAAATAAAATTTTATTATGATACAATTTTCAATTGCCACAAGATTATAAACAAGTAGGAGAAAAAGTACTAAAAGACATAAAGTATACCTAGATAAGAATAGAAATGTTCCAAATTAATTTATTAAAAGTTTAAATATCTTAAAGATGACAATTCTCTCCAATATATAAATTCAATGCAATTCAATTAGATTTCTACATACTGTGTATGAACATTTGGAAGTAGAAATTAAAAAGCAGTACCATATATACTTAGATATAAATCTAATAAATTATATGCAGGATCTACATGCTAAAAACTATGAAACATTGATGAAAGAAATCAAAGAAAATTTATTAAAAATGGAGAAATATATCATGTTCATGTACAGGAAGACTCAATATTATTAATAAAAAATTTTCCTCAAATGGATCTATAAATTCAACATGATCTCAATCAAAATTCCATTAGAAATTTTATAGATATCAACAAGTAAATTTAAACTATATATGGAAATACATAGGAATTAGAATAGTTGAAAAAATTTTAACAAATAAAAATTGGAGAGTTCACACTACGTAATTTTACAACCTATTATACAGCTACAGTTATCAAATAGTATAGCACCAAACTTGATCACGCAAATATGGCCAAATGATCTTGACAAAGGTACAAAGGCATATAACGAGAGAATATTTTTAACAAATGTTTCAAAATAATTAAACATCTGTATTCAAAAAACTAAACATCAACCTATTTTATTACATACTTGTTATAAAAGTTAAATCGAAATGGAGCATAGGCCTAAATATAAAATTTAAAACTATAAAATTTAAAAACATAGGGAATAAAGTCACTTAACCTTGGGTTAGGTAAAGAATTGTTAGACATAATACCATAAGCACAACCAACAAGGAACAGAAAAAAGTGATAACTAGGGCTTTATCATAATTAAAATTTCTTTGCTCTGTGAAAGATACTGTTAGGAGAATGAAACGCAAACCACCAACTGAGAGAAAATATTTACAAATCATATATCTGACAAAAGACTTGTATCCAGAATATATAAAGAACTTTCAAAACTCAACAATAACGAAAAAATGAACCAATAAAAGAGTGAATAGACACTCTTTTTGAATAGACACGTTATCCAAAAAACACATACAGATATCGAACGAACACATGAAACACAATGAAATACCACTAGATACTTATTAGAATGTCTAATGTTAAAAATACATAAATAGGTAACATCATACCAAATGCTGATGAGGATGTAAAGACATGGAAGAAACTTAAATGTATATTACTAAGTAAAGAAGCCAATCTGAAAAGGTTACATACTGTATGATTTCAACTATATGACATTCTGGAAAAGGCAAAATTATGGAAACAATAAGATTAGTGGTTGCCAGGGGTCATAGAGGAGAGACAGACATAAATAGGCAGAGCACAGAGGATATTTAGGGCAGTAAAGATACTTTGTATAATATTGTAATGGTACATATATGTCCTTATACATTTATCCACACCCATAGAATATACAATGCCAAGAGAGAACACTAAAGTAAACTAAGAACTTTGAATGATTATGATGTCAGCATATATTCATCCTCGATAAAAAAAAAAAAAAAAAAGAAATGTACTATTCTGATAAGTGATACTGAGAATGGGGGAGGTTTTGCATGTGTGGAGACAGGGATTATGTGAGAAATCTCTGTTCCTTCTCAATTTTGCTGTAAACCTAAAACTACTCTTAAAAAATGCATGGAAAACATTCATACCAGTTTCCTCCTTAGAGGAAATACATAGGAATTAGAATAGTTGAAAAAATTTTAACAAATAAAAATTGGAGAGTTCACACTACGTAATTTTACAACCTATTATACAGCTACAGTGGCTTCCTCTAAGGAGGGAGAGAGAATAAATGAAGGTTAGAATTTGGGTATCGGTAAAGTTCTACTTGTATAAGGAATTGAGGGGGGAAAAAGAGAAAGGAGAGAGGGAAAAAGGAGAGAGAAAAAAGGGAAGATCTGAACTAAATATAGCAAATGTTAATAATTATTTAAACTTGGTATTGCATACATTTTATGCTTGAATTTTTTCATAATTTTTAAATAATTTCTTTACAAAAACATAGGATTTGATAAATGCTTTAAACAAAGTTGAAATTATTAGAACACAGAATTATTTTCCAAAATATCTCCATGAAAGGGCAACACTCTTTTACTTAATGTGCTTCTGAAAAATAAACTGTTATTGCTATTCCATACATACCTTGTTTAAAGACTGGAAGAAAGCACTGAGCTTTAAGCCTATAGTTAAGAATTTGCCATGAAGGGAAGGGGTTATGGATTGAAACTAAAACTATGTTATTTAAGATCTATCTCTTGAATGTTCTCACATATATCGATTATTGGATGTTGTGCTTTTTTTTTCAGTAAATGTCAGATAAATATTCTAAGAACATTCTTTCATTTTGCATGAGGAGGCAGAGGCTTAGGTAAAGAAATAAGATGAGAATTGGAAACAAATAAAAGTCAAGGTTTAATTGTGCGGCCCCATGTAGTTGCTCCCACTAACACATTTTGTAACAAGTTGGCAATGCTACACCCAGGAAATGATATTCAGAAAGGTCCTCATGCTTCCTCCACTCCCAACAAGATACCGTAAATTGTTTAATTTCCTAGAATTCCTTTTATATTTATTTTTTTAAGTTTTCTACTACTTTGATAGTGATATCACTTTTTTTCCCTTCCAGTGCCTTCATAAAGCTCTCAATATGAAAGCTTAGCTTTCCCAGACAACTGTTATTCGAAATGAAAAGCTGCATGGGTCTTGTCAGCCTCCATCTTACACTATTTAATTTTCACTCTGGAGTTCACAAAATGGCCATTTCTATAATGCATTCCATGTTTCCGGATAGAGAAGATTGCGAGCACAGTAAATATCCATCTAAGCCTTCTTTCTCATCAACAAAACATGTCGTTTGTAGTACCCACACATCAACAGAACTTCCTCAAGCCTGCCACTATTGCTTTTTCATAATTATATTTTATAATCCTCCTTTACACACGAGAGCTCAATTCACTTCCTCCTACAATGCATTAGCATCCTCTTCAAATCCATTAGTGGTATCACAAGCTCCACAGCATCGTTCCCTCTTCAAAATATTTTATTATTAAGTTACTGTACTGCAAGCTGAGAGTCTATGAATATTTAAGCAAGGCATTTCATGTTTATGTATAGTCTGCCAAGACAAAAAAAAAAAGAAAAAAGCCTATTTGCCCTAATATTTTGGCAGTAGTTTAAAAGATGCTATATTGTTTTTTAAAAGAGATGTTTGCTCTAGTTGAAAATGATTGATACAAATAGTAAAGAATACATTTTTTTAATTCTTAGTGATTTAAAACTTACTTGTTCTTCGATCTGCAAATAAAATGTCAATGCTAGTTAGTGACGGGTAGGAATGGACGAACCTACTTCAGTACTCTGAAAATCCTGGAAAGTTCCTTAGGACTGCTAACTCATTCCAGGGTGCTGGCTCTGTAGTCACTTTTTAACAATTGAGACTGATTAGCCCTACATCTCAGTAATGGTTATGGTGACATAGCCATTATAGTTTATAATTTTCTAAGTTGTAACACTCTCTTGAGTTAGTTGAGTATATGTACAAATATCAATAATCCATTCATTTCATCCCAAATAAAATTAATTGCATGATTTGGCAAAATGCATATTTGAGAAGCAATGACCAAAAAAAAAAAAAAAAAAACTGAAATATCCATCAACAGATTAATGATTAAACAAATACGGCATATCCATATGATATAATATTTTTCAGCAATAAAAAGAACAAAGTACTGATATATTGTATGACATGAATGAAACTTGAAAGCATTATGCTAAGTAAAAGACCCCAGTCACAAAAGACAACATATTATGTGAGTCCATTTTTACGAAACATCCAGAGCAGGCAAATTCATAGAGACAAAAAGTAGATTAGTGTAGGGCTGTTGGGAGACAAGAGTTGAGGGGACAGGAGGATGATAAATAAAGGGTACAAGATTTCTCTTTGGGTGATGAAAAAGTTCTAAAATTGACTGTGAGAATGGTTGCACATATCTGTATACTAAAAACCATTGTACAATTTAAATCAGTAAGCTGCGTGAAATATATCTCAATAAAAATATTTTTAAAATGAGTTGCAGTAACATCATTTCTCTTAACAAAAAAGACATATAAATTTATTATGTCATCTTGGACACTCACTATCAGCCTCCCAAGTTGTGTGTAGAGATGAAGGTGAGATGGGAGGGGTGCTGGTGTGTGGGAAGTACAGGAAGAGGTGACCCATCTTGGAGTTTTTCAAATTACATATCACTTTGCTTCCAACAGTTGTGCATCCTCACCTACACCAGGAGCCACTACTCCATGGGGAAGTATTCAGTGGTAAACGGGAGTAAATCACCTACCTAAAAAGTCACTGGAAACAAGTACTCTAAGTGATGGCATCAGTAGGATACTTACAGAGATAAACAAGCAAGGTGGTGAACACTGGATTTATTTAAGGAAACACGGCTAACATGTTTATCATTTAATAAAGATAATCAGTACCCTTTCTCTTTAACAATGTTAAACTTTATTCTATATAGGTTGATGTTAACAATAAAGGGAAATAATTTTTTAGGCAAAATAGGATGGAAATATTTGTTTTGTGTCAAACCAAATCTGCAGTAAAAGTTTCCAGAGAAGCGAACAGTGGAGAGAGTTGAAATCATTGCATTAAACACATAAGTACAAACTTTCTGAAAAATTGTATATTATGTTTCCTTCCCTGTTTTGATTACTTTTAATAGTTCTACCTCCCTTTGACCACGGAGACCTGGTCTGTGTCCAGATTACAATACAAAACAGAAGCAATTGAGACACTCATTAATCTTTAGGTTCATTTGCTCATTTTTCTTCATGTTTGACACTATCCTTGAAACCATCCACCCTTTATTTCTTTGATACTGTATCTGGGTACTGCTACTTCTTTTATAATGATATCTAATCCTTGCATAGTACTTACTATATATGTCAGCCACTGTTTTAAGTGTCTTATATATTTACCCTATTTAACGTTTAATCCTGTCAACAACTCTATGAGACAGTGCTATTAACTCCATCTTTAAAAACAAGGGAGACAGAAGTTTAAGTAACCTTTCACTTATACTTTTTCTGTTCCAAGTGTGATTTCTGACTCCTTCATGGAAAATAAGCAAGGAGAAAGGTAAATTTTCACTACTGTGAGTTGGCATCCTACTCTCTGAGTCAGGCAGGTGGACAGAAGTGTCTCTTGTGGATCCTTTCCTGAGTTCTTAAAAAATTCCCATCACTGGGGGAACTTTAACCTGTGGTTCCCTTGAAGCAGGTGATGTACTGGCTCACTGACTCCCATTGTCTGTCTCTGATTTCAAGAAATTAGATAGATTCTGTTTGTTGAAGTCTGTTGCCTCTTCAGGAATGATCTGATGTTAGACAGAATCCCAGATGATCCCAGGCTGACATTCTCTTTCACTTGACCCAAATTTGGTCCACAGAAACACATGCATTTGTCTCAGCAACACCAGGTAATGTAGGCTATGTAACACCACAGTCCCTTCTTGCTCAACTTGTCCCACGGGAGCCAGCCAGAATATTCCATGCCTGTTACATTTCTTAGGTAGAAGTTAGACCATCCACTAGGTCTCCCTACTGTGGAGAACATCTGTCTCTCAATGAAAGCCTTCTTAAGTTGAAGAATTAAAGTCAATTGGTCTCTTTTATTAAGTTGAGGTGGGAAAGGAAACCTCTCAGAAAACACAAAGTTCTCTTCAAAAAATCTTTCTCCTCATTCTCTTCTTTCTGTTTTATATTCCTTATTTGGTAGAAGAAGTTAAAATTTTTCTGAATGACTTTTGCCACCTACTTTTTAAATCTTAGCTCCAACTCATCTTGAAATTCAGTATATAGTATGTGTGTGAGTGTGTGTATGTGTTCACATATAAAGATATCTTCATGTTTATCCCTGATTCCTCTACAGAACTATTAGTTTCCCACAGTATACACAGTATTTATTCCAGTATATAGCAATTAATAAGCATTCATACATTTGTACAGTAAATGAATGCACAAATACATTTTTTACTTATTGATGAAAATATATAAAGGCATATATCTCAGAAAGATCTCCCACTCAGCTTTATCCATGAAGTCATACAGGTCCCAAAAGCAATTACCATTTTTTCCACAACAAATTTTTTTTCATTTGTTGAATCTTTCCTGTAAATGCATCAGTTAAGAAATAAACATTATTTCCAGAGTTCTACATAGTTCTGCCAAAATATCAATCATGCTATGACACAAACAGGCATTTTTTTTTAGTAAAGCAATTTACAATATGATTGTATACTAAGTGCCATGAATTCTCAGTTAGCTCTACAAAAATATCAGGCCTCACTGCTAATGAAATGAAAGAAAATATAATTGACAGTTATGAGATTTCATTGTTATGCACATGATGTTACAATAAATCTGGTTACTGGAAATTCTGTGGTGCACTGTTTAAAGTGTATTAATTGATTGCCTTGGAGTCAGCTTATTTTGAAATTCTTGATTGTAAGCTTTGATATGAAGGTACTATACATACGAAATATGTTACAACAGATCTTCACCAAATCCAATGCATATGATCAGTAGGATAGGAGCTTACAAAAACCTCTGTTACCATCTATTGCCAATTTGTAACAGATGTTGGGATAAAAAATTCCAATTTGAAACAAATGAAAAGATTCTCCATATTAACCTTTTCATGGTGCCTATGCTGGATTAGTAATTCTAGGTCAAGTAAAGAAAAACTCCTAACTCTCAACACAACAGAATTACCTAAAAGTAAAAAAAGACAAATAAATTTTCTATGGAAAATGAATTTGACGATTGTGTCATGAGTGTGAATTTATTTAACTTTTAAAATGTCAGAGTTTTGTTTATTTAATTTTAAGAAGAGGAAAATGAGGGCATTGTTTTTCCTGCTGTTGGTGTTTTGTCAACAACGCCCTAACAAGATTTATTAACAGGAAAGTCTAGTCAGGGTTTACAGAAAGCTTGAGATAGCATCTTTAAAATTTGTAGTCATAATTTCTGGCCAAGTGAGGGAAGTATGTTTCTGAACATTTGTAATCTAAAGTGCTCAGAATATCTATCATAAATCACATAAAGTAAAAATATCATTCAAAATACAAATTTATTTTGAGTATTGTGTAGGAAAATACCTATATGTTTTAGTGAAACTATTTTTTAATTCAGTTATTTGCCTTTTTATTATTTGGTTGTAAAATTTCTATATTCAAAAAACAACTCCCTTATCAGATACATAATAAGTATATATTTTCTCATTATGTAAGTTGCCTTTTCACTTTCTTAATAGTGTCCTTTGAAGCACAAATTTTTAAAATTTTGATGAAGTCTAATTCATCTATTGTTTCTTTTGTTGCTTATATTGTTTCTTTTGTTGCTTATATTGTTTCTTTTGTTGCTTATACTTTTGGTGGTGTCACACCTAAAAATTCGCCTAACCCAAGATCAAGAAGATTTATGACTAGTTTTCTTCTAAAAGTTTTATAGTTTAACTTTGAATCAGAAATTTGAGTTAATTTTTATGTTTGGTGTGAGGTAGGGGTCCAACTTTGTTTTTCTGCATATGGATATCAGTTGTCCC
The DNA here is from genome assembly GCF_902729225.1 of Pteropus medius. NCBI lineage: Eukaryota > Metazoa > Chordata > Mammalia > Chiroptera > Pteropodidae > Pteropus > Pteropus medius. Next base: position 3,338,830 of record NW_024342644.1, on the reverse strand, counting down.
ACCATGTACCCAACACTATTTGCTGAAAAGACTATTCTTTCCCCACTGAATGGTCTTGGCACCCTTGTAGAAAATCAGTTGACACCAAGTATGGATTTATTTCTGGATTATCACACACACATACCCTTTTATGCTAATACTACACTGTTTTGACTGCTGCAGCTTTCTATTAAAGTTTAAATTAAAGTTTAAAATCATGAAGTGTGAGTCCTCCAACTTTGTTCTGTTTTTCAATATTATTCTGGCTATTGTGGAAACTTCCCATTTCATATGAATTTTAGGATTAGTTAATTTCTGTCAAAAATTAAGCCAAGATTTTGATAGAGATTGTATTATATCTACAGATCTACTTGAGAAGTACTGTCATTTTAACAATATTAAATTTTCCTATCTATAAACACTTGATATCTTTTCATTTATTTAGATCATTAATTTCTTTCAATGATATCTTGTAATTGTCAGTGTACAAGTATCGTTGTCCGTAACAGTTCTGGAGGCTGGAAGTCCAGGATCATGGTGCCAACATGGTTGCATTCTGGTGAAGGCCTTCTTCCTGGTTCGTAGGTGATAACTTCTAGTTGTGGGCTCACATAAAAGAAGATGCTATGGATCTCTCTCTCTGGAGCCTCTTTTAAAAGTCACTAATCACATTCACGAGGATCCACTCTCATGACTTAAGCACTTTCCAAAGGACCCTCCTTCTAATACCATCATGTTTGGCATTAATATTTCAATATATGAATGGGGGGGCACACATATTCATACCATAGCAAAAGTCTTACAATTCTTTCATTAAATGCATTTCTAAGTATTTTATTATTTTTGATGTTATTATAAATAAAATTGTCTTTTCAGTTTTATTTCCAGATTGTTCATTGTTAGCATATAGAAATACAATTTATTTTTGTCTACTGATCTTGTATCCTGAAACATTGGTAAATACATTTATTAGTCTTTTTCCCTCCTCACTTCAGCTTTATTGAGATATAATTAATAATTAAAAATTATATGTGTTTAAGATACACAACATAATGATTTGATGTATATTGTGAAATAATCACCACAATCAAGCTCATTAACATATCCATCATTTCACATAGTCATCATCTTCGTGTGTGTGTGTGTGTGTGTTGATAACATTTAGAATGAACCTATTTTTATTTTTCAGTCATGTTTTTAGTAGTGTGTGGACATATTTTGAATTCAGAAACTAGGCACTGGGAGGAGTACAGGCTAAAGTTAGAGAGGAAAAAAAGAAGACCAACCAGATGTTACACCATGGAGATAAACAAGGAGACAAAGTCTATAAGAAGTATCTACAAAGGCAGCTTGAGCAATCACACAGGTTTGAGAAGCAATCCAAAATGATCGATAGGTTCATCTCTTACATGAGACCAGTCAGTCAAGATTGGGAGAAGTGTCTGTTTTAGCTAATGATCAGAAAACAACACAGAGAGTCAGGGAAAATGAAGAAACAAAGGCATATGGTCCAAATAAAAGAACAAGGTAAATCTCTAGAAACAGAGCTTAATGTAACAGAGATAAGTGATTTATCTGATAGGTCAAAAGAATGGTCATAAATATGCTTTCCCAGGTTAGGAGAGCAACGCATTAACAAAGTGAGAATTTAAACAAAGAGACAGAGAACATAAAATGCCAAATGGAAACCACAGCACTGAATAATACAATAATTAAACTGAAAGATTTAATACAGGGGTTCAATAACAGACTAGATCAAATAGAAGAAAGGATCAGTGAACTCAGAGACAGAGCAGTAGAGTTCATCCAGCCAGAGAAACAACAAAAAAAATAAATAAAAAGGAAAGAGGAAGAGGAAGAGGAGGAAGAAGATGAAGATGAAGAAGAAAGAGAAAAAGGAAAGAAACAAACAAACAAAGAGAAAAAGAATGAAGATAGATTTAGGGATTTATGGGATACCCAGCATGGGAGATATATATGTATACGTATATCATAGAAGTTCCAAAAAGAGAAGAGAAAGATAAAGGAGCATAAAACTTATTTAAGAAATAATGGCTGAAAACTTGGAGATAGGAATAGAAATAGATAGAAATAGTCATCCAGATCCAGGAAGACTAAAGGGTACAAAATAAGAGAAATTCAAAGAGAACCACACTGACGCAAACTATCACTAATAATTAAAATCAAAGAAAAGTAGATAATCTTAAAGCAGTAACAGAAAAAAACTTGTTATATACAAGGTAATCCTCATAACACTATACAAAGATTTTTCAGCAGGAATTTTGCAGGTCAAAAGAAAGTAGGATAATTATATTCAGAGTGCCAAAAAAAAAAAAAAAAAAAAAAAACCTGCCACCAAGAACACTCTACTTGGTAAAATTGGTCTCTAGAATTGAAGGAAAGATAAAGAGTTTTCCAGACAAAGAAAACTAAAGGAGTTCGTCACCACTAGACTAACAAATTGGACAACCTAGAAGTAATGGATAAATTCCTAGAAACATACAACCCATCAAGACTGAATCATGAAGAAATAGAAAATTTGAACAGACCCATTACTAGTAAGGAGATTGAATCAGTAATCAAACAAAAAGCCAACAAACAAAAGACCAGGACCAAAAGGCTTCACTGGTGAATTCCACCAAACATTCAAAGAAGAATTAACACCAATCTTTTTCAAATTCTTCCAAATAATAAAAGAATAGAAGGAAAATTTCCAAACTCATTTTACAAGGCCAGCATTATCCTGGTACCAAAACCAGAAAAAGACACCACGAGAAATGAAAATTATATGCTAATATCTCTGATGAATATAGAGGCAAAAGTCTTTTTAAAAAGCATATTAGCAAACAAATTCAATAATTCATTCAACATCATAATCCAGTGGGATTTATTCCAGGTATACAAGAATGATTCAACATCCACAAAATCAAGCAGTGAGATATACCATATTAACAAAATGAAAGATAAAGATTATAATCATCTCAATCGTTGCAGAAAAAGGAATTTGACAAAATTAACATCCTTTTGTGATAAAAACTCTCAACATAATAAAGGCCATTTATGACAAGCCCACAGCTAACATCATACTCAACAATGAAAGACTGAAAGTTTTTCTTTCAGAACTAGACAAGGATGCCACTTTATTCAACATAGTACTGGAAGTCTTAGAGGAATTAGGCAAGAAAAAGAAATAAAAGGCATCCAATTCTGAAAAGAAGTAAAACTGTTACTATTTGAGAATGGCAAGATATTATATATCAAAAGCCCTAAAGACTCCATGAAAGAACTTTTAGAATTGTTTAAAATTTTTAGTAAGTTGCAAGATACTAAATCAAAATAGAGAAATCGGTTTTGAATAGAAGGAAAAATTAGGAAAATAATTTATTTAGAATTGCATCAAAGAGAATAAAATATGTAGGAATATATTTAACCAAGGTGGTGAAAGATATGCACACTAAAAGCTATAAGACATTAGAGAAAGAGACTGAAGACAACACGAGTAAATGGAATGATATTCTGTGCTCATGGATTGGAAGAATTAATATGGTAATCAATAATATTAATAAATAAAACTGATAATTAATATGTTTATATTATCCACAGTGATCTACATACTCGATACAATCCCTATCAAAATTCCAATGATATTTTTCACAGAAATAGAAAAATAATTCTAAAATTTGTATAGATCCACAAAGACTCTGAATAGCCAAAGCAATCTTGAGAAAGAAGAGCAAAGTAGAAGATATTATACTTACTGATTTCAAGCTATACTACGAAGCTATGGTAATCAAAGCTTCGTAGCAAGGTATTATCATAAATAAATAAATAAATAAATAAATAAATAAATAAATAAATAAATAAATAAAAAGACACATAGATCAATGGAACAGAACAGAGAGCCCAGAAATAAACCCAAGCATATATGGTCGATTAATTTTTGACAAAGGAACCAACAATATACAATAGAGAAAGCATAGTCTCTTCAATAAATGATGTTGAGTAAAATGAACAACCTAAAACTGAATGCCTATATTGCACCATACATAAATATCAACTCAAAATAGATTAAAGACATAAACGTAAGCTCTGAAATGATAAAACTCCTAGAAGAAAACAGAGAGTAAGCTCCTTGACTTTGGTCTTGGCAGTGATTATTTGGATTTGACACCAAAGAAAAGGCAACAAAAGCAATAATAAACATGTAATAGGACTATATCAAACTAAAAAGTTCCTATTCAGCAAAGAAAACTATCAATAAGATGAAAAGACAACTTATGGAATGGGAAAAAAATATGTGCAAACCACATAATAGATAAGGAGTTAATATCTGAAATATATAAATAACTCATACAACTCAAAAGCAAAAATAAACAAATAATTTTAAAATGAGCAAAAGACCCAAATGGACATTACTCCACAGAAGACATAGAAATGGCCAACATGTAGATGAAAAGATGTTCAATATCACTAATCATTAGGAAAATGACAAATAAATAGATCAAAATCACAATGAAATATTACCTCACACCTGATAACATGTCTATTATCAAAAAGACAAGAGATAATTAATACTGGCAAGGATGTGTAAAAATGGGAACCCTTGTGCACTCTTGGTGAGAGTGTAAACTAGTACAACCACTATGAAAACAAGTATGCAGGTTTCTCAAGAAATTAAAAATACAACTACCATATGAGCCAGAAATTCCAACTGGGTATATAGCCAAAGGAAACAAAGCAATTATCTGAAAACCATTATCTCGGAGAGATATCTGCACTCCCACATTTATTGCAGCATTATTCACAATAGTCAAGGGATGGAAACAAACTAAGTGTCCGTCAATGAATGAATCAATCAACATATTTTTTGTGTCTGTGTGTGTGTGCGTGTGTGTGTATCAGCCTTAAAAAAAGGAGAACTTGTCATTTGTGACAACATGGATGAAACTCGAGGAGTTTGTGCTAAGTGAAATAAGCCAGACAGAAAGAGACAAGCACTGCATAGTATCACTTATATGTGGAATCAGAAAAAAAAAAAGTAAAATTCATAAAAACAGCAAATAAAAAGTGGTTGCCAGCGGCTTAAGGATGGGGAAAATAAAGAGAAGTAGGTAAAAGGGTATAAACTTTCAATTATAAAATACGGTCTGAGTGTTTGGGAGAAGATATTTGCTAATGATACATCTGCTAAGGGGTTAATATCCAAAATTTATAAAGAACTTATACATCTCAACAACAAAAAAACAAACAATCCAATTAAAAAATGGGCAGAAGACCTGAACAGATACTTCTCCAAAGAGGAAATACAGATGGCTAACAGACGTATGAAAAGATGTTCAAGGTCATTAATCATCAAAGAAATGCAAATTAAAACCAAAATGAAATATCACCTCACACCTGTCAGAATGGCTATCATCAATAAATCAAAAAACACCAAGTGTTTGTGAGAATATGGAGAAAAGAGAACCCTCATACACTGTTGTTGGGATTGCAAATTGATACAGCCACTATAGAAAACAGTATGGAGGTTCCTCAAAAAATTAAAAATGGATATACCATTGGACCCAGCAATTGCCCTTCTGGGTATTTATCCAAAGAAAACCAAAACAATAACTCGTAAAGATCTATGCATCCCAATATTCATGGCAGCACAATTTACAATAGCCAACATATGGAAGCAACCTAAATGCCCATCAAAAGACGATTGGATAAAGAAGTTATGTTTCATATATACAGTAGAATATTACTCAGCCTTTAAAAAAAAATGAAATCCCACCATTTGCAACAACATGGATGGACCTAGAGGTTATTATGCTGAGTGAAATAAGTCAGACAGAGAAAAATAGATACCATATGATTTCACTTATATGCGGTATCTAAGGAACAAAAAGAACAAACTAATCAAAAACACATTCACAAATATGGAGGACAATTTGGTGACGGACAGAGGGGAGAGGGGTTGGGAGGCTGGGAGAATGGGTGAAGGGTTAAAGAAGTACAAATTAGTAGTTGATAGTTGGGCACGGGGAGCATGGAAAAGGGAATGCAGCTAGCATTAATATGATGGCTAAGAGGAGGGCCAGAGAAGGAAAGGAGCAATTGGGAGATCATTTTATGAACTTTATAGGTGTCTAACTAATGTACTCTATACTTGAAATTAATTTAAACAAATAAATTTATTTAGAAAATAAGCTCTGAGGATCTAATGTATAACATGGTGTCCATAATTAATAACACTGTATTGTAGAATTGAAATTTGTTAAAAGAATAGAACTTAAATGTTCTCACAAACAAAGAAGAAAGGGTAAACTTGTGGGTGATTGATGTTTTAATTGACTCAAATGAGGGAATCCTTTTTTGATGAATACATGTATCAAACCATCATGTTGTACACTTTAAATATCTTATAATTTTGTTTGTCAATCATACCTCAATAAAGCTAAAAAAAATATAAAATAAAATACAGATTCTTGGTCCCAAATAAAATCTACTCAATCAGACTTCCAAAAATTAGAGGAGCATTAATTAAAATACATGCAAAACTTCCAAGAATTTTAAACATGCATTGTTATTTTAACTCTAATTCTGAAATACAAATAAATATACTGCATCTCTAAAATTCCCCAAACCTATCAATCTAATAAACTTCTTGAAATGTAAATTAAGCTGCTTTGGTGTTATTCATTATTGGTGAACTCATGCTAGCTCCCTTGACTACTCCTCGACAAATTATCCCTTTAATGACCTGCTACAGAAGGTTTCCAGGTTTTTTGTTTGCAGTTTTAAAGCATATATTTGTCTCTATGATGATGACTGAGTCAATATTTTCCATTCAATGGCATTTCCTTTCAGTACAAATTCCCAAAATATTTCCAGCAGTAATTCTGCTAATTACTTCTGTATCATAGGATGTGATGCATCTTAACCCAGGATGTGGAACTCAGTTCAAAGAGTGGGCACGTTTTGCCTCATAGCCATGTTTGGCCTATCTTTTCAAAATGATAGAGAATTTAATAACATTTTAAAATTTTATCTTCTTTTGACTAGAATCTATATCATTTTTTAGAATGTCTCTTTATGCAAACTGTCTTATTCTTATTTTTTAAACATTTTTCTTTGTGTAAACTTATGAGAGAACTGGCAATTCAGACAAAAGCATAATCAGAAAGAAAGGAATATATACATCACATGTTGTACGAAGAGATAAACGTTACATCTTAAAAGCACAACTTCTTTTAGTCTATATAAGTTTAATTATATTCTGTTCATTAGTTTAAAAAAAAAACTATTTCAAAGGCAAAGTGAGATCAGTATTAGAATTAGAACACAGATCTCCCAATTCCTAATCCAGAACTCTTCCCAATTTATCACATGGTTTCAATGCAGTGAAATGCTAACATGACATAGATTTAGGCATTTCATAAATTAGAAAGATTGGGTTCAAAGCCAGAGAATATCCTTTGGACAGGTCTCTTATCTTCTCTAAAGCTCAGTTTCCTCATCTTAAAGTATTCCATGCATTATATTCTCACTATTTTTGTAAAATAAAATGAGTTAACATATATAGGGCTTTACTTGGTGCCTGGGAGTACTATTATTAGGTATACGATTTCCCCTAACATGACATAGAATAATGATGGCAAAAATAATTTTTGGTTATAATAGTTTGGTCTGAAACAATAAAACTTGCCCTATTTTCTGAAATTTTCATTCTAAATGAATTTAAATATACCTATTTTTCATACCCAATAAAACTTTATGATATGGTGTTAATACTTTGCATTTTGAACTAATCCAAAGTAGGATGCTGAACGTGCCCGATCTCGTCTGATCTTGGAAGCTAAACAGGGTCAGGCCTGGTTAGTACTTGGGTGGGAGACCATCTAGGAAGACCAGGTGCTGTAGACGTTAAAAAAAAAAGAAAAATGAACTCAGATTAACACTAATGTTGCCACTTTCAGAGGAAGAAAAAGTTACGATGTTACTAAGGACTCAGCTGGATTCTTGTCAGTGCTAATATGCTTCCACTTCATTAGTTATTAGTGCAATTAAAAAGTCCTTTCTGAAAATAGATTGTTGTCTATCACCACACACCCAAATTAACTCAAAATGGATTAAGGACCTGAATATAAGACCTGAAATATGCCCCAACTTCCTCTTTTTCCAGTTGGAACCATGGAGAGTGTAGAAGACTAGAAGATTCCTTCTGTGCCAGAAATCCTTAAGAAAGAGCGAAGGAATTTCGCAGAGCTGGAGATCAAGTGCCAGAGAAAGAAGTTTGCTCAAAAGACGCTTTGAAAGTCAAGGAAGAAGCTTATCTATGAAAAAGTTAAGCACTATCACAAAGAATATAGGGAGATGTACAGAACTGAGATTCAGATGTCTAGGATGGCAAGAAAAGCTGGCAACTTCTATGTACCAAAATTGGCATTTGTCATTAGGATCATAGGCATCAGCGATGTGAGCCCCAAGGTCCGAAAGGTGCTGCAGCTTCTTCGCCTTCGCCAGATCTTTAATGGCACCTTTGTTAAGCTCAACAAAGCTTCTATGAACATGCTGAGGATCATGGAGCAGTATATTGCTTGGGGGTACTCAAACCTGAAGTCAGTCAATGAATTGGTCTACAAGCGTGGTTATGGCAAAATCGACAAAAAATAAATTGCCCTGACAGATAACACATTGATTGCTTGTCCTCTTGGTAAATACGGCATCATCTGCACGGAGGATCTGATTCATGAGATCTACACTGTTGGAAAATGCTTCAAAGAAGCAAACTTCCTTGGGCCCTTCAAGTTGTCTCTAACTATGGTAGAATGAAGAAAAAGACCACCCATTTTGTAGAAGGTGGACGCACTGGCAACAGAGAAGACCGAATCAACAGACTCTTTAGAAGGATAAGCTAAGGTATCTACTATGGTTATTTTTGTAATCTGGTCAGTTATTGAACAGTGCCTGTTTTGAATTGAGGGGGAAAAAAACACCTGAAACAATAAATTGCAAAGAAGAAAACATAGGTGCTAAACTCACAGACCTTGGACTTAAAGTGGATTTTATGAATTTTACCTCAAAGACAGGGAAGTAAAAGCAAAAATAAATAAATCGGAACTATATCAAATTAAAAAGCTTCTGCACAGCAAAAGAAACCGTCGGCAAGGCAAAGAGGCCACCAACCGAATGGGAAAATATATTTGCGAACGATGCTTCCGTTAAGGGCCTATTATCCAAAATATACAAAGAACTCATATAACTCAATAACAACAACAAAAAAAAAACAAACGATCCAATCAAAAAATGGGCAGAGGGCCTGTACAGACACTTCTCCCTAGAAGACATATAAATGGCCAACAGACATATGAAAGGATGCTCAACTTCACTAGCTATTAGGGAAATACAAATCAAAACCATAATGAGATACCATCTCACACCTGTTAGAATAGTTATAATCAACAGAACAAGTAATAACAAATGTTAGAGAGGATGCGCAGAAAAAAGAACCCTCATACACTGCTGGTGAGACTGCAAATTGGTACAGCCACTATGGAAAACAATATGGAGGTTACTCAAAAAATTAAGACTTGAACTACCATATGATTCAGAAATCCCTCTACTGGGTATTTACCCCAAAGACTTGAAAACTCATATCCGAAAAGATATTTGCATACCGATGTTCATAGCAGCATTATTCACAGTGGCCAGGACATGGAAGCAACTGACATGTCCTAAGATAGATGATTGCCTAAAGAAGCTGTAGTACATATATATGTAAAGGAATATTATTCAGCCATAAGAAGAGATGAAATACTGCCATTTGCGACAACATGGATGGACCTCGAGAGAATCATGCTAAGGGAAATAAGCCACACAGAAAAAGTTGAAATCGCAGGATATCAGTTATATGTGGGATTTAAACCTAAAAGCAACAAATGAACAGGACAAACAAACAGAGATTCATGGATATAGACTATAGACTAGTGGTTACCAGAGAGTAGCAGGGAGTGGAGAGGTAGATGGGGCATCAAATATGTGGTGACAGAAAAAAACCTAACTATGGGAGGTGAACACACAGTGTAAATACGTATATGCCTTACTGTTAAAGTGTACAGCTGAAACTTATTGGATTTTGTTGATCAATGTCACCCCAATAATTTTTAATAATAAAAAAATATAAAAATTTCCTTAGAAACGTTTTTTTAAAAGTTCTTTGGCCTTTTTCTCAAAAATCATGCCTTATCCCAAACAATTCCTCTTGATCATGTCTTTAGCCTGCTGACTTCATCAACTCATCAGATTTAATAGGACAAACAAGAAGAGTAGCCTTGACCCCTCTCCCAGTCACATATTAAGTATTCCATCAGAATGCAGAGCTCCTGTGTTCTCCAAAAAGGAAGAAGAAAGTTTACTTAGTAGAAGGAATTCCCAAGACACTAGATAGGAGACAACCCAGTGGATCTCTAAATACTACTTGATTTCATTTATTTTTTCTAAACCTATCACTAAATTTTTTAAAGCAAATAGAGTATATGCTATATAATATGATTGTAGTGTAGAGACAGTCAATGAGGAATGTACTACACAAATAATGATGAAGTCATCATTTCCAAAAAAAAATTGCAACTGAAGCCTTGACACAAGGCAGTTCTGAATTTACTAATTAGCTGTGATGAAAGTATAAAAATCGGACATCTATCTGCAGTAAATTTTATATAGTCTCTAAAAGTTCCCTATCTTATCCATTGTGACAGATCAGAAAACAAGTTTGAAGGTGTTATTTTTAATGTAACACATTAAATACAACTGTTGTATGACTTCAAATAAAAATCCTTTTTGATTCAAAAGTATTTAATAATAATGCTTCAAATGAGATTAATCATTAAATCCATCAAAGTCACAGTTCAAGGCTAAAATTTTTATCACTGTAGTAAAACCCGTTTTAAGAAACTAAAGTCACAAGAAGGGACAATTAAAATATTTCAGTTTTTTTGGAGGATGGATAGATAGATAGATAGATAGATAGATAGATAGATAGATAGATAGATGAATAGATATATGTAGGTCAATACACATCAGTGGTCAAAAAAGAGATTAATGCCAGCTCTAGACTTAATGAAAAGGTACATTTGAGGTTATAATGATTTAAATAGCATTGCAATAATTTCCGGGCATCCTCCAACCTCACCATTTTCTCACATCTTGAGAAAGCTTTCTGATTCTTCCCATATATGCCACTTTTACAAAGGAGCAGAGCCTTTGAAAGAAAAACATTTTTGGCTCTGTTAACGCTAGTGTATTCTTCCAGCCCAGTATTCAGTGTTCAGGACCGGACAGGCAATTACATGCAAATTTGTTGGGAGCTAGGAGGTTCATTTACTACATTCAACCCCGTAGAGGAAGATCAATAGAAGTGCAAAACCTAATCCTAGATGAAAGCACCCTGATCAGGTAATGGTTATAGAGCTAAGGCCCTCAGAAAAATGTTGAGAATCAAAGGGCATGCTAGAGAAAAGCATTATGCATAGTGCTTTTTTGAACCATATGGGAAAGACAACAGACAAAGTGAACCAAAGAGTTGGAACACAAGAAGGTAGACATGCAGTTCAACACAAATTGTTAGGGTTTTTGAAAAGATATGAATGAGGATTGGACCAATTAAAAATGGCTGCCTCTAAACCTTTTGTTGGCTATTTAAAGAATAGTGGTGTGCAAACCACTGCTCAAACTTAAACCATGCAAGCCATGCTTGCATTTAACTCTTAAGAAAAAGAGGAACTCTTTACTGCTGGTTTTCTTGTCTTTAATTTTTGTGGAGTGTTTTCCTGATGTTTTCTCCTAACCAAGGCCACATAACCTGTTGACATTTAATAAAAGTTATTGAATATTTCTTAATAAAAATTAAGAATAACCTATAAGTTTAGAGTTATTATTGATTTCATGAAAGACAGATAATAAGAATGAACAGGATAGGAACCAGTACACGTTGTAGAGGCTTGTGGTTGTTCTGACTGACTGTTAACTAATTTGAATATCAGCACGGGGTATGAATGGGTATGCAGCCTGCATTGTAAGGGGAAAATAAAAGTCCTTAAAGCGTAATTAATCTTTATCAATGCCTACTATCAATGTCTTCAGAAAGTATTGAGAGGATACTTGACCTGGTGTGTAATAAAGTTTCAGAGGAGTCTTGGATTGTTTCCAAAATTCCCATGCATCTGTTAAAGTTGCATGCTTGTTTTTATGTGCATGTACTCTGTTGCTATTTACTGGAGAAAGAAGTCTTTAATAAGATTCTTAGAGAGTTTTTGAAACAGAAATAAAATATCTAGGACCTTTAATAAATAAGAAGATTGGCCAGTAATTTCTGTTAGTCTAAGTCCTCTAGGAAGCAGATACAAAAACAGAATTAAGCTTGCAAAGATTTTATTAGGGGAAATGCCTATGAGAGAAAATGGGAAGATGAGGAGAGCCAACGAACTGGGATACGTAATTGACCCTGAGAGAAGAAGAGAGCTAAGCATTCTAGACGCGGTCACTCTGCCGTGTGGTCTAAGGAAAGCTGGGCAGAGCTTCTTGATAGGGGAGTTCTTGAACCAAAGTTGGTCATCAGTGGAATTCTGTGTCTCGCAGGAATGGGCCAGCCTTGGTCTCTCTGCCACACTCAACCTGCGGGAACCCAATGAGAAGGATAGTTTCAGTACAAACACGGCAATGGATTTCAGCAGCTGGGGCTATTCGTCTGTTTGTCCACTACAGTTGGAGGTCTGCAAGGCACATACTGTGGCTGCCATACTTTGAGTCACGTTATGGGTCAGATCTGCTCTCCAATATGCTAATCACCTTGTTCAAGAAATCAGACTGAATTCTATGCAGTTTTGAGCTAGTCACTTAATCTCAGCATGTTTCATTGTCTTGATCTGTGTAATAATTCCCATTTGAAATTTATTTAAGAGTTCTAATCCTTTAGTACATCCTAGACATACTGCCAGGTTTATGTTTTCATAATTTAGATTGCTATTATTCAAAACTCAAAACAAGAGATTTTTCTCTTTTTTCACTTGTCTTTGAACTAGTCATTCACAAACTGAGAGTTCATTATGAGTAAGATACTATTCTAGATGCAGTATAGAATATGATTAAAATAAGCTATTAACTGTGCAAGCTCAGACTGAACTGTGTTATAAAGTGAATGAAGAAGGGAGGAAAGAAAAACATCACCAGTAGATAAAATTGCATAAGAAAATTTCAGCAGCCACAACCTAAAAACATAATACATACGCTTCAACATGATGTTTTGGTGAATTACAATGTAATTTCAGAAAACTACTGCCATATTACATTGATAATAATACATACGATACATTTAAAAAAAAACTTTTTTCTGGCTATAAGGCTTTGGTTTAGTGTCCTTGACCTAATTTTGATTTTGAAGATTATAGAGGTATGTTAGATTTATGCTACTTAGCAGAACCTATCAAAGACAGTTATTTCTATGAGAAAATAATCCTTGCTAATTCTCTACATTGAATCTTAAAGAGGAGAAAAATAAAGGAAGTCCAGGAGCAATATAAAGATGATTAAAAAGCAAACCACAAACTAGGAAAATGTTTACAATATACATTGTGAATCCTTAATTTATAAAAAGTTTTCATAAATTAATAATTAAATAAACATTACCATTGAAAAATAGGCAAAAATCATGAATAGAAAATGTATAGAAAAAATACACATATCATGTATGAAAATACCAATGTCAGTTATAACTAACAAAATGTAAATTAGTTACCAGTAAATAGGGGATGGTGAAGGAGGGGGTAAGTAGACAGTTAAAGGGGGTCAAATTTAGGAGAGTAGGGGTAGGGTGAAGTGGGTAAAAGGGATCAAATACATGGTAGCTGAAGGAAACTGGACTTTAGGTTGTAAACACACTATAGAATATACAGATGTCAAATTATAATGTACACCTAAAAATTACATAATTGTATTAACTAATGTTACCCCAATAAACTTAATTTAAAAAAATTAAATTACATATTTAAAAAAATAAAAAATAAAATAAAATGCAAATTAAACAAAATTTAGCTGCCATTTTCATTTATATAATTGATAATGCATAAAAAAGATAAAATACATCATTGGCAAGGGTATTGGAAAGCAGATCTCTCATATAAATAATTTGCAACTTCTCTCGAAGACAGTATAATACAATATAGCAAGGGCCTTTAGAAACATACTTGCTTTTAACTCAGATTCTACTCTTAGAAATATAGCCTAAGAAAATATTATAGATGTGTACATAATCAGCAAATGTATTCATAATTATAAATAAATTAAATATAAAAGGCATACTTATTATAAAAGCTTACTTAAGGATGTTAATTAAATGGAATATTATATAGCCATTAAAAATCATGTTCAGAAAAAATATGGAAGTTTTCATGATAAATTTCTAAGTAAAATAGTAGGTTTCACTTTTGTAATGTGTGTTGTGTACTCATACATATATACACACTATTGATTTTGCAGGGCAATTTTAAGATAAGAACAATTTGATAGCCGCAGACTTCTCAGTTTTGATTTAAAATTTTGCTGCAAAATCAATAGTTCCATGCCTATCATTTAAAAAATATGGATTGCCAGACCATAGACATTTTGACAATGTACCAGCACTTATTTCACTTGAGTTTAAATAACATGTGAGCAGGAATATTATTGAAATGCTTTAGTCATAACTTCAAACAAATGTAAACCTAACAGTATGAAACAGATTATGGGAGATGGTCTAAAATGAACTATTAGAAAAGAGGAACTAATAAGACTTGGCAAAGTACAAGGGCGGCGGCGGGGGGCGCGGGGGGGAGGGGGACGGGGGGCGGCGAGCAGTCTTGCAGTCAACAGATCCTGATGCAAGCTAGTTCTGTCATTCCCTAAGTATGGGCCCAGAACAAGTTTCTCTACTTCTCTAAGCTTTAGTTGGCTCACTGGTGCAATAAAGATACGACTCACCTCAGAGGACTCAAGAAGATTAGAGATGATGATTGTAAAATTCCTCACCCTCCTCGTATCTGGCATAGGGTGGGTGTCTCTAAAGCACTGATGATTTTTATCATTGCCAGTGTCCCTCCACATTTGCAAATAGGATTTGGTCCTGCTAAATTCCTAATGGAGCCACAATAGCTTAAGAATGACTCAACTCTGTCCAGGCAGACTTAAATGAGGATTCACAAGACAAACACCTGAATGCTTATTTTGCCCCAGGAAGACTAACTTAAAGAGAAAAACCTCAAAATCCATTTGTGGCCATGTAAGATTGCCTTAGTTTTATCATCAGTTACTTGGAGTTTGATTGGGAATGCTACATATCCTGTGAATCTCATCTAGACCAGTTTTTCTTATCATTGTTTTCAGAACAAAAATCCTCTGATGGCCCATTGCCTATATGATTATAATAGTAACTTCTTTGATTTATTAAGCAACTACTATGTGCCAGGCCTTCAGTTAGATCCTCTAAATGCAAAATTTTAACTACAAAACCCCTGCAAAGTACACAGCATTCTCATTAAAAAGGTGGGGAAATGGTGTCTAAGGGATTAAAAATATTTAACACCAGTGATAGTAGTAAAATAGTCTTGAAGATACCCTGACTGACTAATCTTCTGAATGTATAAAGAAAAACATTTTGTGAGAAAATCTGGATATAAATGACTCTGAGTTGAAAAAATAACAGAAGTATCAAACTTGGAATTTGAAGATGTTTCAGGAATACCTTAATTAAAATATTTTACTTCTATTTTCCTTTTTGTGAATATATAAAAGTAATATGTGATTAAAATATCTACCTCTGAATAAGTGTAAGAGTTCTTTCAAGAAGTATGAAATAAAAATTCTTAAGTAATATGTATACAGCATGTCAGGGTTTAATTAACAGCATTTTTTTTCCGTCTTGGTACATTTTACAATTAGTGGTGTTTTAGAGTTCATGAAACAAAGGGCTAACTGAAGATTATCTTTAAATGCTTTTAAAACCCCTTAATCCATATCAAAATAGATGGCAAACCTGTTAATAACAGTGGTCCATCAGCTGGTAAACAGAGTAATGCAGAAATTATATAGTATAATTAATTATCCATCATTACAGCAGCAATGGACTGTTCCTTAAGCCCCAAGATGAGTAAACCTATAATGAATTGACTCCAAAGTATCTAAGGTGAGTAAGCAATTCTCTTCTAGCAAACTACTTGTTCCTATGAGGTAAATGAACTCTTCCCAACACCATTTAATAAATCACTTCTTACAGAGCACTAAATTGTTCCCCGTTGTTCTGGGAAGTCAATTTTCCACACAGGAGAATTTTTCTCCTATAGAGTATTTTATTCCTCTTGTCTCACATAGATCATACAGGGGCTAAAGAAAACATCTAGATTACTGCGACACTTTAAAGTCTGGCCATTTAAGGAATTATACAATGAGTTTCATAACAAAAATAATTTTAATACTGTTAGGGATCTTGGTAAAATTTCTTTCAGGCAGGAATTTCAGGATTTGGTTTTACTTTTTAAGGAAAATGATTTAGGAAGGTTTAGGGTTTTAGGCCCTTTATTTTTTACTCTCAGTTTCTATAGGTTCTAATGTTTTAATGTTTTAATGTTTGGTTACCTCTCCTCTTTCTGTTGCTAAGCAGATAGAACATGTTGCTATGGGACACTTTACGCAACCACTTTTATGCAGTTTGAATGGTAATGACCAGAGGTCATGAAATCATAATCATAGACATTGAAAACTGGAGCACTTGCCTTTTTGTTCCTGGAAAACTAAAGAGAATATAACCTCCAAAAATGTTTCTTAGAATAGAATAATAATAACATATTTATTAAATAGATTTTCTTACATTTTATCCCACTGGCGATTCACAAAAACCCAGTGAAATGTTAATGGAAAGTATCAATAGCATCATTATAATCATCATTATATTTCAGGTGAGAAAAATGAGATAATAAAAGGTCAGGTCAGATGATAAATACATGGCAATGATGGGTATGGGGTCTATTCATTTGACTTCCTTCCCAGGAAATAACAAAATGCTCTCTGAAGCATATGAAAGATGGAAGTTTTACCCTTGTAATAAAAGCTAATTTAAAGTATATTTTTACTTCCCATAGGTCTATATGCTAACTTTGCGTAATATGGTTATCATATAACTATAAGAAAATATGAAAAAATAAAATTTACATAATTAATAATAATGTAGATAGCTTTCAATGATCTGATACTAAGTTTCACTAGGCACCCAAATAAATGCTGTCCCTGTATCAGCCCACATAATCCTCATGATGCCCTAAGCATTATGAAGAATCAAAGGCTTAGAAAGTAACAGGCCAAGGTCAATCTTTTAGTACATAGTGGAGCACAATTAAAACTCACTTGTATCTGAGTTTTAAGCCTGCACCTAACCATTACACCGTACTGCCCCAGCAGCCAACTCTTTCAGACTTTTCAGAAGAATCCTTTCCCATTTGTACCACAGGTCGCTTTTTCACAGTTCCAGTTTTAATTAATTTTTTTTTATTCTCAAGGATCAGAGTGAAACTTAGTTTGAAAAGCAATAAAAGGTTTGCATTTGGAAGGTATGGTAAATTAGCTGGGGTAATCAAGAACTGAAAGGCGACTATCACGCAATGACAATAATGTGGTATATGCATGTGTGATTAATTGCTCTGTTACATACAAAGTAGAGAAAAGCCAGAGACCATGTACACAGTGCACTAAGATGAGCACTCCAAGAGGGATCAGAAAGTTGGTCTTTGGTCCATTTTTTAAAAATACATTTTTCAATAATGAATAGACGCAAAGGAACATTTATAAATATTTGTGGTACAAAGAATCACAGTAATATTAAAACCTATATATCCATCATTCACTTAAAGAAATAGAGCATTACGGTCATCTGTGGAGCCCCACTTCTCTCCCTCCAATTTCAGTGTATCATTCCCTTTGTTTCTTTGTAGTTTTGACACACGATTTGCATAACTAAGCAATGTATTGCTTTGTTGGCATATCTTGGAACAAGGATTTTTTTTGTCTTCATCTGTATCTCATGTGATGCTTTTTCACTCAACATTACATTTTCGAGATATATTTAAGTTGTTCGTAGAGTTGCAGCTCATTCTTTTTGTTTTATATAAGGATACACTTGTCTTTTTTATGATTATATCATAATCATAAAAGGCAAATTTTGATGGTCATCTGCATTGTTTCCAGTGTTTTGCTAGTATAAAAATTACCATTCTCAAGGTTTTTCTTTCTTCTGGTTCAAGAATTTCTCTAGAATAAACATCTACAAGTAGACTGCTGGTTTATAGGATATACATATCATCAACTTTACTAGATAATGCCCAATGATATTCCAAAGTGCTTGTACAAATGTATACTCCTCCTGCAGTATGTAAATGTTATGGTGGCTTCACAGACTTACCAATAATTGTTTTTGCTAGCCTCCTAATTTTTGCCTGTTTGCTGAATGTGAAATTGTATTTCATCGTGGTTTTAATTTGTATTTTCTTGAAACTAATGAGATTGAGCAACTTTTCATTTGTTTATAGATTGTTCGAGTTTCTTCTGTGAAGTACCTGCGCAAGATTTTTGTTCATTTCCATACCTTGTTGTTTGTTTTTTTATTCTGATTTGTATGTATTTTTGTGTATTCTGAATAATAACTTATTTTTAGTTCTTAGTGCTGAATATCTTCTCTCAGTCAGAGACTTATATTTTCACATTCTCTAGGAGGTGTTTTTATGTACAAAAGCTCTAAATTTTACTGAAATCAATTTTTTTTATAATTTGTGCTTTTGCTTCTCTATTTACAGAACTAAGATCATAAAGATCATTTTTAACATCATCTAAAAGTTTCACAATTTTGCCTTGCACACTTGTCTTCAATCAGCGTGGAATAGATATAAGGTCTACTTTTATTATACTACTATGTTAATACGGTTCTAGTGCTATTTGTGGGAAAGTTTGTTTTCCTCAGTGCCCTGCAATGCTGACTGGGTCATAAATCAAATTTCCACATCCCTGAGGATCCATTTAAGGGCTCTCAGTTCAATACCATTATGCTCTTTGTTAGCCCATTTGCCAGCATCATGTTGTCTTAATTATTCTGTTTATATTAAATCTTGGTATCTGGCATAAAGTTTCTTCACCTCAGTTTCGTGTTCTTGATTAGTATCTGGGCTCTATTTGACTTTTGATTTTTCCACATAAATTTTAGGATCAGCTTATAAAGCATCACAAAAAAAAGATTACGTTATGATATTTAGTGGAATTGCTTTTAATCTGTACAGAATTTTTGCTAAAATTTATACCTTTATGATATAAAACCTCTTACTCCGCAAATATCATATGGTCCTCCATTTATTTAGGGCTTTTTCAATTTGTTCCCATAAACTTTAAAATTTTCTCAGTGAAAGTCATACATATCTTTTTAGATTATCTTCCTTAAACTCTTTATATTTTTGACACTATTGTAAATTTTATTCTCCCTTTAAGTGTTTTCAAATTCTTTACAATTATAAATAGATGTATATATCAATTTTCGTACACTAATTTTAAATCTATCCACCTTGCTAAATTATCTTGCTAATTCAAATTATTATTTTTATATGTTTTCTATATAGACAATTATATGAAAATAATAACTACAGCCCATATTTACAAATTAGTTTGTGTATTCTTTTAATGTGTTGATTAGAACTTCTAGGACAATGCATAAAAGAAATAGTAGTAGCATGCATAGTTATCATAGTCCCAAACTTAAAAGAGTAATTCAACTATTTTTCCATTAACTATGAATTATTCCACTAAAATGATATATATTTCTTGAAGATAAACTTTATCTAATTTAGTTTACTGTTTTATAATAAATAAATTCTGAATTTTATCAAAATCCTTTTTTTACTTATTGAGATAGTATATACTTTTTTTTAGTAATGTGATAAATTATAAGTTAATTTTTCCTTGTAAAACCTTGCATTTCTTGTAGTTGGAAGAATGCCAGCTTAGTTACGTATTGTCTTCTTGACACATTGTGTGACCAATTTTATTAATATTTTGTTTAGGAAATATTCATTTCTATGAGCAAGATGAGAGTTTTTCCAATCCCTAGATCAATTTGTATGGAATTGCAATGATTTATTCCTTAAATGTTACATCAATCTCACTGACTAAATGTTTTGTTTTTTGTTGTTTGGGGAGGGGGTGTGTGTGTGTGTAGTGAGGAGAGGTTTTTAACTGCTGCATCAATTTCTTTCATGGTATACAATTATTATGATTATCAGTTCTTATTGTATTAATTATGGTAAGTTATTTGGGGGGAAATTTTTCCAATTCTAATAAGACTTCAACACTGGAATAATGTTATTCATTATTCTTTGAATGTATGCAGACTCTGCAGTAATGGCCTCCTTTATTCCTAAATTATTATTTTTGCTTTCTCTTTTTTTCTCAATCAATTTGGCCAGTAGATTCGTTTCAAAGAGTAAACTTTTAGCTTTGTAGATTCTATTATGTTTTTGTTTTCCATTTGTTATAATTACCATATGATCTGCATTTTGGGGTTGTATTCTATTTTTTTTTCTTGTACTTTCATAAGTTAAAACTTAGCTCATTAATGTTCTGGATTTTTTACTTTTCTAATGTAAACATTTAAACTATAAACTTTCCTCTAAGTATCAATTTTGCTATTTCCCATACGTTATGATATATAGTATTTTTTCTTTTGTTCTGTTCTAAATTATTTTCTAATTTTATTATAATGTCTCATTTAATCTATGCTTTATTTATAAATATATTTAGTGATCTTCAAATATCTGTGGTTTTGTTGGTTGTCATTTGTTCTTAATTTCTCATTCAATTATTTATGCTCAAAAAAAAAAAATCTAAATGACTTCAATCCTTTGAAATTTGTTGAGCCTTATTTTATGGCCCAGTACATGGTCTATTTTTTCCACGAATACTTGAAATATATATGGGCTTCACAGTTACCACTTGTTAATTCAGCTCTTTCGCTCTCTATCTTTACTGTTTTTTTTTTAATCTGCTTGATCTAACAATTACTAAATGATATAATCTTAAATCTCTTACCATAATGATATACTTGGTGAACTAGAAACATTTATTATTTTATAATCACCCTTTATCTCTAATTAACTATTTGATTTTATGTCCATTTTATCTGATATTAACATAACTATCTCAACTTTCTTTTGACTATTACTTATCTGGTTACTTTGTTATGTACGATCTTTTTCTGTCTACTATTAACTTCTGTTTGTCTCTGAAGTCATGAATTTGCACTCTAATGTCTTTAGAGGTGGATTTCTTTTCAGTTTCCTGTGGCATTTGTTATCGTCTCTAGCTCTGAAGACCAGCAACCTTCAACAGTTCTGGAAAATTCTTAGCCATTATTATTATTATTATTTAAATGATTGCCTCACTTCTATTTTCTCTCTCCTTTCCCTAAGAACTCCAATTTCTTTTAAAGATAGTTCTAGAACTTATCGTATAGACTGGGCCTAGTATAATGCCTGACATGCAACATACACTGAATAAATATTTGAAATGAATGAAGGAATAAATGATGGTGGCTTTGGGAATTTGATGAAGATATTTTTTCCTCTGAAACAACAGAATTTTTGTTAATGAAATGTAACAAAATGTAACATGTAAATGAAATCTGAAAGCCTCTAAGGGGGATTTATAGTTATATGGACATATGTAGTTTATGCATCCACACATAAAGTGTTTTTAGTTATGAGTCTCATATTTATTCATGCCTATGAAAGAGAAATATACAGTTTCTTGAAATTTTTTGAAAGATTTTTATTTTTATTTTATTTTTTATTTTTATTTTTCATTTACAGTTGACATTCAATATTATTTTATATCTGTTTCAAACTCCAATTCTTTTTAATTTGTCTTTCTTATTTTTATGTTTTTCCTTATTCTGTATTATTTAAAATTATACATTTTAACATGTATAGACATAATCTTATCTGTATTATTTCTTGAATGTTTAATTTAAAATACTGCATTTTTTTCATTTCAAAAAATTATATTTGAATTTTTTAAAGTCTACTTGATTATTGGTAAGACTCTTGTACATTTTTAATTTACTTTTTAACTCTTTAAAAATATCGAAGGTATATACATATTTTCTCTGATAATTCTAATATTTTAAGTTTTTAGGATTTTACTTTGTTACTGCTGACTCTCATTCATAGTGACATATTACCTTGTATGTTTTCTTATGTTTATATGTGAGCTCATCTGCCTTAAATGTTAATATATGAGAATTCTCTGGGACATTCAACAACGTGAGATTTTCCTAAGGGGTTTGCCTTTGCTTCTCGCAGATATCTGGTCACAGTGTTAACTAATGTTCACTTTAAGTTGAATTACTGATTTGAGTTTATTGAGACTATCAAGGTATACAATTCAGATATGAACTCTCAGGGTGGACTTCTTCCTTTCTTCCAGGCCAACACTAAGGTTTGAGATGGGAAATTTTTATTGCTATCATTATTACCCTCTTCCACATATACAATCCAGGACATGGACCAAGTTTAACTCTAATTATCTCAACAATGAGGCTGTAGCCTTTTGGGATCCTAGTTTTATTCAATGGACCTCTTATTTTTTTAATTAAGTTTATTGGGGTAACTGGTTAATACAATTATATAATTTTCAGGTATACATTATAACTTGACATCTATATATTCTATTGTGTGTTTACCACCCAAAGTCCAGTTTCCTTCAGCTACCATATATTTGCCCCCTTTTACCCAATCTATCTCTCCACTCCTCTCCTACTCCCTACCCTCTAGTAACCACTAGTCTATAGTCCATGTCCATGTGTCTCTGTTTGTTTGTCCTGTTCGTTTCTTGCTTTTAGGTTTATATCCCACATATAAGTGATATCCTGTGATTTCAACTTTTTCTCTCTGGCTTATTTCGCTTAGCATGATTATCTCAAGGTCCATCCATGTTGTTGCAAATGGCAGTATTTCATCTCTTCTTATGGCTGAGTAATAGTCCATTGTATATATGTACCATGCTTCTTTAGCCAATCATCTATCGCAGGACACTTCGGTTGCTTCCATGTCCTGGCCACTGTGAATAATGCTGCTATGAACATCAGTGTGCAAATATCTTTTCAAATATAGATTTTTCAAGTCTTTGGGGGTAAATACTCAGTAGACGGATTGCTGGATCATATGGTAGTTCAAGTCTTAGTTTTTTGAGTAAACTCCATATTGTTTTCCATAGTGGTTGTACCAATTTGCAGTCCCACCAGCAGTGTATGAGGGTTCCTTTTTCTCTACATCCTCTAATGGACCTCCTGTTAGATTCTCTTCCTCTCCAGTCTTTTGTGGGAATAGAAAAGACAAAGCTCAAGGTCATCTCAATTCAGCAAATATATCCATTGCAAAAGCAGCTTCAGTTCTAGTTTACTTTTTTGGATTCCTGCTTTCACTTAATTTTTAGCCTTTGAGCAGGTTGTCAGACTTAGCAAGTAAAAATACAGGATGCCCAATTAAATCTGAATTTTAGAAAAACAGAAAATAATTTTTTAGTGTAAGTATATCCCATGCAATATTTGGGCTATACTCATACTGAGAAAATATTTGTTTATCTGAAATTCAAGTATAATGGATTTCCTGTATTTTATCTTGAAACACTACATCAACGGAATTCTTAGTTTCTTGACAGTTCATTGATTCATCTAAACAGCCTAAAAAAAAAAAAAAAAACTATACTAAGCAACATTTTTAGTTGTTCTCCACAGGCAGAGCAGTCAGGGTATCGTATGCTATACTGCTAGAAGCAGAACTAGATCTTGTCCTTCACCTCTCACCTACCCACCTTTACGAAACTGAGAAAGTAGTTTGCCTCTGTGAACCTTAATCACCCACGATAGTTTTTCTTCATATCCAGAATTTGTAGAGGACCTTAGAGATCATCTCCTGTAATCCCCTTATGTTAAGATAAAGAAAACTGAGACTCAGATAAGTAAAACGAGAGGCCAATATTATACCCAATTTATTGGCACACCAGAGACTAGAAATCCTGTCTCCTCACTCCTTCAGTTTTCTTTCCACTATACCATGTTGACTATGAGGATCAAGTGAGCTACATATGAGGCAGAGCATAAAATATTGACAGTACATAAAGTAGTAGAATAAAAGTAGCTAACATATTAAAAAATGATTTTGATTAAAGAGTCTAACAAAAAAATAGGCAGCTTATATTGAAAGATTTACTTTAAATTATATTTATGGAAGAAATCCCATAGGAATATTTATACAATCTTTCCTTCCAGAAATCCTAAACATAACAATAAGAATTTTCTATGAACATTTAGAGAAAATAAATCAATGATATTAAAGTAAAATATCTGGGTGGAAATATACTGTATTAAACAAGAATTTTTGATCTAGAATGTAATATATTCTCCACAGCAAATAGACCAAAACAGAACTAAATTAACAAAAGCCCTCTCTTCTTTTTTCTTTCCTCTTTTCTTACAAAGAAATGCTTTCAGAATGCTTAAGACTCTCACCATGCTACTTTCTTTGCTACAATCAGTGCATGATTGCCACTCAAATTGCTATACTGGTCCTTTTTCCTCTAGCTCTGCATAAAAAGAAGATGCAGATGAATGGATTTTCTGTGGGTTAATTTATTAGGAGTGCAAAGCAATTATCAGCAAGGTAAATCATAGAACATGAAGTACACTGTTACACACTGGTTGCTGTATAATGTAGGTCCCTTGGCCACAAATGCAATTAAAGTGTTATATTTTATTCCTTTGAATTTTATCTCCTAGTCTATCCTATACTTAACCCAGACAAGTTTGACTGTACATAAATATGTGATCAATAAGTAGAAATATATAATAACTACCACAAACAACTTTGTATTTTTGATGCTATGGGATACATTTTAATGACATAATAGCATAAATCTTCAAAATGAGAGCTGGAGAATTCAACTGTAGGACTCACTTCCCAAGGCATCAGGTTGTCAGTTTCTCGTGTGGCTATAATCGAGTGAAATTATATTACTGTCATGTGACCAGAGACTGATGTGAGGTGAATTAAGCAGTGCTTGCAAATGCCTATCACATTAATAGTGTCTAAATCTTCTGTTTTTAATTTTAAAGGGCAGATTCTAAGAAAGCCGTGTTTACTAGGCTTTTAAGACACATAAAAGAAATTCTTGACAACAAAAGCAAGCCTTCTCCCTACATAGACCAGTACGAACGTGAATAATACAAAAGTGATAGAGAGGCAATGTTTCAACAAAGAGCAGGGCTAAAATCCCTGCTCTGCACTGAGTAGCTAAATTTGGTCAAGTTTCCTAACATCTCTTTGTCTCAGTTGTTTTATTTATGAAGCAGGAATAAGGACAACTACCTGGTGGAATTATTAATAATGTATGAAAGATATTAGCTTGTAGTAAGTGCATAAAAGGAAGCTACCATGATAATGCTGGTTATTCCTTGTTTTCTAAGAACTGCAAGCCAATACCAATATTAAAAATTATACAGCCAAGGCAATATATCAGAAAATGCCTAGTAATAGATCATAAACTTGAAGAAAGCCATAAAATTTTACAGAAAATATGAGCGATCAGGATGGACAGGATTAGAAAGAAAAGATGGTTGAGTAAAGTGAGTCTATATTCTAAAAAAACAGACATGGAATAGAGGAAAGATGATGACAAACATGAAACTACAGTCACGTATCTCTTAACAATGGGGATACATTCTGTGAAATATATCATTAGGTGATTTTTTCATTGTGCAAATATCATAGAGTGCACTTACACAAACTTAGATGGCAGCCTTTACACACCCAGGCTATATAATATAGCCTATTTGCTCAGAAGCTACAAATCTATACAGCATGTTACTATACTGAATACTGCAGGCAACTGTAGCATAGTGGTAACTATTAGTGTATCTAAACGTAGAAAAGATAAAGTAAAAATATAGTATAAAAGATAAAAAATGGTATATCTGCATAAGGCACTTACCATAAATGGAGCCTGAAGGACTGGAAGTTGCTCTGAGTGAGTCAGTGAGTGAGTGGTAAGTGAATGTGAAGGTCTAGGACATTACTGCACACTACCGTAGACTTTATAAACACTGCACACTTAGGCTACACTGAATTTATAAAAAGACATGTCTTTCTTCAATAATAAATTAACTTTAGCTTACTGTAACATTTTTATTATATAAACTTTAAAATTTAACTTTCAACTCTTTTGTAATAACACATAGCTTAAAACAAAAACACATTGTACAGCTGTACAAAAATATTTTTTTCATTTTATCCTTAGTCTATAAGCATTTTTCTACTTAATATTTTTGTCTTTTTAAACTATTTTTGCTAAAAACTAAGACAGAAACACACACATTAGCCTAGGCCTACACAGGATCAGGATATCAATATCACTGTCTTCCACATCCACGTCTATTCCCAGTGGAAGGTTGTCAGGGCAACAATGCACATGGAGCTGTCATGTCGTGTGGTATGATAGCAATGCCTTCTTCTAGAATACTCCCGAAAGATCTGCCTGAGGCTCTTCTTGAGGTGTGACTCTTTTCAGAAAAGTGTCCATGGTGGTTGGTTGGTTGGTTGGTTGGTTGGTTGGTTGGTTGGTTTTTATCCTAGATTTGCTTGTAAGCAGATAATAGAATATTCCTTTCTATTAATGAAAACTTTTCAGTGTTGAGATCCATGTTTTCAAATTTTTTAAGGAGCTTGTTGAGGTCTGCAAAAGCTTCTGTTAAGCCTTTCACTGTGAATTTTCTTGAGGATTCTTTTTTTTCCCTTCTGCAGTTTCCTTTTCTCTTGCCTCTTCTTCAGCTATGCGTTCCTGCTCCTGTTTGAACAACTCCATGCTAGTCAACTCCTCAGGAACCACCTCTAGGAACTCTTTAATTTCATTCTCATCCACACCAGGTTAAAGTTGTTTGCCATCTCAATCACAGCCTTGGCAAAACCTTAGAAGTGATGGATGAACCTCTTGAGTGTATTCTTCCAGATGCCATTCATAGACTCCTTGGTGACATCACCCCACACCCAAGCAGGGTTCTTGATGCAGTCATAGATGTTCTAACCCTTCCAGAATTGCGTTTGTCTCTTCTTCAGTTGAAGCAATAGCCTAAACAAAGGTCCTCCATAGGTAACAGACCTCAAAAGCTGCTCTAACTCCTTGATCTATTGGTTGGATCAAGGGGGTGGTGTCTAGAAGGAGAAACACCACTTTGATATAGAGATGAAGATCACCAATAAAAGGAAGATGTCCAGGAGTATTATCAATAATAAGCAAAATCTTGAAAAGTATGTATTCTACAAATATTACTTCTCTATTTCACTGGCATACCAAGTCAGAAGGTCATCTTGGAAGAGGAGCTGGGTCATCCATGACTTCTTATTGCTCCTGTAGTACACTAGCAGTGTGTGCTCACTAATATGCTTAAAGGCCCTTGGGTTCTCACTGCACCAGATCACAATTTGTAGCCTGCAACATTGCCCTAAGCAAGGCTCTCTTCCTGTCCGTAAGATCCTTGAAACTTGGCATTGACTTGACCTCATTCTGGATGCAAGTCCTTTCAGGAATAGGAAAGTTTCATCTGTATTGAATATTTGCTCTGACAAGTAATTTTCCTCCACAATCAGCTTATCCAGAGTTTCGAAAAATTCTTCAGCTGCCTTGACATCAGCACGAGCAGACTCACCACTCACTTGTGCATTATATAATGAATAATGATTCTCAAATTTTTTAAACCACCCAGAGCTAGCATTAAATTCAACATTGTGGTCAGGTTCAGTCTTTTTTTTTTTTTCAGTATTACTAACAAACTGTTTGCTTTGGCCATGATCCTCATGGTGCTGAGAGGGTATACTTCTGTGTCTGATCTTCAATCCAGGTCATTAGAAGTTTCTCCATGTTGGATAGAGGCCCTTCTTGAATTTTGTTCATCTTGTTGCCTCCCAAGAAGCAGACCCTTTAACAGCTTCTGTCAGTTTGTTTTTGTTCTTTAAGATCTTAGCTATGGTGGTATGAGACATGCCTGACTGGAGAGAAATAACTATCACTGATTTTTCACCTTTGTAGTCCTTATTCACTCTGAATTCTGTTTCTAGGTCAGTCACTTGATTTAGACTCTTATTGGCAACATTAGCAGTGGATTTTGCATGTTTAGAGGCAAAGATGAACAAAATAACATGATATCATTATATCAAGCACAAGAGAAAATGACACAATCAAGAGACACGGTCAACTTAAGATGACCGTGAGGCTGCTACAGGAGTAATACAATATATTCTTACAGCAAACTTTTTAAAATGTAAGTAGAAAGAATACGCTTCACAATAATAATAAATACAGTATAATGAATACATAAACCAGTATCATAATCATTTATTGTCATTATCAAGTATTATGTAGTATATCTAATTATATGTGTTATACTTTTATACAATTGGCAACACAGGTTTGTTTACACCAGCATCACCACAAACACCTGCATTCTGCTACCATGTTATGATTATTATGATATCACTAGGCAATAGGAATTTTTCAGCCATGTTACAATCTTATGAGACCACTGTCATATATACAATAGGTCATTTTGTCATTATGCAGAATATGACTGTATAGGGGAATTTGGGATTTAGTGGGTAAATGTTGGCTCAAACAGTGTAGAAAAATGAGTTAGGATGAGAGGAGCTATTTCACAGTAGCTGAAGAAGAATCTTCCACTGTTACTAGATTGAAACATTCTGATTTGTCCTAATGGACAATTAGGAGCTCTCAAGGATTCTGGAGCAACTGAATAAGGTAGTGATTTGAATATTATTCTGACATACATGCTTTCATAAATTTTAATTTACTAGGTCTTGTTATGATGAAAGGCTTGACAATGCAAAGGCCAACCAGAAGGCTATCGTCATAATATAAATAAGAGATAGTGAAGGCAGTAAGTATAGCAGGTAACTACGGCCCTGATGCAAGTTCAGGGTTGAAGGAAAGATCAACATCTGCTAAGGTTGTTTCTTCCCTAAACTAGCTGAAGCCTGAACACTCAAGCCACTGTCCTTCCTTTCGTGAAAGGCTTGCTCATAGTGATGTGAATGATCTACACAGAGAGAGTTAAAATTAATCTTCTCACGTTTTAGCACCTCAGTGTGAATACATTTGTTTGTTTTTCTTAGAGCAGATGTCCACAGGGGATTGTGAGGGAGGTGGTAATAGCTCTGAGTCCCAAGTGGGCGGACAATCATGACTAAAGCAGAGAAGGACTTGAAAGGAGTACCTGGGGGTGCTGAACATTGGTCTTCTGCACAGTTTTGCCTGAGGCTGCCCTTGAGGATGATAATGATGATGGTGCCAATATGGTTTGTAAATTAAATGTGGTAGTGGGAGATTACGTTTATTATCTTGGAAATTATAAACTAATGTTTTAATGTAATATGCTGTAAATAAACAGTGGTGTTAAAACAATGTTTCCCCAATTCACCCTTTGGCTTTTTTGAAAATTCAGTCCTTGTGTATGTGCCAGCTCCTTCGTGTGAACAAATTTCAGCTTCAACCCAGTTTTGCATTGCACTTTTATTACGCAAGTGTCTTTTTAGCTTCATCTCCCTTCCTTCACTGAGATAACCCATCATTAATGTCTCGGCTTATCTATGAAACATGTGTTTTATGTTTAACTTACATGAACAAATTGAAGCAGGTTGTCAACATTACTATGGACTGATACATTCTAAAAGAAGTACTTGTAATGATATTGCCTCAGTGTTGTAGGCACCCCTCTTTGCATCTGCAGCCATCCCCTCTAATGCTAAATGGTGTTCTTTTGAATGATTTAACGCTTTTGTTATTTCAAATGTAATGTATTCATGCTTTGTTTCCCCAACTCCAGTGAAAGCTCCCGGAGTCCTCATTCACCTGTGTCTCTCACAGTACCCACACTAGTGTCTGCACTAAGGAAAAGAATTGAGTGTTCTGGATTTAACCACCAACTCCTAGTCATAGGTAGAATTGCTTGCTCTTTTTTGGAAGTGATCATTTTACAATGTATGACACTTCAATAATTATGTTTACAATCAACTAACGGGGAGAATGAGTGCATAGCGAAACATGATTGAATAAGATTTAACAACTTTGAAGTTAGTGTAAACTTGAACATTATTCAGGCATGTAGCTGTTGAGTCCCTATTCACCAAACTGTGGTACAAAATAAGTTCTCATATTCAAAATGGATTATTTCGAAAGCCATGCCCTGCCCCCATCCTGCTCATAGCTGATTCCATTCTGTTTTAAAATGAAGCTCTCTAATTTCTGGGTACTTCAAAGAATTAAATCGTCATTCCTGACTCTGTCCTCTCCACTAATTGCCTTTTTCCTGCTATCACACATTTTCCAGCCGTCCTGTTCCTAAGGTTGCATGGCCCATAGAATCATGACATGAATAGGTTCCATTAATAACATCTCTGGGGTCTGGGCTGCAACTACTCTTTTTATTTCTCTTTTTCTATCTTCTTTCTCCCATTTCTCCTATCTTTAAACTCTGTGCATTTTCACACCTCTGCCATGACATTCAACATTCATCACGTCACATATGCTGTTCTCTCTGCCTAAATGTCCTTTCTACTCACATACACAACCATTTAAATCTTAGCTAAACTGTTATTTCCTCCATCACCTTATCCCCAACTCCCAGAATTAGCCATACACCCTTCTTTTTCTAATCCCTACAATGCATCTCCAACATAACATTTATCACACTGGATTATTGCTGTTTCCTTTCATGATTTTTCTCTTTATTAGATAGGTCATGAGATCCGTGATAGCACTGAATAAAGAGAAGCTTTGTAGGAATCTGTGCGCAGCTAAGCAGAATCCTTTAGATATTTTACAAGCTCACCAATAACCAAGACTTTTGATCATTAGTTTAAGAGGGGAGGGGGGCATTTCATTGTTCTTAATTAAAATGAGCTTCACATCATGATTTAGAACTTGACCTTGATTCAGTCCAAACCACATTCTGAGAAAATCTGCTCGAAGTATTATGTGGCTATTAAATTAGTATATTTTGAAATAGCAGTGAGCATATGCTATGGATATTTAAGGTCAGTTGTATGGAGTATAAGAGAGGTGGGTAAAATTAACTTACCTATTTAAATGTTCCAGAAAATTTGAAAAACTGAGCTGTCAAAAAGAGCAAAGAACCTGCACATTGCTACTCAGCATAATTTTGCTTAGAAAATAGCATTATTTCTGCTTGATTTGATTTTGTGTGGTTAAGTTTGGAGGAAATGTTATTTATTATATACACAGCTAAGCTTATGTAATTATCTGCAAATGTTCTAGTGTAGTACATACAGCCAACAACACGGCTGCTTGTTGTGTCAATTTGGAAAAGAGAAGAAAAAATTAGCCATGTAATAGTTAATTGAATTTATAAAATTAAATGTGTATTGAAAATATGCCTGGTAAATATGCCTGGTAAATATTATGCCATCTGCACATGCTCAAACAGTAAGCCTGGTTAATATTTTATAGTTTATCTGATAAAGTTAACAAAAGAATTTAGTCAGAGTGGAGACATACACTGAATACTTCATCACCTTCTTAATTACAGAATACAGACAAGACTTCTTTTCCCTTGGGAAAAATAAATGTTAAAAGTTATTACAGATGGAATCAGTTTGGCAATTAGGTTGAAATCCAACTGAAACCGGGAAGAAATTGACCACTGCAAACATCACAATACCAAAGTATTTTCAGCCAACTCCATCAATTTACATGATGAAGCAGAAATGTTGATAGCAATGCTATGCTACTCGACTAGCAGAGGTTATATTAACACAGAAGAAAAACTGGCTTTGTGCCTTTTTTCCCAATAGTTAATTCACAGCCATCAAGAGCTGTCATTCTTATGCACAGCAGACAATATGATATACCTAAGGCTTTTCATTCTGACTTCTGATTTAAAGGTCTTCAGCCTGTGCTGTGGACCTTAACCTTGAAGCCAAGTGCAAATTAGCTTTAAATCAATGAAGCTGATTAAAGCTGTATTGTGGAAGAACCCTTAATAGAAGAAGGGAGGGGAAGGAACCACTTGAAAACAGCAAAAGATTGGCCTCTCTTAACTTGGAACATATGTAATGCTTTTCAGCTCTTCTCTACCCAGACAGAACCCTGAATGGTTTTAGGGCTATTTACCTGCTAAGAGAATGGAACCGAATTTTCCAATTCAGTGAAAGAGGCCCAATGAGAATCAAAGATATTTTTTGCAAGCACTAGAATTATAAAAAAAGTTATTTTGAAAAGAAGAGTTCCATCTCCCCAGCAGAAGCTGAGAGAATCAAGTTTCTATTGTGTGAAAAAAATTCTTACATTTTGAAAGTACTCTGGACTTCTGTTTATTTTTGTTTTGGTTTTGTATTTTAAGATATACCATTTCTGAAAAAAAAACCAAGAAGTTATTGCAAACTTCTGACCATCTAAAAAATATTTTCTTCCCTCAAATATAATTGTGTTTCCCAAAAATATGCCTGGAAGAAGTTCTCTGTTTTGAGAGTGGCCAGAATAAACTGCAGCCAACAGGCAGGACCACTTGTTTATCTACACCCCAGGACCAGCACCACCCAGCTATCGCCATAGAAACTTTGCTCGAGGGATTTATTGATTCTTCTCAACTTCTCCATGGCTATCAGAATCTAAACAAACTAAATTTTTACCAAAGGATGATTCTTTTTATTATCTTCAGAAATACTAAAAATTATTGACTAGAAAGAATATTTTTAACGGATAATGGCTCATTTTTATTCCTTAATTTAATTTTTTTAATGCTGAAATTCAATCTGTCCTTCATAAGAACACCATCTCACTATAATAGTGCCCTTCTTGACCCTGTCCAAGGTGTGAATGAATCCTTACCCTTATATTCCAGGCATGAAGAGTATGAAATTATGAAAAAGAAATTTTTACTGAGAACCTTAGGGAAAATAAAACAAATACAAAAAGGCAGAAACTAAGGACTTCATGGAGTACAGGTAATTCAGTCTCCTACATTAGTTAATTTATGTAAACTACTTTCAACAGTACGTGGCACATAGCCTGTGCTCAATGAACATGGGCTATTAGCTATTATTCTACTGGCCTGGATGCATACACGTGACCATCACAGAGCCCTCAATCCTTCTTCTTACCTCTTCCTCGAATGCACCCATCCCAAAGGCTCTGACTTGAAACCCTCAAGGTTTCCTCTCCTGTTCCATTTTTAATAGAACCTTAATGAAGGGAGTCTAAGGGAGCTGAACTAGAAAATAAATCAGTCATTTCCACCTACTAAGTGGTTAAATATATGCGAATAGTCACCATATTTAGAAAAATACCAATTAATTTAAAAAGCCACTTACTCTAAAAACATAATAGGGTACACCTTTCCCCACTTTTGAAAGTTAAAGAGCTGTTCCCTATATGCATCTCTAGGTCACCAGTTTATCTAGCATAATCTTCCACGTCCAGACTAAAGAACAGTAGAGATCTGAAATGGCCAGTTAAAACAGAAAGGAACACAGAGAATGGATGGAGATGGGGAGGTAGTGGAAATAATGCTAGGAAATAAGAGAGAACAAAAAAGAAAAACAAAAATTACTAAGGAAAAAAGGGTGAGACAACAGACAGAGAATGAACTAAGATCAAGTGTAATACACCCTGAGAGGAGGTTGAGTAGCACCTGATGGAGGACAGATAGCTCTGCTCTTCATAGACTCAGGGTTGCATGGCTCTTTATACTTACTGAACTGTGGCTACATAACACTAGACAGAGAGAAAAGGCAAGGAGAGAAGGCTGAGGGAGGCATCACAGGACTAGATAGCCAGAATATAGAGCGTGATAATCATGATTTCTTAAACCACAATTGCCCTCTGTCATCAACAAGATGTTGTGAGAGCAATTAAATTAACTGTCAGACGCTGACATCTCTGGAAAGACGTACCATTTACATGCCAACTGTTATTGCTGATGGTGATGGTGGTGATGATGATGATGATAATGGAAACAGGATTATTTCCACTTAGGATCTCCTTAGCTAGAAATATCCACCTCAGTGAGGCCCAAGCTGTTTTCAAATCTCATTAATGCTTATCTGCAATTAATAGTCATTTAAAATAACCCCCTGGAAAGCATTTTAGAAGTTGCTGATAAAATAAAAAAGCAAAATTAAATGATTAAGAATAAATTTCATCTGAATGTGGGCAAGTTGCAGACACTTTTGATACCCTGTTGGTTTGCATAACAAAGGCCTCCATTTGAATACATCATATCTATGACTAGGAACTCACTTTACAAGTAAATAAAGACGTTGTGCCAAAATGCTATAATTCAAGAAACTTTCTTTGACCCAAAATATCTCCTTTGCCCAGGTATAAAAATACCCAAATATCTGTCATGAAAGGTCTGTTCCTTTGTATTTCTCAGCAACCAGATCTCCATTTTTAAAACGCAAATGCTTCTGGATTTTATCAAGAAATTCAGCTATCTTTGTATCCTAAAAATAGCTGTGGTTTTGTTATACGATGTTTGGGACCAGTATGAGGAGGAATCCCTGGCTACGTCGTTAAATAGTCATCTGAAAAATTGAGGTGGCCCCAAACAGAGTAAAAGACATTTTAAAAATTAAAGCAAATAATAGGGAGCAGCAATACCCCAAATAAAAATTATTTAAGATTTTGCTTAAGACTGACTAACCCTTGGTTATTCTAAAGACCCAGCACTAGAATAGGCAAAACTGCAGATTCAAAAAGGACTCAAAAGAAAGCCTCTTCTGTAGCTCTAACAAAAAACAGCATCCAATGAGCCCCAGTAGTAAAGATCAACTTTCTCCTGCTACTATTCAAAGCAGCGGGGTGACTGGCTTGTCTCCTCTCATTACTCCTGTAGCCACAGAATTGCAGAAAGGAAACAGTTCTGGAATTGCCAGCAGAGGGACCAGGGCCTATGGCAGAGGAACCAAGACACAAGGCCTCTATCCAGTCGTTGGCACCCTCATCGCCAAAATTCCTCCTTCATTGCCAAATTGCTCCTCTACAGAGTCGCGGCCCACACACCACAGAAGGCACAGAGAGGGTGAGCATCTTTCGAAGGATCTACTGTACTTCCTTCCAGATGAAGGTGCCAAGCTTTCGGCAGTGTTTTTTTTATTATTATTATTAAATCCTTTTATGCATCTTAGAAAGCAAAGAGAAACTTGTTTGAGCCTTAATCTCCCAGAGGGGAAATAGGCTAGCTTTCCACAGACCTGGACAGACTTCAACACTTGGTTAGAAGACAATGACTTATTAGTCAGCTGCACAGGCTGACATGGGTCAGCAGTCAACTTAAGCTTCTCACCTCAAACAGACCACCCAAAGTTCATCCCCAGGCACAGAGCAGACCCTATGCCTCAGGCACTCTGCCATTGACAACTATGACAAATAGTATGAATATGTGTTCTGCTCACTTTTCTTTAGCATCTTGAAAATCCCTGTGTGTCACCACCAAGTGGTTTCTGAGTATATGCATGTGTATAGATGCGTGTGTGTTGTTGTCTAACTATAAGCAGATATATACAGGGATAGAAACAGGGATATCCCCAACACTATGAGGTTGTTGTGTGTTCCCGTGTAGCATGCCCTGTCACCTATACCAATGGATATGCACTGTCCAGAGAAACCAGATTGAATCATGGGGTGGGAAGCATCATTTTAACTATCTTAGTAACAAAGTTTATGTTAGCAGGGTTAGAAGATGCTCTTCTGAATCTATTTCTCATTTCCCTAGACTGTCTACATCCCCATAACCCACCACTCTTTCTACCTCATATATAACTCTACATCTCTCAATGTCTGTCATTAACTCAATATAGGACTTGCATTTTTTTGCACAGGTTTCATGTTGTTCAATTGATGTTGAAATGCACATGCATTCTCCCAGATCTTGCCTCTCTCTTCTGTGGCCCACAGTTTATCCTCCATGTTTCTGCTTAGAAAGTTTCAAGTGTGTTGGTCAGCATTTAGCTTCTGACTTTGAAAAATCTTGATGAAGCCAGAATAAACTCCAGTCTGATGCTAGTGGCAGGTAACCTGTCTCCTCTCCACAGTAACACATGTTTGCAGATAACAAAGGCCACCATCTAAGCAGACAGCATTTTAAGAAAAGAAAAGTGACCAGAAAGTTGATCACTTTGTCTCATATTCTACCAGATGGCACAAGTGTGGATTGCTCTTGGCAGCCACTGTCAGGTTGGATGGCTTTTTACTCAGACTCCCCAGTGACACTGAAGAATGTACATACTTCTATCTATTCTCTAAATAAGAGTCTCTACAAATCCCCCATGAGGTGGTTTTTCAATGGTTCAAATGTACCATCAATCTGCTCATGAGACTGTTTAAAGTCAGCATGAGCTTTTGTCTATGTGACTCTTCAGGAACAAGGGGCCATTTGAAAATTCAGAGTAACTGACAAAATCTCTTCCCAAGTAGCTTACGAAAAGAAAGGAAGCCAACTAAGAGGATATTGCTTTTATAAGTCAGCCTGAGAGAAAACAAAACAAAACAAAACAAATTGATTTTCAAAGATAAAGCTTCTCCTAGAACAAACTGAGTATGTAGTTATTGGAATAACATGCTTTGTGGTGCACTCTTAAAATTATGTGAATAATACAGATGAAACACTGAAGCAGAAAGCCTTCCTTTGCAAATGCCACTTAAGAACCTTGAACCCCAGAACTAAAATTTAAACGTCTTTTTACATCCCTTCTGCCCCATCCCAATCTTGAAAAAAAGATGTTCTTATGAGACAGAAAAAGGTACTATTTAACATCAAAATGTTTCAAGTTACCACAGGAATATGTTGTTGTTTATTAGTTAATTAGATTTGGTAAATGATTTCTTATGTATATTTGCTTTTCGGGTTGCCATTCATTACTATTGGGTAAGAAGTTTCCAACACTCTAAATATCTTCCAAATATTTAAAATAAGTTCAAATCAACTACAAATATAAAGATTGTTTATAAGATTAACCATAGCATACATGATGGAAAATAAAGCCACTTATATCCTAGACAACATAAAATACAAAGGAACCTTAGAAATATAAGAAGCGGTATAATTGCTTGACTCTGATTTGGGAGATAATTATTTGCTTCTCCCACACTCCATGCCAGCCTCAAGTCAAAGCAGCACATAAAATGAACCACATTGGAAATACAGCACAGTGTGGAAAGCAGTTTGGATAATTTTTTTTTCCTCAGAGATTCGTCAAAGTATAGGTCAGTTAGAGCACCTCTTTTTCATTTTCTTAATAATTTTAAGAATTTAAGAATTTGATCAAAACCTAAATATATTCTGTTGTGATTTGATGGTTATAACAAGAAAAATCATCATATTTGCGTACACGGCGACACATAGGAAACATTTATTATGAAAAAATACTGGAAAAGATCTATATTTAGAAAATGTGTAACCAACAAATTTCACAGCTGAGAAAAATAAAATATGGGTTTTTTTCTCCTCTAGGAATTAGTGAACAACCTCTATACAAAGCATCCCCAAAGCTTTCTTTATTTTCTAAAATGGACATTCGTGAGACTCAAACACAAGTTAATCAAGAAGTCATATGCTGACAGTATGAGAAATGTGAAGAAATTAAGCATTCAGTTGGTAGAAAGTATTGCCCCCATGGAAGAAAAATAAAAGTGCTTGGAGGAGGGGAAGAGGGAAAAAAGCCCCAGTGAGTTTAATAAGTGCCATTACTGCCGAGAAATCTAAAAGGGTGATAATATGAATCACAAGAGAAGTGCAACAAGGCGGCTATTTGAAATTTGTTTTTCACACATTTAGTGTAAAAACAACGGCTCTTGCAAGAAGGGTCAATCCTCCCACACGTTAATCTCCAATCAAGCGACACTTTGAGAATCCAAATGTGATTGCAAATCTCTAGCATGCCAAGAAGAAGGCGTTTTTCTTTCAGTCTATTACCACCAGCATTTTACATTCATTATGCTCAGAGGTTGAAGTGCACACTCGGTATTTGGCTAGTACTGAATTCCAGCACTTCCCTCATTACACTAGAATAGAATTATCATATGAACACACACACAGACAACTATGCTATAGTAACAGTAGGCATCTGACTTACTCTTGCTAAAACCTAAATCTATTCTGTTGAAGTAATGAGATTCCAACTTAAGTCTTCCTCTGCAACCTTATATCACCACCCTGAAATCATCTCAGGGGGTCTTCTCAGCGTGCCATAGCTTGTCACACATGTGGCAATAACAAGGCGCAGCAGGATGAGCGAAGAGCAAAATGCAATTAGCAGAGGTTGTCCTTTCTGTTGTAAATTTAAGTCAGACCCTGAAACTTTCTTTTCATCGACACTTATGGTTGCGCTTTAATTTCCTTTTAAAAAATAGTTCAAGTCCTTTATTTTAAATTATTAAATATAATACAGCTCACTCTGGAACAACATGGGTTTGAATTGAGCAGGTCTACTTATTGGCGGATTATACAGTTAGCCCTCTTATCTCTGGGCTTCACATCAGCAGAATCAACCAACTGCTGATGAAAACAGTATTTTCGCATTCCCAGCTGTGGATTTACAACTGTAGATTCCCTATCTCAGAGGGAAAATACTGTTTTCATTGGTGGTTGGATGAACCACAGATGCAAAGGGCCAACTGTGGAATCAAAAGTTATATGCAGGTTTTCAACTGCATGGGTCAGTGCTCTTAACCCTTGGTTGTTCAAGGGTCAACTGTACATAGAAAAAAAAAGTGCATAAAATAAACGTACATTTCAACGAACTATGAAATGAACAGCAATATAACCCACATTCGTGGTAAGACATAACAGAATTCCAGACTTGCCCCCTCTTGAATATAAATCCTCCCTCCTTGCAGCTGTAACCAATATTCCTGAAATGCATATCTACTTCCTTGACTTTCTTTAAGGTTTTATTACATAATTTCATATACTTAAAATATGGCTAAATTATGCCTGTTTTTATTGACGTAATTTAATTCATGTAGAATATATTCCATCATGTATGGCTTCTTCTGCTCAGCATTATATCTTTAAGATTAATCCACATTCTTTTGTGTATTTCTAGTTATTCATTTTTATTGTTGCATACTATTCCAATGTGTGAATTCATCGCAAGCGACTTGTTCATTTGAATATTGAAAGAATGGCATTTGAAATATATATCAGACCCACTACAAGACAGCTTTGAAAACTCTCAGACATATTCTGGTATACATAAGCAGGTATATGGAGAATGTATACATAAGAATGGGATTACTGGATCATGGACTATTTGTATGTTTACCTTTACTAGACACTGGCAAAAAATTTCCAGAGTTTTCACCTCACCAGCCATGCATGAGAGTTCTTATTGCTTCACCTTCCCCACAACACTTAGTGTTTTGTTTATTTGTTTGCTTGTCTGGCTGGCATGACTTTCCTTTTTAAATAAAATAGTCTGAGAGATAATCACTCATTGAACTTTCTGAACCTCTTATAATCTATAAACATTAACTTATCCTAACGGTCATAAAAACTTCTGCTTGTCTCTGTGCACTATTAGACAGCCCTTTAATTTAGAACTTATTGAAGTGATAAACTATATTAGTTCTAAAGGATTTATTATATTTTTAAATATCTGGAGGAAAAAAATCATAGAAAAAAAGACTAAATTTATTAAAGAACCAATAGGTCTATAACTAAGATGAGAGAAAAACAAAGCATTTCTGCATTATCTGTAAATCAAATAAAGAAACATCTGATCCTATAGGGAAAAAAACAGATCTTATTAATGTGCCTGAGAAAGTTAATCA
The DNA here is from genome assembly GCF_902729225.1 of Pteropus medius. NCBI lineage: Eukaryota > Metazoa > Chordata > Mammalia > Chiroptera > Pteropodidae > Pteropus > Pteropus medius. The sequence continues at coordinate 3,298,897 of NW_024342644.1, read as the reverse complement.
CAAAGAAAAATAAACCTGAGAAAAGCAGTATGAGAACATGGGAATAAAAAAAAGAAAAGGTCTACTCTTCTTTAATTTCTGTCTCCTCCTACACACACATATACACATATATTATTATACTAGCACTAATTAATGAGTGACTTCTTTCCTTTGAAATGCTGACAAGTTCCAGCTGAAAACATTTTTAAAAAGAAAATTGAAAATTATTCGAGTATCGGTTAAAATTTTTCTAAGAATGTATTTCTCTCATAACTGAGTTTCATATATACAGAGCTCTACCAAAAAGGGCATTTTCTTTACAAGTTTCCATATAGTCAATGGATACCTCTTAACCCTCATGAAGCATCTGCTTTGCAGACTTTCAAAATCAGGACTATTACTTGCCTCACCTGTATCTATTTAGACATCAGAATTTAAATTTATTCCTTGTTAAAAATTTAATGTATTCCTTATTTTGGAAATTACTTCCTACTGTGTATTTCATCTCTCTGGAAGAATTCTACAATGTTTAGTTTAGATCAATAGTTAACTGGGAGATGGAATGTTGTGAATTGATTGCCCTGCTGACATGAACTCACTTATAACCACAAGTAAGATATTTTAGGTGATATTAATAAGAAATGGAACTATGGTCCGCAATTATCATATTTATCTAGGGAGGCTTTTACAAATGCAGAAATCCTAAAAATTCTGATTCAATAGTACTGGAGTATCGTATTTATTTTTAAAAGTTACCCGAGTGACTCTGAAACGTAGCCAATGTTAAAAACCAATGAAATAAGGAGGAAAAGATGGAAAAATCAAATGCCAAAAAACAATCTTACATTTAAGACTTTTTAAAGGTTATTAACATTGGAGTTAAAATTTCAAATTTATGGTGTGATACGTTCATAATATTCTTCCCACATTCTCCTTCCCCCTCCCAGCCACTATAATAAAAAAATATGACCATGAGTTTGCCAGTCTGAACCCTATTTCTGTTCACAAGAGCTGTATTTTAATTGAGCTCACTTTCCCCTTTTCCACAATATGTAGGACTTTATTTTTGAGGAATTATTAAATGTATTCTGTTATGTTCTGATTTATGAAAAACTTTGTTCTAAATATCCCCATTATATTAAAGCATTTGTGCTTTTGCAACTATGAAAGAACTGAGGAGCCGGACTGATCAAGTGTTAGTTTTTAAAAGCTACAATAATTTTGATGTACCTCTTTCTTCGAAGAAAAATATTATTGTGAGCTCTACTAAAAATGGAATAGTTCACAAAAGAAGCAAATAAAAAATGAGATAAAAACATATTTTAGCAATTTTTCAGATTATCAAAATTGTATTAGGATAATATGCCCTGTTACCAAGTCAAGTGAAACCAGAATCTACTTTATATTTCATTCAAAACTGAGATTCTCCCAGATACACACTGACCAGTTTCCAACCCAGACAAAAGCAATGGGTCTGTCTAGTTTTTCCCATACTGACCCCACATATACACTTTAAGAGAGACAGACATTTCAAAGCTAAAGATATTATAATAAGAAACAGTAAGCCACTAAATACTAGCTATAAAATAATTCACTAAAGTTTTGCATTTTACCTTTTTAAATAATAAATATGAATATTTTGACTTCTAGACTAAATGATATGGCTTCTATTCAACTAGCATGAGCCAAAAATATGGTCATTCTAAAAGACTATAAAGAATAAAGTATCGAATGATAGCTATATAATCAAACTAGAATTTTATGATCAATTCTATAAAAATAATAATTAATCTTTAGAATTCTAAATGGAAGACACAATGCAAAATAAGAGAAGACAAAAAACTCATTGATAACAAATCATTAAGAAGCAATAGCTTTCCTTGAATAATAACAAAATGTTGCTTACTTCTCACTAAAAACAACAAAACTATTAGCTAAAGCATTATTGAAATGGTCTATTAAAGCCATGGAACAAATAAAAAACATGAGGTTATTATCTTCAATGATTAAAAATTGCCACCCATTATGTGTATCCGGTAATCTGAAATTGCTAAGGAAATCGAACATAGACACCATTTCCCTAGAATGAAAGCTAATTTCTTTCTCTTTACTACCAAAGTATTTTCTCCTTTATAATTAACCTCTTTTTTTCCCCCACAAATAGAGAAATAAACACAAATATTTAGAAATATTTACAAACCAATGTGATGATATCCAGTCTTCATACTTAATAATGTCAGTTTTAAAGAAACAGGACATTCAAGTTTTCCAGGTAAAGTCATACTCATTCCCGCCTTGTGTTCTACACATTAAGTATACCAAAGCTAAACCTTTATAAGTGTAATAAGGTCAAAAAACACTCAAAATAAAAATTTTATTCTCAGAATTAGAATATAGACTTGGTTTCCCTGGCTAAGTAAGAGTACCAAGTGCATTATTCTCCTGTGTTCAGCAAATTAGGACAAGTTTGGGGTTTTTTGTTGTTTTTCAGCTAAATTTGAGATTCTTAAGGGTCTTCTCTATAATACTTGAAAACAAACTCATCAAAGCTCCTTATATTCCTAAATAGAAACGATAGTAATAATACGTCTAGAAAATAGTCTTCAAATTATTATAAAATGATTTTGTCATCATAAGTGTGCTTTTATAGAGTAGCTAAGAGCTAGTGAATTCTCTGAACCAAGTAATATAGTCTTAATATTGGCTTTTCACTTTGTAACAACTTCTGATGACTATCCTGAAAGGCTGAAAACATCTAGAAATCTTGAATCCAGAGCTAACCAAGCATTGAAATTAACAATGGCCTTAGGATCATCTGCCAAACCATTGTCATATAGCTCCATTCTTTCATGGAAGGTAGGACACCAAGCCTACAGTTAGTTCCAGAATAGAAGCTAATTAGATCCTTTTGTAAACAAATAGCAATGGCTAAACTAAACACACACACACACACACACACACACACACACACACACAGGAAGAAGGTGTTGAAATTTACCTATAAATTACCTGACTAGGGATGGGGGAGGAGTCCCTATTAATATTTCATAATCATAAATTAGTGTTCATGTAGCATTTGGGCTAGACTTCATACTGTTTGTATGACTCTAAAAGCCCCAAAATAAAAATTAATTTTAAATGTTGCTTAATTGGTAGTGACTACAGGAACCTGACTTAAAGGTAAATCCCCTTTTAGAGAAACGAATTTCAACTCAGGCTTAGTAGAACATCCACAATCAAAAATTTCCACAATTAAAGAGAAAAATACCACATTGTATCAGCCATGAACTAGAGCTTGAGGAAACAACAAACAACAAACCAGACCCACAAAAACTGTAGACAGTGGAATTATCAGAAACAGATTAGAATGTAAATTAATTATATTTTACATGTGACATAATAAGAGGGCATTGGAATTATTTTAAAAGAATGAAATTGACTATCAAAATGAGCTGTATATGAAAAATAACCATATAGATCTTATAGAAGTAAAATATGTAATTACTGAAATTAATCATTTAATAAACTAGTTAAACTGCTAGAAAGACAAACCTGAAGACAAAATTAGTGCACTGGAAGGTAAACTTTAAGAAATTATAGAGAATGAGGCTCTGAGGGATAAAGAAAAAGAAAATATGAAAAAGCTAGTTAATGGAATGGGAAATAAAAAGATAATATAATATTCATTGATTGACATACTACAAAGAAATAACAGGAAGAATGGGGGAGAGACAATATTCGGAGAAGTGTTGGCAAAGGTTTATTTTAGAATTAAGATAAAATGCAAATTTTCAGATTCTCAATATATTTAAAACAGAGTAAATAAAGAGAAATTCATCTTCGAACATATTGGAAAAGTCTGCACAGCATCAAAAAAAAAAGGATCTTAAAAGTGCTAGAGGCAAATTAACAAAAATAAAAATTAGACATACAGTTGATTTTAATAACAGAAGTAGAAAAGAGTAAAATAATATAAAAAAGAACTAATGAAAAATAACTATCAAGTTAGAATTCTATATACAGTAAAATAATAATTTAAGAATGTGAGCAAAATAAAGGCATCCAACACTCAGTATGTCACTATTAATAAAGAATCTATAAAAACATTCCTAATACTTAATTAAGGAAAATAAAATAAATGAAAAAGAAAGTCTGAGAGACAAGATAGCTGAAAAACTCAAGGAAAAAAGTAGAAAACATGGGTAAACATTTTAAAAAGACATTTAACATATAAAACTATAATATCTGTTTTGTGGGATTTGTAAAAAAAAGCCACTGGAAAATAATAGCAAATGAGACAATCAAAAAACAATGGGAGTTCAAGTATTCTAAAATAACTACATTGCCTACATTTTTGGATGAGAGATTAATTTAGGATTATTAAATTAAGCACTAAAATAAATTTGTAAAAACACCAAGGTAAAGATGGAATAAATAGAAGATACACAATAACATATTTGAAATAAATCCAAATTTATCTTTAATCGTAACCAATTCAAATGGAATAAATTCGATGTTAAAAATCAAGATGTTTCAGACAAAAATTTTAAAAATTTAGATATATGTAGTTTATATAGGCCAACAAAAAAATAAAACTGATTGAGATTTATTAGTGTCAGAAAGTACATATATACTTTAAGACAAAATACTATTCTAGAGTTAAACACAACAGTTTAAAAGGTTGAATTCAACAAAAGATATAATTTAAACTTCAATACACCCAAAATATACTTTCAAAATATATAAAGTAAAAATTGAGAGAACTATAATGGTAAATTTACAAATATGTCATCAAAAGACATTTTAAAACACTTTCCTCATTAATAAACAAGGAAGAGATGAATAAGAATATAGAACATAAATATTAGTCTCAATAATATGAATTATATAAAATTATTTGTAATTAGAAAATACACATTTTCTTAAACCATATCATTTGCAAAAATATAAAATGTTCTTTTATGAAGATATACTAATCAATAATTACAAAGATCAATACTAACAGAAAATGTGTTTAAATGCTCATATGTTTAAAAAATAAAAATATGCTTTCTAAGTAACTCAGAAATACTAGTAAAATGATATTTAGAGAAAATTAATGCATTCAATGTCTATATTAAAAAAGGAAAAATTGAAAAATACTAAACTAAGTAGATAATTTAGCAAGTTTTAAAAAACAGAAAGAATTTGAAGAAAGTTTAACAAATAATGTAATAAAAATAAAAGCAGAAATTAATAGAAGAAAAACATACAATAACGGACCACAGACATAAGCTAATTTTTTATTTTATATTTTTAATATTTTTTCTTTTCAATTACAGTTGACATACAATATTAGATAGTTGCAGCTGTGCAACATAATGATTAAACATTTATATAACTTACAAAGTGATTACCCCAGTAAATCTAGTACCCATCTGACACTGTACATAGTTATTACAATATTATTGACTATATTACCTACGCTATACTTTACATCCCCATGACTATTTTATACCTATAAATTTGTACTTTTTAATCCCTTTTCCTTTTTCACCTAACCCTCAATCCCCTCTCCAATCTGGCAACCAGCAAAATGTTCTCTATATCTATAAGATTTTTTCTGTTTTGTTTGTTTATTTTGTTCTTTAGGTTCCACATGTAAGTAAAATATTATGGCATTTGTCCCTCTCTGTCTGACTTATACACTGATCACAATACCCTCTAAGTCTAATCATGTTGTTGAAAATGGCAAGATTTCATTCTTTTTATGGCTGAGTAACATTCCGTTGTATGTATGGACCACTTCTCTTTCTTCATTCATCTCTTGATGGACGCCCAGGTTGCTTCTACATCTTGGCCATTGTAAATAATGCTGTGATGAACATATGGATGCATATGTCTTTTCAAATTAGTTTCTTCAGATAAATACCCAGAAGTGAGATTGCTGGGTCCTTTTTTGTCTCTCGTTATAGCCTTTGTTTTAAAGTCTATTTCGCCTGGTATATGTATTGCTACCTCAGCTTTTTTTTTTTTTTTTTTGTAATTTCCATTTGCATAAAATATTTTCCAACCTTTTACTTTCAGTCTATGTGTGTCTTTCAATCTGAAGTGAGTTTCTTATAAGCAGCAATATTAAGAGTATTGTTTTCTTATCCATTCAGCTGCTCTGTCTTTTGATCAGCACTTTTAATCCATTTACATTTAAATTAATTATTGATAGATATGTAGTTATTGCCATTTTATTACTAATATTTTATATATATTTTTTTTCTTCTTAAGTAGTGATGAACTCCTTCAGTTTTTTTCTTATCTGGAAAGCTCTTTATCTGTCCTTTGATTCTAAATGATAGCTTTGCTGGGTAGAGTAATCTTGGTTGTAGGTCCTTGCTTTTCCTCACTTTGAGAATTTCATGCCAACCCTTTTTTGCCTGCTAAGTTGCTGTTGAGAAATCAGCTGACAGTCTTAGGCAAGCTCTCTTGTAAGTAACTAACTGCTTTTCTCTTGCTGTTTTTAAGATCCTCTTTGTCTTTAACCTTCGGCATTTTAATTATGATGTGTTTTGGTGTGGGCCTCTTTGGGTTCATCTTGTTTAGGACTCTCTGCATCCTGGGCTTGTATGTCTACTTCCTTCGACAGGTTAGAGAACTTTCCCATCATCATTTCTTCAAATAGGGTTTCAATTCCTTGCTCTCTCTCTTCTCCTTCTGTACCCCTATGACGTGAATGTTGGTATGCTTGATGTTGTCCCAAAGGCTTCTTAAATTATTCTTGTTTTTTGAATTCTTTTTTCTTTTGCTGTTCTGATATGGTGTTTTCTGTTACCTTATCTTTCAAATTACTGATTCAATCCTCTGCTTCATCTGATCTGCTGTTGATCCTCTGTAATGTATTCTTTTTTTTTTTTTCAGTTATTGTATTTTTCATTTCTGACAGGTTCTTTTTTATGTTTTGTCTCTCTATTTTTATGTTTCCTATCCTTTTGTTGAAATTCTCACTGAGATCCTTATACTTAGTGTTTTGAACTCTGCATTTAGTAGGCTACTTGTCTTCATTTTGTTTAGTTATTTTCCTGGAGTTTTGTTCTCTTCTTTCCTTTGGAAGATTTTAGGAAAGTCCTAAAGATGGGCCAAGATAGGCTGTTTGTATGGAAAAGCCCCTAGAAGTGGGCCTGCAAGTTGGGTGGGATGGGTTCAAGAAATCACCAAAGTAGGGCAACCAGTGTTAGACAGGTTGATATTGACTCAGATATGGCACCTGCTGGAGTCTGCACATTGAGACAGGAAAGGGCTCGGTAATGTAACAATGTCTTCTGCCAACACTTCTGTCTGGGAGAAAGCTGCCCCTCCAGTCCTCACTCTGAAGCACAACAATGCAGTTCTTATCCATATGCCCTTCATGCCTTTTGCATTGCTGCTGCAACACTGGAGCTCAGAGCAAGTGAGTCGTAGGTGCGTCAGCAAGTAAGTCCATGCATAGTTCCTTTAAGAGGAATGCCTGGTACTTCAGCTGCCCTCCATCTCACTAAGCCACAATCTTTGCTGGTTTTCACAGCCAGAAGTAGTGGGGAATTCTCTTCCTGGTACTGGAACCCTGGGTTGGGGAGTCTGGTATGAGCCTGGGACCCCTCACTCCTCCACAATTTTTATCCAATTTTTATCCAAAACAAAAGAATGTGAGAGCAGCCCGTTCCACATCTATGCCCTCCTATCATTCTCAAGGTGGCTTCTTCTATATGTCCTTAGTTATAGGTCTTCTGTTCAGTTAGACTTCAGGCAATTCTCAGTAATGGTTGTTCTGTAGTTTAGTTGTAATTTTGATGTGTTCATAAAAGGAAGCAAGCATAGTATTTATCTACTCTGCCATCTTGACTGGAAATCCACAAGCTGAACTTTTTTAAAAGACTAATTAAATTAATATACCCCTGTAAAGCTTAATCAATCAAGGAGAGAGCATACAATATGGAAATGAAAAGAGTGTAAAACTACAGGTGTTGCAAACATTTTTTAAAAAGCACTAAAAAAATATTATTGACTTTATACTACCAAAAATGTTGAATAGATTATTAGAAAAAATATATATATCCTGCAAATTGGACTCAAGAAGAAATAGACCACTAGAATCGTTTTAAACCATTAAAGAAACAATTAGTAGTTTAAAATACTCCCATAATTGAAACACCAGGCCCAGGCAAGGTCTTTTCATTATTCAAGGACAGATAATTCCAATCTTACATATAACATTTTAGAAAACATACAAGGAAAAAACAATCCCCAAGTCATTTTATGAGACTAGTATAATTTTAATACAAAATCAAGAAAGGAACATACAAAAAAGGAAAATTTAAAGCCCAATCTCACTCTTGAATACAGATACACAAAATTCTTTAACAAAACAAATTCATTAATTTAAAAATGCCAATTTTACACCAAAAGCACAAGTGAAAAAATGTAAAAACAGACAAATTGGACTACATCAAAATTAAAAATGTCATCAAATAACAAAATTAACAGTGCAAACACACCCTACAAAATGGAAAAAAAAATTGCAAACCTTATATCTGATAAGAGGTTACTATACCAAATAAATTAAAAAAAAATCCTATAACTCAATGACAACAACAACAAACAAACAAACAAATAGCCTGATTTCAAAAAATTGGCAAAGTACCTGAATGGACATATCTTCAAAGAGGATGCAGAATAAGCATTTAACAAAATTCAACATCCGTTTATGGTAAAAATTCTCAACAAAAGTGGGTATAGATGGAATATACCTCAATATATTATAGGCCATATATGACAAGCCCACAGCTAACATACTCGATGGTGAAAAGCTGGAAGCTTTTCCTCTAAGATCAGGAACAAGACGAGGATGCCTGCCTTCACCACCTCTACTCAACATAGTATTGGAAGACCTACCCAGAGCAATTAGGCAAGAAAAAGATATAAAAGGCATCCAAATTGGAAAGAAAAAAGTAAAACTGTCATTCACAGATAACATGATATTCTATATGAAAAACTCAAAAGGGTTCATCAAAAAACTATTAGAATAAACAAATTCAAAAAGTTGCAGGATACAAAATTAATATACAAAAATCTGTTGTGTTTCTATGCATTGATGACAAAATAAAAGAAAGAGAAGTTAAGAAAACAATCCTATTTATAATTGCATCAAAAGGAATAAAATATCTAGGAATTTTAGAGGTAAAAGACCTGTATATTAAAAACTGTAAGACATTAATGAGAGAAATTGAAAAAGACACAAATAAATGGAAAAATATTCCATGTTTACAGACCAGAAGAATTAATATAGCCAAAATGTCCATACTACCCAAAACAACATACAGATACAATGCAATCCATATCAAAATTCCAATGGCATTTTTCACAGGAAAAGAATGAACAATCCTAAAATGTGTATGGAGCCACAAAAGACCCCAAATAGCCATAGAAATCTTGAGAAAGAAGAACAAAACTGAAAGCAAGATCTCAGGAGATATCTGCATTGCCATATTCATAGCAGCACTATTCACAGTAGCCAAGGGGTGGAAACAATCCAAAAGCCCGTTGACAGAAGAATGACTAAACAAAATGTGGTATGTACATACAATAGTATATTATTTTGTCTTATAAAGAAAAGAAATTTGATACATACTACAGCCTTGATGAATCTTAAGGACATGATGTGAAGTGAAATATGCCAGTCACAAAAGGCAAATGTATGATTTGTCTTATATGTACATGCTTTACTAGTGTATAATTCCATTTATATGAGTAGTCAAATTCATAGGAACAGTAAGTACAATAGTGGTGGCTAGGGGCTTGAGAGAGAAAAAATAAAGAGTTGTTGAAAGAGTGTAGAGTTTAAGTTTTGCAAAATAAAAAAGTCCTTGAGATGTGTTTCGCAAAAATATATTTAACACTACTTAAAAATGGCTAAGATATTAAACTTATTAAAAACCAAAATAAGGTAAAATTTTACTATCCCCAAGTGGACAAAATTTAAAATTATGACAATGCAGGGTGTTAAAAAGAATACCGAGCAACAGGAACTCTTACACTATGGTCGGAATATATTCCTTTTGGAAAACAATTTTGGCATTAACTTGCAAAGCTGAAGAGCCACATAACCTTCAACTATCAATTCTACTGTGTAAACACACAAAATCAGTTTAGTATTACTATTTTGTTAATAAAAATTATAGACTAGACATAATAGACATTAATAATGTATCACAAAAAGGAGATGCCCCAGAAATAACTGGCACCTTTGCTAGGAAACAAGCATAATAAAGATCATAGCAGCATTATTTGTAATACCAAAAATGAATGGAAATAACCCAACTGTACACCAGCAAGGGGACTGGTAAATAAAACAGATATAGAATGAAATAAATGAATTCGAGCTTTACTATTCTTATGTAATGGAGTACCCCTGTTCCAGAGGCTTCTGTTCTGGTTAGCTCCTCCTTTCCCTCTAAAGAATACAATCTCATATTTCTGGATTTCTGCTCTCTATGTCATATTTATGTATAATAGACCAATCGGATTCAAACCATGATTTTATTTCAGAGCTGGAAAATACCCAAGAGTCTTATTTATTCTCATTTTCCACTTTCTCCCATCTGATTTCCCACTCCATTTTTGAGGCTTACAGTACACACACACACACACACACACACACACACACACACACACATCCTCGTTATACTCTTCACTTGACTTCCAAAAATATCCGTCTCTTAAATAGCTGTGGAAATGTCCACTGCCTCTCTGTGATGATAACTTAATGCTCTTAAAACCCTAATTCTGTATGTAAGACCAAGAAAATAATTCTTCAACACCTGAACAAGAGCAGAGGATGATTAAGATACAAATTTTATATGCAAGTTTATTTTATTTCTAATTATATTCTTAGTAAATGATGTTAATATTTAATTGGAATGACTTTGCCACTCAGTGCTTTGCCCAGTAAAAACCAGAGCCCTTACAATTTTATTGGCACTAAAGCAGTCAGCTGTGACATAGGATAATGGCAAGGGTAAAGAAATTCTGCTTCATCCCTAAATTGTCTCCTCAATGACTCGAGTGCTTAGGTAGAAAAAGCAGTTGCTCAAAGAAACTGACTCCTTTATAATGAAAACCAGTCAACATAGCATTTTCAACAAATCCAAAGAGACTGTAACAACTGTAGAGGAGATCATAATAATTTTAAAAGGTATTGACAATATTATCATAATAGACTCACCTGTTTAAACCAATACCGACCCTCTTGCATGTTGCATGTATTATGTGGTTTAATTAAAACAAAGCAAATGTTACACATGTAATCCAGAAAGAACCATAAAGATCATCCATTCCTCATGCTGTCATGAGAGGATAAAATGACTTACTCAAGAAAGTATATTTCAACAACATCCCTCTATCTTCAACACCCAACGTCACAAAACTAGTAATTGGTGAAGCTCCCTTGTCCCCTAGAAGAGTGTTCTCTAGCATGCCTATGAAACAAAAGATCAATTTTAGGTATTTGTTTATTTTATGAAGTGATTTACATATGATTTTTTGAGCTGTATATTCCTTAATGCAAATAAAAATATGATGAGAAAAATTTCTCCTGTAATTTAAGTTTACTAGTCTCTTAACTAGCATGACATGTGTCCATGGTCAAGTGACTAACACAATATATGACTTTATACAGAAGATATATTTTCATCCACATATTTTAGAAACATGCAAATAGAGCCTAGCTTGATGTCAAGCCACTTAATGAGACATCACTATCATCAAAATAATTTGTTTTTATGTGTCTATTTCTAGGCACTATGAAAAGTCATAATTAAAATGCTTTTCCCTCTAAGGATATGTGATTTAAAAGAAATGGGGAAATGTACATATTAAAGACACTAAGATCAAATCCAGACACTAAACATACACATATATGTATGTTCAATCACATTAAATGGTTAGATAACCGAGGAGGAGTTCTAAGATTTCATTTTAAAGCAGTTAAGTTTTCATGAAAATCTCTACCTGTCTTGAAGAATTATTGCAGGGGTTGTATTTGAAGAAAGGTCTTAAAAACAAAGGAGCCTATGGGGGTTTCACAGAAAGAGAACGCTTCAGAAGGAAAAAAAAGCATAGAGCAACTGATGAAAAGAGCATGATTACTATGATGGCCAAAGGGCAAGTTCAGTGCAGTGGATCTTGATGTACCTAAATATCAGAAAACAAATATACCACCATTTTCCTAAGGACACATTTATCTGGCTAGCAGAGCCAAATCATGTTTTCCTAAGACTCATCTATTACGAAGACTTTACTTTGAGTTCCTAAGTAGGTCAAGCCAACAACTTTTAAAAATCTATATTACAGAAATATTTAAATTTAAAAATATTCCTCAATCTTACTTAATTCCTAACCTGAATGGTTTAATCATTTAATCAGTAGTTAACGTTTTTCTCTAAGCTATTCTTGCAAAAAAAAGAAACTCTTTTATCACACTGGGTTCTCTTTAAAATTATGCAGCTCAATGATTCATTTAGGCTAGTGGTTCTCCAAGTGTGGTCTGAGAAGAGGGCATCAGCACCTCCTGGCAACTTGTGAGAAATGGAAATTTTCAGGCTTCCCTCCACACACACACACACACACACACACACACACACACACACTCACACACACACACACATCCAGATTCACGCAATCAGACACTGTGGGGTGAAGTCCAGCCATCTGTGTTTTAACAGGACCCTCAAGGGATTTTGCTACACTCAAGTTGAAAACCACTGTTTTGTACCTGACAGATAATAACGCATATATGCTAGCCCTCGTCCTACTGTCAAGACAGACATTTCGGCTCACCTGGAGAAATACTGAAAAAAAAAAAGGTTTTTTAGTTTAATCTTAACATTGAAAATGGCATCTTTATGGTAGGCAATAAATACTCCAAAAAATAGGATAATATCGTTAAGTACTGTGTACTCATAAACTTTCTGTGCTGTAGGTATTGTAGATTGTATTTTTACAAAACATTTGCCAATATATTGTCAATGAAGCCAATACATTTAATAAGCTCCCAAAGGTCTTCATTCTTTCCTGGGTCTCAAGGTGACAAGGACACTAATAGGCCGAGATCTCACAGCATTTCATATAAGAGCTCTCTCCTTTCTGTGCCTGACAGGTGGGAGAATGGCCCCAGGATGGACTATCAGGAGAAAGTCTCCTGGAACTTCTGGGGGCGGGGGAGTTGGTTTTGTTTTGTTTTTTAAAGGCCTAAGATTTCGTGCTCATCATTAGGCCTTGATGGTGGTCTCCCCTCTACCCTCCATGCCCGCAGATCTGAGATACCTCCGATGGGTTCAGTCCAATTCTCACAGTAAATGCCCGAAAATTAATGGTTTTATAGCGAGAGGAGGTCATTCCCCTGAAGTCTCAGTCTGATTGATACCCGTCAGTAGTCCTTAAAATCAAACTACCCTTTCTGAAATGCCAAAAAATTGAAGCTGAATCGAAAAGAAAACGAATTTCTTAAAAAGCAAACTCAGATATGTTGATGCATGTTACGCCAAAACTCCACCAAGTCTCTGGAAAGTGCTCTACCTGCGTTGGTCTCATCCCCCACTCCCATCGTCCTCAGCAATGAAAACCTTCCTGCCCATCACTAACACCAATTACTTCACACCAAACTGCACCGTGAAAGGGCGGGGGGAATTTCAGCAGTGGTCATTAAAAAAATAAAATGATAACGTAGAACTCCCTTGGAAATTAGCCTACGCCGTAATATAAATTGGTTTTCTTTGTGATCTAAAATTGACTTGCAGTTCACTAGTTAGAAAATAGTTGCTGAAAGGCCGGGGCCTCGGAGCTTTCGGATCCTGCCCGCCTTTCATCATGTAAACAAACGCATCAGATTTAAAGCTTTCCCATAATTGTTATGCTAACCTTGGAGCGAAACCTCTCCATTTGCATTTGAAGGAGCTAAATATTAGGCAGGAAAGAAAGTGCTCTTTTTGAAAGCCTGAGAAAATGTCCCCGCTCGGGGCAGCCCCGCCATCTGGGCCGCGGGCCGGCACGGCTCCGCCCCCGCTCCTGGCAGAGGCGCCAGGAGAAGGGGCGCGGAGAGGGCTCTAATCTGGCCGGAGAAGAATGCAAAAATGCCTCCGAAGCCTGAATGAGCAGGGTTTCCTCACTCGGGGCGGGGGAGGCCTGGGGACGTGGGAGCGAAGCGTGCCTACGGACAGACAGCGCGTCCCGAGGTCCTCTCCCTGGCCCCAGAGCGCATTCCAAAGGCCCACCGCTTACCTGTCGCGCGGCAGAGTGGAGTCCAGGCTGCAGGACCTCCTCGTGCGTGCGGGGGGCATACCTGTGCTCGAAAGGAGGCATGCCTATTTAATAAGCCCCCTGGCCCACTTTGAACTTGATCTCATTGAGCACCCAGGTACGACCAATCCAGTCAAGTCTAAAATTGTAAGCACGCTTATGCACATTCATCTTGGAGTGATTAAAAATAAAAACACTGCACCTTGGGGACTTTTTAAAGAGAGGAGGGAAGGCTCCGACTTCCCATCAGTCTCTTCTGGGGTAATAAAGAAAAACCATGCATCCCTCTATCTTTTCATGCCACCTGAACACAAAGCATGTCTACAGTGAGTTACAGGGAAATCATTCCTAGGAGAATATCTAGGGCATCATAAACCAGGAGAACAGAGCTGGAGGGGATAAGATGCTGCTAGAGTGTAAGAACGGAATTATTTTCCTTTGCCACTACTCATTTTAATCTCATTTCTAACACAATTCAAAGGTGCTTTGATTTTTAAATGATTTTACTGTTGTCAGAATTAGCATTTTTCGCTAGTCCTAGGAGGCATTCCAGAGAACGGTATTTTTATTTTCCTCTTTTTTCCCCTACAGTTTGACAAAGGCTTCTCATGCATCGCTGGACTGTGTTACAAAGTTAGGGGATTTTTCCCTCTCTCAAAGGAAGATCATTAAGGTTGCAAGTAACCCTGGTAGCTGCTAGGAGATGGAATTCTTTAGGCTAGAACTGCATGTTGCACAAAAAAGCTGGCAAAATGAGAAATGCAGGATAGCACTTGAGTTCCCCACAGGGGGCAAAAAGGATACAACAGTGGCCCAAATGCTATATGGGGATAGAAGATGTTTATTGTTTTTCCTAGTCATAAACTAAATATCTGGTGTTTGACACGTCTTTTAAATGTACCATTTGCCATTTATTCTATTTCGTAAGTATTTATGGCCACAAGTTTGGGAGGTCTTTTTTTGTTTTTGTTTTTAAGTCATGACCTTGGCCTCAGACAGATTCTTGTTCCAGTTCTGGCTTCTCACACTACCTTGCTTGCCCTAATCAAGTTACTTAGCCTTTCTAAATCCCAGGGTTCTCATCTGTAAAATGGGTGTATTGTGCCCATATCAGAGGCTGCTGTCAAGATTGAATAAGCACAGTGCCTGGCACATAGCAAGTGCTCTGTAAGTCATAGTTGTTACCATGTACGTTGTCATCATCATCATCGTTGTCATTGTCTTTTCTCTGGAGAAACTAAAAATAATCTTTAAAAATATGTATTAAATGAAGCAAATAAAGGGGTCATTCAAAAATATTTATTTGTTGCCAGGTTCTGTTCTAGGAGCTAGAGATAAATAGATAAAAGACAACAAAATTCCTTGCTCTCATGGAGTTTATGTTCTAGTCAGGGAGATAAACAACAGATCAGAAAAGTATTAAATGTCATCATTGCAGAGAACAATACAGTCCATAAAGAAAACAAACCAGGGAGTTGAGAGGGAGAGTGATTGGGCTAGGTACCGGGGGAAACAGAAAGGGCTGGTTAAGATGAGATGGACAGAGCACCTCTTGGAAGTGACAATGATAGGGGTCAGCCAGGCAAAATCAGGTCTGGAGAAATAAGCACGGCAAGATCCTGTAGTATCAGGACCTTTCAATTCTTCTCAGAGCAATAAGAGATCATGAGAAAGTTTCAAGAGAAGAAATGACATGATTCAATTTATTATTTCAAAAGATCACTCTGGCGCCTATGTGGAGAGACAATGGGGAGTGGAGAGAAGGACAGGGTAAAAGTGGTCCCCAGCCCTGGTTTGACTTGGGAAGCTGTTACAAAACTAAGTTCCATCTGCATGCATGGAGTAGAGCCCAGGCCTTTTTATTTCTTTCTTTGTTTTGGTTTTAAACTCCCAGATGATTCTAATGTACATACAGTAAGAGTTGAAAAACACTAACTTAGAAGTTATCTCAATTGTCCAGTCAAAGATGATGTGATGGAAGGGGAGATGCTAAGAGGTGGTAATAGTCAGGATTTGTCTTGGAGGTAGAAGCAAATCTACCTGCTTATGAATTGGAAGTGACAGGAGTGGATGGGAGAGACAGATAGTATGAGAAATAACTTCCTAGTTGGGACAATACTGTAGATGGCAATTCCATTTATTGGAAAAGAAAAAAGTGAAGTCATAGCAGGCTGGGAAATAGGAAACAGACAGCTAAAGACTGGAATAAAGAATACTGTCCGTGTTATGTATATTATGCTTATTTGGCACGTATTAATATAAGAATAATCTAATTATTCAGTGAAGACATCTAGCAGGCAGGTGATTTGAAAGACAGGAAGACAAAACTCTAAATGCCATCTGTGTCAATGTTGCCCAGTAGAACTTTGAGGATAGAAATGCTCTCTAGCTGCGCTGTCCAAGTATCAGCCACTTACTACATGTGGATATTGAACACCTGAAATAAGGCTAGGCTAGTGTGACTGAGATGCTAAATTTTTATTTTATTTTATTTGAATTAATTTAAATTTAAATAACTATATGTGGCAAGTGGCTACCCTATTGGACAAAGTAGATATGTGTTGATGATTCCCACATTTATATGTCTGTCCTAAAGTCTTCTTTCAGAATCTGCCACTTTCTC
The DNA here is from genome assembly GCF_902729225.1 of Pteropus medius. Lineage (NCBI taxonomy): Eukaryota > Metazoa > Chordata > Mammalia > Chiroptera > Pteropodidae > Pteropus > Pteropus medius. Next base: position 3,281,994 of record NW_024342644.1, on the reverse strand, counting down.
ACCATCTCCCTTGGTAACAGAACAAAGCTACAGTCATCTCCAGCCTAGATTACTGCAATAGCCCCTATCTGGTCAGATTGTTTACCCTCCACCGCATCATCTATTATATATTCTCAAAACAGCAGTCAAATCATCTTCAAAACTTAAGTTATATCATGTATTTCTTTGCTTAAAGCCTTCTAATGGTTCCCATCTCAACATAGTAAAAGCCAAACTTCTTTCAACAGTACTCAAAAAACCCACATCACCTGACTCTTCTTTGCCTCTCTAACTTCACTTCCTACTTTTCTGCTATTCCTCAGTCCTTGCCACAGCACTTACTTTCTATGGTGCAATAATATTAACTCAGTTATCTTGTTTATTGTCTGTTCCCTCTTACTAGAAAATAGGCTCTATTAGAGTGAGGATTTCTGACTATTGTGTTCGCTATTGTGTCTTCAAGTACCTAGAACATAGCAGTCTAGTGCATATAAACCACATATTAAATACTAACTGAATGAATGAACCAGCATGTAGTTGATATATGCTCACCTGGGTCACCCAGAAAGACTGTATACAGAGAATAGAAAAGTCTCCAGAATTAAGCCCTGGGCCAATCCAACATTTACAGTTGTACTGTCCAGTATGTTAGCTATTAGTACCATGTGTGGCTTTTGAGCTCTTGAAGGATGTTACCCCAAACTGAGAATTACTCTAAATGAAAAATATCCACCTAATTGTGAAAACTTTAGGTATATATATATTTTTAAAAGAACGTAGAGTGTCTCATTAATTATTTACATTGATTAAACATTAAAATAATATTTTGAATATATTGGGATAATCTCCTATGAGGGTATACAGAAGAAGCCATGTTGAGACTGATAGGAGGGTGGTGACACAGAACAAGCTGGTCCCACACCTGTGTGTAGTGGTTAAAAAATGGGAGAAATATCTCACTGCAGAAGTACCCTTCTGAAGAGCAAGGGAGCCCAGCACCCTCCACCAGCCTCCTAGACCAGGTTCCAGTGCTCAAAACTTCTGGCTGTGAAAACCAGTGGAGATTATGGCTGAGTGAAATTGAGGGCTGCTGGTGTCCCAGAAGATCTTTTTAAAGGGTCCACACACGGGCTTACTTGCTGATGGACTCAGGACTCAGGACTCACTCGCTCTGAACTCCAGCAATGGGACTGCAGCACAAGAGGTGCCAGGGACATAGGAGATAGGAACTGAATAGTCTGGCTTCAAAGTGTGAGCTGGAGGGGCAGCTTTCTCCCAGACAGAAGCCATTGTTCCTTTGTTGAGCCCTCCCCGAACCCAGCCAGCACCTGAAGGCAGCTGCTATATCTGAATCTCCATCAAACTGGCTAACATCATTTGTCCTACTCTTGTGTTTCCCTGAGATGCCACCTCAACTAACTTGAGAGCCTACCCAAGCCTCTTCCAGTGGTTTTCCATACAAATGGTCTGTCTTGGATTATGCTGCAGACTTTCCTAAAACATTGCAAATGTTCACAAACCCCAAAAGCAGCATCTGGCCTTAGCATGCCCTGTACCTCTGAGCAACCTCAAGCTTAGCATTAGCAGCAGCTGGCCTCGGTTTGCACCTTAGCCTTTCCCAGGAACCTCCAAGCTCTGCACAAAGTGTCAACCATCTGCAGATTACTTTATAGCTCATATCAAGTAGCCCCAGGCAGGGCAAAGGCAGCAGCTGAACTTGGCCTGCACCAGAGCCCTTCCCAAGAGGCCTCAGAACCATCTTCCCCAGTGTTCATCTTCGGACCACACCATAGTACCACCCAATCACCTCCACAAATGACACACCCAATGAGTAGACTCCACAGGCACCAGAGCCCTCCTAAAGTAAATCCTGCTCCATAGGGTCAGCCCTTGCATGACAGCTCCTCCACTGTAGTCACAGCCAGTTCTTACAACCAATCAACCTGAGGGTCAATATCTCCACTGACGTGTCAATAGCAAACCAAGGCTCAACTATGAGGGCATACACAACCCATGCAGGGGACACACCTGCAGCACCTGACTCAGATGACCAGGGAGACTGTGCCTCTGGGCCTCACAGGACAACTACTACATAAGGCCACTCTACCAAGACCAGGACAAATAGCAGCCCTACCTGGTACATAGAACAAGCAAGGGAGGCAGCCAAAATAGGGAGACAAAGAAACATGTCCCAAAGGAAAGAATAGAATAAAATTCCAGGAAAATAACTAAACAAAATGCTATTGACACATCACCACTAAACCAGAATTATAGGAAATGTTAAATGGACTTCTTTAAGAAAAAGAAAATGAAAGATCAAAAATATGAATAATAAAATGGTAATAACTATACAGTTATCAACAATTACTTTAAATGTAAATGGATTACATACTCCAATCAAAAGACATAGATGGCCAAATGGATAAGAAAACAAGACCCATATACACACTGCCTACAAGAGACTCATTTCAGATCAAGACACTCAGAGACTGAAAGTAAAGGGTTGGAAAAAGATATTTCATGAAAAAGGAAATTAAAAATGGAGTAGAGATTTTTATACCAGACAAAATAGGCTTTAAAACAAAGGCTACGTGAAAAAAGTCAGAACGATAAAGACAGATACCATATGATTTCACATACATGTAAAATCTAAAAAATAAAATAAATAAACAAACAAAACAGAAACAAACTCATAGGTATAGAGAATATTTTGATATTTGCCAGGGTTGAGGGGGTGAAAAAGGGGAAGGGATTAAGAAGTATAAATTGGCAGTTACAAAATAGTCATGAGGCTATAAAGTATAGCACAGAGAATATAGTCAATAATATTGTGATAACTGTATATGGTGTTGGATGCGTACTAGGTTTATCGGGGTGATTACTTTGTAAGTTATATAAATGTCTAATCGGTGTGTTGTACACCTGAAACTAACATAATATTATATGCCCACTGTAATTGAAAATTTTTAAAAATACTTTTTTAAGGAAAAGTGAGAAAGTGGAGGCGACAAATATAGACGACCTTTCCAAGAGTTTTGCTATGAAAAATGGGATGACTGCTGGCAACAGAGGAAAAAAGTAACTTTTTTAAGATGGGGGATATTTTGAAAACTGAAGGAAAATGGTCCAACAGTGATAGCCCCAAATTGGAAAATGTAGGCTAAATACAAAGAATATAGAAATGTAGCATTTTAAATCTGAAAAGGCCCTTGAAGTTTATTAGATGAACACTTTGCATTACAATAAGAACTTTGAGGTCAAAACAGGTGAAGTTCTTGTCAGTGTCATACAGCAGAGCTGAAACCCAAACCAGAAACACAATCTATAAATGACACTTGCATAAACTCATTTCTGCAAAGGCAAACAATATATCAATATTGACCAGAAACATTTTTCCCCTTGTAAACCAGAATGTTTATGTGATAGCTAGTGTTCCATTGAGCTAACATAATCAAAATGATAACTATCATTTATTGAATACTCTGAACTATGTACCTGGTATGTAAAATATATTTATACTAACCTCTATAATAATCCCATGATGTACACAGATATTATTATATCAGTTGTACAAATTAGGAAAACAAGATTTTGAGAATTTTAGCAATTCATACACATATCACATATCTACTTGGATCCAATGTTCATAGTCTTTTCAATATATTATATGAACTCACAATTATAGCTCTTTTTCCTGGAAACCATTGTTAAAAGGACAAAATATCCAAACTTGCCAGTTAAAATAAATGAGAATTAATATCCAAATTAATAAAATAATACCCCCATGTAAGACAAATATTGCTTCTTCGAAGTATTTGTTACTATGCATCCAAGGTCTAAACTTAAACAAATATTTTAACTTTGATAACGTTATATTTCTGAGCAAAAACAGTAGCACAAAGTGCATTTTGCCTTTCAGTTTCCTGGAATCAAGCAAATTGATTTTCCAAAGAAAAATTCTATCAAGTGAGAATTGTCTTATGTACCACTAGTATAGAATGGCATAGTGTCTCTATTGGAATAGCTTCAATAATTCTAAGTGAATTGGTTAATATTTATGAAAAGATTCATGTTCGAGGATGAGAAAACCTCTGCACTTTATACCTAGAAAGCTCATAACTGTGACCAACTACATCTTCTCCTTGGTAGAATAAAAACCAACTCCGAGTAATCGCTATTTCCATGTACGAAATTTAAATTAAATGAAGTGCTCAGAGAATGGTGGAAATAAGAGGTTCTGGTAAATTTCATTTTCTGTTTAACATAAGGTCAACAAAACAAATATTTTGTATTCCAATCCCACTGAAAATCTTCTTTAAATGCCTAGCTCTTCTTTTCTTACTGTATAGGAAACTGAACATAATTTCATCTTTTTTTTTTAATGATTCAGAATTTTTCAATGCCTCAGGGTATCATAACATTTCATAATATTTATCTAAGACTTCAGGTATAGATATAGAGAATATCTATAGGGAAAGAAATTTTATAAAGTTTATTTCCATGAACTGCATAGGAACGTGTTTATTTATGACTTGCTTCTTTTCGCTAAAGGTTTGGTAAAATAAAACTTCAAGTAATGAGGTTCTCTGTTAATTCAAGTTTTATCATTCTGTTTTCAGTCCTTGTATACTATGATGATACAATACTGCTAACTTATTAAAAATACAGTATATATTAAAGGTTTTGGTTGTGGGGTTTTGCTATCGTTGTAACATTGATAATGTGATGACCTTGCTGTAATCCTCACTTAGAAATTGTGATGAATGATGATACACATTCATAAGATGATTAGTTTGGGGTGAGTCAGTCTGTGGCTACAAAGAGGCAAATTTTCACATATAAGTAGATTGGGACAACAAACTGGTCTCATAGAGAAAAGATAAATATTGTACTTGAACTCCATCACATACCCCTTTTCCACTACATTCACATCAAAACCTATCCTTCTCCAAGTGCAAGGCTAATCATTTTATTATACCTTCTCTGCACTTTTTCTTTCTCAGCATATGTAGTTGCTCAGGTCTTGCCAGTTATAAACTTTCTTTACTCTCACTCTACCTCTTACCATCCTTTTGCCTACCAACTTCTGGAAAAAGAAGTTGCTTCCATAGTCTGATTCCTCCGAATTGTTTATCTTGAGGCCTTCCCATCTTTATTTTTAATTCCCCCAGAGGTCTCTGTTTAGTTGGATCCTTCCATCTGGAAACTCTCTTCCCCAAACGACTACTTTACCTTTTCCTCTCTCCTCTCCACCTCCCCCTCTGACCACTTCTTGGTCTTCTTCACTAGTTCTCCTTATTCCCCTTGAAGAATCTTGTCCCAGAGCTTCATCTTCAGCTCTCCCATCTTCTTCTTTCCCATTTCTTCCTTCAGTTATTTCATCTATTTCCCAAATGCTAACTGCCACTGATACATCGATAACTCAGAAGTTCAGTGTCTCTCTTGAGTACTAAATGCATATATCTAGCAGCTTTTTCAGCAACTCCATCTAGATCTTCTGGAAATAACCCCAAAGTTAGTATATCCCAAAACAAACTCATCGGCCAAGATTTTCCTTGATTAATTAATGAGTCCGGCCAGTGCCCTGAAATCACACTTTTCTCACAAGCATTCAATTGATTTTAGCTTAAATGTTTATAGAAAATCTGTCTATTCCTCAAATCTGGTGTGCAACCTTAATTTGGATTTGCAAAATTCCTCTCTGGTTTTAGTCTCTCCAGTTGTTCATTTCTCCTATCCACCCTGCACACTGTTCATAGGGACATCATTCAAAAACACAAAACTGAACTTTTATTGCTCTTCCTTCATGGACCACCTCTCTCACCCAAACCCATGGAATAAAGTCCAGAATATTTTTCAGAGTATGTCATAGTCTTCACATCTGGCCTTAAGCTGTCATCCCCAATGCCTCTGCATGCATTTCTAGCAGCCACCATCTCCTCCTTTCTGCTTAACACACTCCTGGCTGTCTCATTCACTGGGACTTCTACTCAACCTTCAAAACACCTTATCAATATCTCTTTTATAGCACTTACTACATTGAATTATAATTGTTAATTTACACATCTCCCACTATATTGTGTTGTAATTATTAAATGACATGAGCTGTTTGTCAATAGAGATCATGGTGTTTTTACCATTGTAACTACACCATAAATAGTAGTACTTATAATTAGTAGGTGTTCAACAAATGTATTGGAATTGAATGGCTTAGTGGTGAACTCAGTCTAAAGGAGATAACAAGTCTGGTTTAATGAGCTAAACTTCATTATCTACCCATGTTGGCAGGTATCATCCTAGAGAAGTGATTTCTGATTTCAGATACAGGGTATGTCTTCCTGATGTGTGAAGAAGGGAACAGCTCCTATTTTCTTCATCATTCCCAGGAGAAAAAAAAATTGCATTACACTACAGTGGAGCTGACATGCTTTTTAAGGGCATACTTTGTTGATCTGTTCTAATCTTCCTTGTCTCCTTGTTGTTCTTTGTCTGAGACTGTCTGCCCTTTTTCAATAGTGAAAACACCATAAAGCATTTCTGTAATAATATGGTGTATGTCATCACATTAGCTACAGTTATAATAAAAGTAGTTATATAATCAGATTATACTTTGCCTCATAGACACAGAATAATAGTGCTTTATCAGGAAATTTTTATAAACAAATGGAAATTCACTAATGCAATAGGAAGTTATCAAATATAATATAATTCAGGAGTCCCAAACTGCTAGTGCCTCAGTAGGTAAAGAGGGAAAAAAATCTATTTTTTTGTAATGAGATTCTTAACACATACTTAAATAAAAATAATAAGACATAATTATTATTTTCGTAAAAATGTTCAGCATTTGTTCTTTTTTTCTTTATATAATTATTTCTTGTTTTGTTTCATTTTGTTTTCCCTTGGATTCTTTTTGTGAATATCTGTTTGAATATCGAAAGAAAATAAAAGTGGTCAGTGATCAGGGGTTATTAAGTACAATAAATCATCTAAATTTTTAAATATGGACTTATACTTTCAAACTGCTAACAAAGTTCAAAAGTTTTCCTAAATGTAGTACATACAACAAAATATCAGTGCCCTACAGTACTGCAGAAAGTGACATACTTTCTACTCATGTGAGTAAATTAATAAGCAGGAAAATATATAGCATGTTAAATAGCCAGTGCTCAAACTCCATCCAAACTTTACCTTAAGTTTTATCTAAAAACAATGAAATATGTGAAATCTAGGTAGTTGCAATTTTTGCCTTTACTAAACAATGGTTTCATGACAGGTCATACTATCATGATCAAAGAAAAATTGAATGGCTTTTCTGCTTCATAACAAATCAAAGTCTTGTTAGAATTTAAAGGAAGGGTGATGAGTTTCTTTTTCTTCCTCCAAAAAAAATTTTTCCTTAGTCCAGGATTGGGGAAAAAAAGTGAGTAAGCAAAAGGGCATGACAGAACTGCAGTTCAAAGACATTCCCTATGCTATTAGTATGTATGTGTGTATATGTGTGTGTATACACATGTTAACAGATATATATAAACACATGTTTTTATATATATATATATATATATATATATAAAATAGGTAACTGGTGATCTCTCATTCTGGAAGCTTTGAAAGGGAGATATTTGTTCAAATTATCTCTTCAATGGCCTGCTCTATTGAGGTACAGCTATTTGGGAACACATAATGATTAGACTATAATTGCGAGTCATGAAGATGCGCTTAAGATACACTAGAAATATTAATTCTGAACACTTGGATGTACAGTTCGCCCTTGAATAATACAAGTTTGAACTGTGCATTTGTATATGGATTTTTTTCAATAAACGTGTACAGTACTGTAAATGTATTTTCTCTTTCTTATGATTTTCTTACTAACATTTTCCTTTGTCTAGTTTACTTTATTATAAAGGTACAATATGTAATACATATAACATATAAAATATATGTTAATTAACTTTGTTTTTGGTAAGGTTTCTATTCAACAGTAGAATATTAGTAGTTAAGCTTTTGGGGAGTCAAAAGTTATACGTAGATTTTTTGATTGTAAAGGTGGGGGCAGGGGAATCGGTGCCCCTAACTCTGGCATTGTTCAAGGGACAACTGTATTTGCTATTTTGTTATTTTAATCAATGTTTCCTAACCAATTTTGTTTCCAACCTGAATATTCTACTTTCAGGTACAGAATCTGATTTGTGCTTGGGGCTACACCCATGCACATCAGCACCTAGTGCCTCTTCCATGGATGACACATTCTCCCTTCCAGCATCTAAATGTAGTACAAAAGAAGGATGTGATCTGATAGCAATACAAACAGATCTAATTGCTTATAATTTTTAAGATCATGCTTTCCAAATACAGTGCAAAGCCATTTTTAGTACGTTTTTCCATATGGCACAATAGAGATTGGCGGGGGTGTTTGGCGGATATAGGAACAAGTAAGAGTTAACTTGGGAAGGAGACATTTAAAATTCATGTCTAGGAAAAAAGTCATCTTGGTCTGCATATTGGACAAAGCTAAAGGAGTAAAAAAAAAAAAACCCTGCAGGAAGCATGTTCGTAAACAAACCCTGCAGAATCAAGCCGGAAAACCAGTGTTCTGTCCTTCAGAACAACCCTTTCATCCTAGCAGGGGGGACGTAATCAAAGTTCCATAAAGTGTCCACAGTCTCCAACGGCGTTCTACTGTTCAGGTTCTTCTCCTTTTCCACCAGTTACTGTTGCATCAATCACTTAAATATATTTCTGCCCAGAGTTGGACTCCCTGCCCTTCTTTACTTACACATTTGATGGTCTGTTTCTCAGAGCATTGTGGCCCAACACAGAGGAGAAGAGTCACATGACAGCTCATGCAAGAATCATTATGTTCTCATTCACATGACATTGCATTTAAATATCATGATTTGATGAAGCGAAGATTTGTAATGAATACTCCCCAGTTAATAATACTGCCTTTACTAAACAATGATTTTAGTAAAACTGGAGAAAAAAGATTTTAGCTGTACCTTAAATAGAGTAGGCCATTGAAGAGATAATTTGAACAAATATCTCCCTTTCAAATTCTAGAGTTTTGAAATTCCTGTATAAATAACAGAAACTTAAAAACCATAAAACTCCTAGAAGAAAACATAGAGGATACTTAACATTGGTCCTGATAATTATATTTTTGGATTTGACACCAAAAGCAAAGGCAACAAAAGCAAAAATAAACAAGTTGGGCTGCAGCAAACTAAAAAGCTTCCACACAACAAAGAAAACCATCAACAGAAGGAAAAGGCAACCTACCAAATGGAAAAAAATGTATTCGCAAATCGTATGTCTGATAAGGGGTTAATATTCAAAATATATAAAAAATTCCTAAAACAATGATTTAAAAAATGGACTAAGGAGATGAATAGACATTTTTCTAAAAACATCCAAATAGCCAATGTATATGAAAAGGTGCTTAACATTACTAATCACCAGGGAATGCAAATCAAAACCACAATGAGCTATCATACCACATCACATCTGTTAGAATGACTATTATCAAAAAGACAAGAAATAACAAGTGTTGACAAGGATGTGAAGAAAAAGGGACCCTTGTGCATTATTGGTGGAAATGTAAATTGGTGTAGCCACTATGGAAAACAGTATGGAGGCTCCTCAAAATACTAAAAATAGAATTATCACATGATTCAACAGTCTCTCTTCTGGCAACATATCCTAAAGAAATAAAATCAGTACCTTAAGAGATATATATGTTCCCATGTTAATTACATTATTCACAATAGTCAAGACATGGAAACAACCTAAATGTTTATCAATAGATGAATGGATAAAGAAAATATCACACACACACACACACACACACACACACACACAAAATGAAATACTACTCAACCATAAACAATGGAATATTACTCAACCATAAAAAGAGGGAAACTCTGACATTTGCAGCAACATGGATGCATCTCGAGAGCATTATATTAAGTGAAATAAGTCAGAGAGAGAAAGACAAATACTGTATGATCTCACTTATATGTCAGATCTAAAAGAACTGACCCCATAGAAACAGAGAGTAGATTGGTGGTGGCCTGAGGTGGGAAGGAAAGTGGTGGCGAAATGGGTGAAGGTGGTCAAAAGAGACAAACTTTAGTTATAAAATAAATAATTTGGGGGAATATAATGTGCAGCATGATGACTATACTTAACTATGTTAGTATATTTGGAAGTTGCTAAAATACTAGACTTTAAAAGTCCTCATCACCAGAAAAAAAGTGTAACTATGTGAAGTGATGGACAGTAACCAAACTTATATAGTAATCAATATATACATATATTAAATCATTATTGAGCTATAAATGACATAAAATGTCATTTATAGCTCAATAAAACTGGGGAAAAAAGGTTATAGGCAGACAAGTCACAAAGACATAGATTTCTATTTTCCTGTCTTTCTATATTTTGTGCCGTGTAAATTCTTTAATATAAAAATCACTCATTGAGAATCACTGCCTGGTTATTAATAGCCCAGAGATTTAGAATACAGACACTGTAACTGTAATTCTTTGTTTGATACCTGATTTATGGATTTTCTAGGGGCAATATCTCGGACATTTTATTAAAACCTATGTAGTTCAGTTTCTTTGTCTGGAAAAGAAGGATATTAATAATAAGAACCATATGAGCATATTAGGAATATTAAATGAGTTAATACGTGTGATGTGCTTGAAATAGTGCAGGGCAAATAAGTATTAATTGTTGATTATTATAAGAAATTAAATAATGTATTGCTAATTAATAATGATTACTGTTATTTAACAATTAATATTAAGAATGAATATATTACTAAATCATTTTTTTTCATTTTAGTATCATTGCTAAAATACGTAGCAGTCTTTGTGTCATTTCGGCTATTACAAAGGATTTATTTTGTGTGATTGCTCTAAGGAAACAAAAAAATCAGTAACTGTCAGACATAAGCCTAAGGATGCAGGCTTCAGAGTCACATATTGGTGTAATATTCCCCATCATTTCTCCTGTGTTTGTTACTTTGTAAAAATCTTGTCAATGGATACATATCATGTCTGAACCCAAGTTTCTCTGGTCCCCCAGAATCTTTAATCGCTATGGTTTATAATAAGCACAGGCCTCTGAGATAAAGGAAATACTACCTCTTTACTCTTTAAAACTGGAAGTGTAAACTCAAAAAGAGATGGGCTCAAGTACAGTAAGTATAGCTGGAAGACCATACACTACAGCAGGAATATGAGTAGTCTTCCCTTAGGGGAAGGCAAGTTGTCTGTGAGAATGGGAGAAGAGAACATAGGTGGGACGCATTCTAGAGTCACAGGCTCTCAGCAGGACCTGTCCTTGAAAGATGAGGCCATAATAAGGGGTGGAAAGTAAAGGGGATCTTATGCAAAACTTGGGGTAGGCAAAATGATGATGTTTTTAAACATTAGACAATTGAGTTGAACATACTATACAGTTGAGACAGGCTCCGATGAAAATAAACAGATAAGGACATTCATTGGACAGTTAAACTAATTTCAAAAGTGACCGTGTAAAAACAGTTAGTACTTGGTCCTTGGCCTCAAATTTGGGGTACTTTGCCCCATAGGTCCTTTAACTTGACTTTAAGGTGTTCTATTATTCCCTAAATGAGTGTGGAAACAATTCTCTGTACAACAGTTGTCACCATACACCATTGATCATTCTGAGAAGATTTCTAACCAACAACTGAGAATAAGTTTTGGTTCTATTCAAAGACAGTGAGAGTGATTACTGAATTTTAATGCTGGGACATTCTATTTGGCATCAAATGCTCTACTGAAATCGAAAAGATAGTTTCTTCTTCCCTTACCTGGAAAAAAAAAATGCCAATTAATTCAGGCCATTAATTAAAAGTTCTCCTGTTCTTCATCATTCTGACTACTTTAATGATGGATTCAAAAATCGAACTCATGTCTACAGTGTCCGATCACAGCAGGCTTCATACTTCTCTATGGTTTTTCTATCGTAATTTTTATTAAGGACAACTGTGGCTCTCCATTAAAGGGGTTCTTGAGACTTTATAGTTTTGCTGTTTATTGTAGTTTTTATTGTTTGGAAAGGGGAAAATGAATGCCAAAAGTTAGAGAAGGCTTTATAAAGTCAGTGGAGTAATGGTATTCATGCATAGAAATGTGAACGATCTTGCCCTCATGGGATAAGCTTGCTCACATTTCTATACATGGATACTGGCTATGCTCTTCCCACCTCAGAATCTTTACCACTTCATTCCCCATCCCATACTTCCTACTCACAAAATAAGCTCTACCACTATGACTCCATTCTTCTATTTATGCCTCACATGAAAATTTGTCAAAATAAATTTGATTACTTTGAAAAAGACTTTGGCAAATTTACTTCCATTGGTTTCCATGAATTTTGAGAATGAATCTTCCTTAACCCAAAAGCAGGGTTTTCTGGTTTTTTGAGACCAATCATGAAGCTGTCTCATGTCTTAGCAAATGTATGAAGTCTCCAAACCCTTATATACTCTCCTGAATGGTCCTGGAAGACTGCTTTTAGAAAAAGTTGGGAGCATATTTAATGGTGGATGGTGGGTCCATAGCTAGACTCCCCTAAGGGAATTTGAGCCTAGCCTATCTCAGGTCTTTCAGAAGATGCTGTAGTCAGTGCCATTGAGTGAGTGTGTTTTGTTTTCCTCACTATCAATGCTTACTTGGCATTTTCAAAAAGATCTCACTCCTGCTGCTGTGTTTCCCAGCCCCGAGGGACACAGCAGTTTTCCTCAAAGTCTTGCTTCACTGGTACCAAGTGTGTTGAAATCTTCAGTGAAAACTAGATTGTCAAATCTAGAGTACCCATGGAGTCAATAAGGATAGAAGACATGATGCAGTCAAACAAATCCCCACAGCAACTAACTACTCGTAACTAAGAAAGAAAAACTATCATTGCAGAGATGAGGATCACTAGAAATCACCACTGCTCTTTGATTCAAGAAATATTTAGTATCTACTATAAGTGAGGCACTGTGGAAGATGTAAATATGACACAATTTGTTTTTTGTTTTAAAAAAAACCCCTGATATTTATTAAATGACTACTATGTACCATATTTTACATAATTATTCCAAAAAATACTTACAACAGCATTTTGAGCTTGGAAATATTTCCTCTGTTTGACACATGAAGAAACCAAGCCTCGAAGAATTTAAGTAACTTGCTCAAGATTCCACAGTTGGTAAATGAAAGAGACAGAACTGTCTGACTCTATGGTATAAAGTCATCTTAATGTGTATGAAAAGACAATTGCTTGGATAACTAGAATTCAGGGTGATGTGTGGTAAGAGTAACAAGAAGAGAATAAAAAATGTCATAAGATTTTGAAGGAAAGAAATAAGAAACTAATCCCACAAAAATGAGCCCTTCCTACCCCATTGGTTGGCAAAGAGCAGAAAAATCTTAGAAATACATTGGAATACAGTGTTGCATTTACTTAGGTTAAAAGATCGGGTATAAGATTGTTCATATTTGTATGCATGGATACTGTCACACATTGGTGTAACACACTTCTTGGGAGACAAGCTGAGACTTAGTGAGGCTAGGCCAATAAGAAGAGCCTTCCTTACTCCCAGATGGTTTTCTGTTGGAAATAGATATCTACAAATCTGAAGAATAGACATTCATTTTCCACATCTGATAAAGCAATTATTAGTAAGTGGGTACTGAACAATCCGCTGGCAATGTGGAAAAAAATAATGCAAACTATAAAATGTACTCAAATAAAATTATTTTCTACATTCAGCAGCAAACTTTAATTACTTTACACCTTTTGGCACCTAGTTTTCATATCTGAATCCAAAATAATATAGTAATAAAAACATTTTATATGGTATATTACAGTACGATGTGGTACATTTTCCCCCAACTCCCTCTGCGACAAGTAGGATTTATTTTCCCCGTATTAGAGATGAGAAAAATGATGCAAAGAAGGTATATTTCCAAGGTTCAAAAAAAGTGTTATTCCAGGATTACAGAGCTAGTGAGTGCAAAGCTAGAATTGCAGCCCAGATCACCCAGTTGCAAGTTGCATGCTCTTTCTCTACACAACGTGGTTTCACAGTATGTATGAAATTGACTATGCTTCATCATCATAAATGACACTCTAAGAAGATGAGTTCTTTGCCAACTTTGCCCTTAGCGAAACTCACTTATATCTCAGCATTTTTCCCTTCAATAAGGAAACACTGCATTTAACACAACTCTGTATTACTGCTTTTCTATTATGAGTTTTTGTTATTTTCTAGAATCTATTATTCTAAGTTTGTTATTTTCAGACTTTAAGTCTCTTCCTTCTTTCTACAGTAGAAAGCCATACATAGGAAATGATACAAATAAATGGAAGAATTAAATCCACAGCTCGACATTAGAAATGGGTTATTATTTCAGTAATAACCTTAGAAAGCTGATCTAAAAAAAAGTTACTTAAGTAAAGCTTAGTTTATTTTGGTAAAACAGAATTCCAAACATCTGAAATATTGGTATACCCATAGTTCCTAAGTAAAGCAAATAGGCAAGTAAAAACTACGTATTTATATTTGCATCTACAAATAAGGACAATTGGATACAGAAAAATCTCATAATTTTAAAAGATTTCCTTTATATGACCAGTTTTTAAATAAAAATTGTATTTATCTAAGGTGTACAACATGATGATTTAATATACATGGTGACATTTTTAGTACAGTCAAGTTAATTAACATATCTTCGCACATAGTTACCATTTTTTGTGTGTGTGATGAGAATAGTTGAAATCTACTCTCTTAACAAAACTCCAGTATTCAATACAGTATTATTAACTACAGTCATCATCTCATACTTTAGATCTCTAGTTGTATTCGCCCTACATAACTGCAACTTTATACCCTTTGACCAACATCTCTCCATTTTCCTCACTTCCGTATCCCTGGTATCCACCATTCTACTCCCTGCTTCTATGTATTTGACTTTTTTACATCCCACATATTCTTACGTATACTTATTTTTTTGATAATTTTTGACATGAACGGACGTTGAACTTTGTCAAATGCTCTTCCTGAATCTACTGAGATGATCATTTTTTAAATCTTTCATTGTGCTATGATCAGTTTTTAAATTTCTTATTTTTTAATTTACAAGACTCAGTGCCACAAAATCATTGAATTCATGAACGTTATACAATAAAAATTATTGCGAAAATTTAATCCTATTTAAAAGACTTTTTTCCATGTGAATACATTCATACTATGAACATGGAAATTGTCTGTAAGTCTTTTCCCCACACCCCATACCCTGCCACTCTTGGGAAAATATTTAAGTTCTCCAAATATTGGGCATCTGTATCTTCATTTCTTCTGATTATGTGTATTAGGTTTAGTAATGTGTTATCAGATCAGTTAGAGATAGTCTAGAGAGGCAGTTAAAATAGCCAACTTTATGCAAAGCTCCAGAAAAGAGAAACAAAATTGGGGGTAGGGGGTGTGACTCAAAGTAAAATGGCCCTTTAATTCTTCTTCCTTTAGCTACAGGATTCTGCAAGGGCCACTAGAACTCTGCTCTCAGTTATCTAATCCTGGGCCTTAGCAGACTCAGAAGCTTAGATTGTTAATAATAATGTATATGAACACTACATTTAGCACTTCCTATGTCAGGGACTGTGCAATCTCTTTACCTGCAAACAGCCTCTCATGTAGCAAATAACTTAAAACTCAATTTGTGAGGCCATGTCTGAGGTACAATGATATTCATGGAAATAGGATATAGAGAGAATTCCCCCTGAATGCAATTCATTAATGCCACCCACAAGGGTGACCTCTGATGAGATATTTAACACCTGGAAAATATAAAACATAATATGAATGTATTGAGTTGTTTTAACCCCTCTAACATTTAACACCTTTTAATAATTAATGACTGACATTTACTCTAAGAGTGTATGACTTGTCACTCTCCTCACCATCTTGTCCTGGTGAAAAAAATCAAAAATCAAAAATTAAACATAAAAATACTTATTTTTTCCTTTAACTCATGAAAAAAATAAAATATTCAAGTTTTTTTTGTTGTTTTAAGAAACTAAAATAAACGATCAAGAAGACTCAATAATTGGATGCAACTTTCTAACTTCTGTGCCTCAGTTTACCTATCTGTAAAATGAGATTAGTAGTGTTGCATTATACTTGTAGAGGAATATAACTTTAATAAGCCTTTTAAACCTCTGCTTTGTGATCTTCAGAAGAAAAGACACCATGTAAATATGAAATAATCTTATCTTCGTACCTCACTATCTGAGCTAATATTAACTATGACATAAAATGGATACTGGGATAAAACTGCAGTTTGATTTTGTTGTTTTACCTTTTATATTGGCAAATGAGGATAAAATAAGCATGAAGGAAAAATAGATGGCAAATACTCTGATTATATTATGTCACCAAAATTCCAAGCTAGACATAATATCTAATAATAACATAGCACAGTCCCTAGTTCTGCCAACTTCTAAAATAAAAACCAACTCAGATTGAACATGCCAGCTGAAAATAAAGTAATATCTTTAAAAAAAAAAATAGGCTCAAACTTACTTCTAATAATCATAATGCAATCTTGATCATTGACCAGTAGTATTATTGTTTGCTACTTAATAGCCCGTCATTAGCAAGAGTAAAAATGTCAAGAAATTCACATTGATACTGTTTCTATTTTTGTAAAATGGTCAAGTGATTCTCATGCAAAGAAAGCTTACTCTGTAACTCAGATGGTCTTTATAGTGAACCAGAGGTTTCAGAATTGGTTCAAAACATTGAGCAAAACAGGAATAATATCCACATCTCATGACCGTCTAGTTAATATTTCAGTCCTTGCACATTTATTTTGAACTAGCCTCTAGTCTCTTAGCCTGAGGATAACTACTGAGCTTTTGCAAGCTGATCTGCAAAATCCAATCTGAAGCTCATCCCAATACACGATGATAAAGTAATCCTTTGTGTTGGTACAGTGCTGTGCAATTTTTAATGCTTTACAAACTTTCTCTCATTTACCTCCTTCAAAGCAGGGGAATATCTTATTAATCTCTATTTTCCCTGTACTGATGCAGTGCCAGGAATATTGCAAATATTTTTTTAAAAAATAGCAATTATTATTGTTATTTAGTTAGAATCCTAATTCATTAATCTCATTATAAACCAGATTTTTATCTCAGGTTTGTTTGAATAACTTTTTTAGTTCGGTTTAAGTCTTTTTTTCTTTCTTTCTTTCTGTTTTTCCCCATCTGTAGCTTATTCATAGCTCCATAATTCTCTTAGCAGTTTCAAAAGTTGTCCAAACTCCTACAGCTTTTTCTTCACTGGAGATTTAGTAACCCAGGCAAGGGTTAGTTTAACCCTGTGACTGCTTTCTGCTAACTCTGCAAAGACTTTTAATCAAATTTCCCGGTGCTCCTGATTGTTCACTGAGCACCCAGGATGTTTTCATTTCCGAAGCCAGAAGGAAAATAGAGTGAAAATGGCCATTTACAGGGATGGAGGGGGCGGTGGGGGTGAGATTTCCTATTAGGATATCTTCAGGATTTTCCTGTTACAATCAAAGCATTTTTCTCCACCTAAGTACTCTTTCCCTTAGCCTTGTCCATGGAAGCCAGAGATCCTATTGTTCATATATTGTATCAGATCTTTAAGTATTTTTGTGAATCACTAACCCTTGGGTGCCTTTAATAATAACTTTAATTATCTTCTAACTTAAAACTCTGCTTCTGAGTCTAAAGAATAGCAAGTAAAATAATTTTTTTGTCTTTTTTTTTTGTCAGCATAAAGAATTTATTAACGATTGCTGTGTAAAACTGTGCTAAGTATTTTAAATTATATCAAAACCATACATGGCCAGCTTGAGTAAAGGCCAGATTGTCCTCAAGAGTTCAAGACAATGCAAGAGCATTGGATCAATTGGCAGGAGGTCTGGTTTTCAGCATAAATAACAAATTCTCAAAGCCTAGTTTCTTCATCTGTCTACCTCTAGGGACTAGTATAAAAAGCTAAGTGAGATAATGCAGGTGAAATTAATTTATAAGTGATAAAACTTACTCATATAAGATTTTTATACCTTCTCATCCATACATGTTTACATGGACAAAGAGAAATAGGTAGAAGCAAAATACAAAAGGAAATTCGAGAAATGTTATAGGTATATATTGGTACATCCACAAGGTTTCCTTTGACATAGTTCTTTAGCAATATATTCTACTCTCTAATAAACATTTCTTCCAGGAAATTTCTATTCTCTAACCTAAAGCTCGCATCATAAAATACCATCCCCAAACATCATAACAAATTTGTTTTGACTGTTACATAGTCTACTTCATAAGCCCAAAAATATAGATTATAATTCAATAAGCCCTCAAAATATATATTATAATCCTAATTAATACTTGCAATTCCGGACAGATATTAGCTTGGCATGTAAGGGCCAAGGATTGCAACCCTTAATTGGTAATTTTGTCATACTCAGCAGTATTTGTTGCCCTTTGTCATCCAAATATTTTGCTCAAATACTGTCATCTCATTTGGCCTTAATGCCTCTAGAGTCAGAACAACCAGACTAATTCCTTCTTGGCAACTAGCTCTAGTTCAAGGGGCAGCATGTCCCCTAGGACATGAAGGGTCTCAGATCTACCGGGAAGGTATCACAAAATACTTTATCAGAAAAATTGTGATTAGAAGCATAACCGTGAAGTTCATTTTCTCAGGAATGGGGGTGTAGTGGGAGCATCTAAGATTTCTTAAAGCAAGTTCACAACCTTTAAAGCTTTGGCCTTATGAACAATCTGTCTTTTGACTTTTTTTCCTCAAAGGTGTTCTGGAAAGCAGAGCATGTGGGAGAACAATAAAAATGAGTCATATGGGGGTGGAGGAACCCCCACACTAGGGGACTGGCATTTAGAAATAAATAGACCGTGAGAAGGTTACTGAAATCGCATTTTCACTGGCCAAGTTCTTTTTCACTGGAGTAGCAACATAAAGTAAAATGCAATACAATGGCTACGAAGGATTGTTTGTATGAATAAATAGGACAGGAGACAGACTCACATGCGCTATGTTTTTTCCATTGCAGATTAATAAAAGAGCCAATCATCTAATAAAAAATTTACTGTTAATTGCTACCATTTAAGTGCTACTACTGTTAGTACCATTAAGTACTATTAGTACTGGAGAGATTTATTTCATCTTCCGCTGCTTGGAAATTTGACATCATTCCTGGCTTCTACCTCACCCCCCAATTATAATCCACTGGAAACGGGAAAGCGACAAGAGCCATTTAATGTGTCACAACACAGAGTGAGGGAAAGAAGTGCTGGAAGTGGAGGCTTTTCAAAGAGAGTGGAGGAAATAGTGCAGTGTGATGATTACAGAGTATGTTTTTTTTTCTTTCTTCTTCCTTTTCTGTAGAGGCTTTTTTGTTTGTTTCTATTTATGTTTTTTGTTATTTTATGGCCAAAGTATTATTCCTAAATGGTGTGTTCTTTTGGGTTTATGGCTCTGACTAATGGAATTGCTCTAAATAACATTTTGATCTTGTAAGGTCACCCAGAGTGCTATACCTTTCCTTTAATGATTCAGGTCTGGACCAGGCATTTCCCAGAATTGAGATGGTAATGAAGTCATTAGTTTCTTCCTACTTGAAACCCTGGCTAGAAAGCAGAATTCTATGGGCGAAGTCTGAGTGGGCTTTTTTCATAAATCTCACACCCAGCTGAGCTGTAACACCTGTTACATTTTCCCAGGAGCTTGAGCCATAAGACCATTTCCAATCTATTTGCTCTTCTTCTTCCACAGGACACTGACAAAGGCAGGGGTCCCTGTTTTCTAAGGCACTGCTAATTGAAAATCTCTGGCTGGTGCAAATGTGAACTCAAACCCACCAGAGTTCTAAATAAGGCCCCAATGATTATTTCCTCCTCTTTTTAAAAATAGCCTTTATAATGCAGGTTATACAAGATTAATTTGTTTGAGGGAAAAATAGTCATTGAACCTCTTGCCCCCAATAAACTTTTACTTTCTATGCAGTTCTTTTTTTTTTTTGTTTTTTTTGTTTTTGTTTTTTTGTGGTTTTTTTTGAGAAAGAAAAGAGAGAAGGGAAAATAATAAAACTCAGAGATCAGCTAACTCCACAAGCCCCTTTCTTGTGAGAATTGGAGGGTGGGGGTAGTGTAGCATTAAAGTGTATTTGCTTTTGTTATGTGCTTTTAAAATTTTTATTAATTTTAAATACAAGAATTGAGAACTAAGTTGAATCAGATGATTGAGCAAATGTGAATTGATAACAAGGGCAATAGCAAGTTTGAAAAACTATTTACAAAAATTGAATAATTAAAAGAGGAGGCAATTTTCTTGTAGGATCCTTGAAATGAAAAAACAAAATGCATTTATTTATAGAAAGTCTGTGGGGAAAACCCTGAAAAACAAGGACAGACTTAGGAGATCCAGTTATCAGGTCTCAGATGGCATTTGACAGAAAAAGAATTATTAGAAGTAAAGTTGGCATAAACATATTCCCAGTTGTATTTCTCTGGGAATCAGAACACCCTAAGGATTTGAGTCTTAAAGGGAAGACTTAGGGACTATAGCCCCCAAATTATAACATAGCCAGTAATCAATCAGGCTGTTCCCTGTAGTCCCTCCAATATCATTCTTCACCCAAATCCACTAAAGACACAAAGTGCCTTTGAAATCTGTACTTTGCTTCATTGGTGTTTTGTGGTTTGTTGGTTTGGGGTTTCGTTGTTGTTTTTAAGGGTATTACTTCTGGTCATTGGCATTGTTTGAACTAGCTACCTTTGTATGCCTCATTCTTAAGGCACATTTTCATTAACTATATTCCCCTTAGTCCAACAATTGAGAATACAGCCTACAACAAGCTTTCAATTATGCATCTGTGGGAAAAGGGCCATCATTTCATTGAAAGAGGAAAATATAATTAATACATTTTTAAATTAATGTTTAATGAGCTGCTTCCCTATGGCATAAATTGTTTTAGTTCTACTGTCAAATCTGTGCAATCTTGAAAAGAACCGAGACACTCAGAAATTTCAGCGAACACCTCTTTAAATAGTTCCTAAACCATATATGAAAACATTAAAAATAAATTTGGATCCCTATTTATTAAAAAAAGGAAGAGGTTCACAATAGATTATTGAGTACAAAGCTCTTAAGTTAACATGTATGTACATTACCATTTTTGTTGGTAAGTCAAAATAGTCAAATATCTGCAATTTTATATTTCAACTTAAATACTATGTAAGATAATATAAATATCATGATCTAATTTTGTTATTGTTTAATATATACTCTCATTAAAGTTATTAATACTTATCCCTGGAAAGGGGTTAAGGGTAATTGTTAATTTCTTCTAATGGCTTACCTATATTTTTTACTTATTTTGAAATGATCTCTGGATATCTCTGAGAGCTCCAGACTGAAGCTGAAATACTTGAGAAAAATCTTAGCCATTCCCTTTTGGCTGCTGGGAATCATCATCTAATTGTCAGTCTACTTGTACTATTCATGGGGAACAGGCAATCCACCTATATTTCGCCAATTCTGACAGAACTATAGAGTCAAATAAGTAGTAATTTAAGATTCAAATTGAATTAATGAAAAAAAAACTATAATTAACCTTGATTCTTTTTTCACTTAAATCTGTTATAAAAACAATGGATCTGTTTAGGCTATGCTGCCAGAACTTCTACCACTTGGCTTTCACTCTACTTAGCTCTTGGAGATAAGTTGGTGAAAAGCAATGCTCTACTGTATTCAGAAGAATCCTGAACATTACTACTTTTAAGAGTTTGAAAGGCTTTAATAAAAAAAAATGCTTAGAGAGGGGAAAAAAAATAAAATGTCACAATTTTATTCAGAGACTTTTATGTTCTTAGCCACTGCACTGACAATTAGTAATGCTCCCACAGAGGAAAGGTCAAGTAAAACAAAGACTCTCTCTAGACATAACCTAAATTTCTAGGAAAAAAAATAATGTGGGTAAGATGGTGGCCTGTCATTTGCCAAGAAAGACAAGTAGCACTTATTCTATTGGGTATACCTTCTTCTCACTTCCAGAAGTCTGGGTCACTTCTAGATTCTTCTATCTCCTTTCCATCATTCACTCCTTTTGAATTCATAATTGTCAAGGGAGTGATTTTTCTGACTGTACACTGATCATTGCCAATTCTTCTTACCTTTCCACCTTCCTCCTTTATTGAATATTGATGTCCAAGAGAACTGGACTTTGCCACCCTATTTTACCAATAGATTCTGCCATATATTGCATATTTTCTGTCTGGTGTTATTGATCAGTTTTCTATTCTGTATGCTTTAGTGATGAATATTAATATTTATAATCTTCTTAAGAACTCAGAATTGACTTGAAAAAAGGAATTATTAAATGACTTAGATTGGTAACACTGATCTATATTTTAATTAGAGAAAGCTGAACAAAAATAATTTTAAATCCCACATCATTAAGGGAGGCAGCATGAAGTGGGAGAGAGAAAATTGCTAGTAAGTTAAGGTTATAGCACAGGTTCTATGACTAGAATTTTGAGCATGTTACTTACACTTATAAGGTCATCATCTATATGATGAAGATTTTAAGAGATAGAACATGGGTCTCTCTATTTGTACCTTGGTTTGGCTCTATCCATTAATCCATAAATCCCCTTTAAATTCCTATGTAGTTTTGATGCAACATCAATTTTCTAAAATGACCAATAGGCAAGAATAATTGATCCATAAGTCCTGGGCTCCCACGGATCTGGGATTCAGCTAGATCTTCAGTTGCCTGGGCATAGAGATTTTCCTTTTATTTCTTTGTTATTTCTTCATGGCTTTTCTGTTGTTCAAATCACAGAGAGGATTCTGCTCTAACAGGTACCTTGGTGGGTACAGGTAACCCTGCTAATAAATTCCTCCTGAGAAACACCTGGGAGATTTGAATTTCATTATGTCCATTAATGTGCTGCACCATATTCAGGAATTTCTCAGACTCTCATTCTTCCCTAAATACCCACCCAAATTGCAACCTGGTGGAATAGGGACGGAAATTAAGAATATTGTCCAGAATCAAATGGGAAAATTTTCTCAGCTTCAGGTAGTGAAAGTAAAAAGCCAGGGTGATCTTTGAATTCTCCTGGAGAAAATTAGAATGTTCTTTATTAGTTGCTACAGTGCCCCAAGAAGGCATCCTCCCCCATCCTCTTCTTTTTTCTTAAATAAGAGTTTCTTCTTCTCTACACAGCCCTTTTAACACAAGTGAAAAATTCCAAATTCCTCATTTGTTTAGCCTGAAAATCCCTTGCACATTCCCACAAACTACTTCCTTTTCTCTCTTTTTAGCAAGACTTCCCTCTCTCTCTTTAATGAAGAGAAGTTCAGAGGGTTTTCCCCATGAATAGATGGCAGGCACCTGGGAGTTATGAATTTTAAAGTGATCATTTTCTTTCAGCCATGCCGGACAATGGGCATCTCCTTTTGACTCACTTTCACAGCTTTGAGAGGCTCTCAGATCAGCCACATTCCAATCGGACTGGAGTCAGATCAGAGCTGTGCTGGACCGCATCAAGGTCTTGCACAGAAAGACAAGGAGCAGATGGCCGGCACCGAGCTCTCCTCCCCCTTTCAGCGCGTCAAGGCAGGCAATGTGGGAAAGCGCTCGCTCTGCATTGCCTATTGATCCCTGAATAGAACCACCGCATGCCACCAGCCTGTAGGTATGAACCTCTGTTAACAGATGGTGAGATCATTATAAGCAATTAATTCCTTTAATGTATCAGTGGGAACATGTTGGAAAGGATGATGCAAGCACTGGGTGAATAGTGAACTTCTCACTCATGGGGGGAGTAAGCAGGAGCTACCTTGGGGGGCGCCTGGGAATATCTTCCCAGGCTGCAGCCTTATGGCTGGGGACAGGAGCTGGGAACTGAGTGCACAGAACTGAGGTGTGGTTTTCATTAACTAATTGGGAATCCTTCCCCTTCTTCATGATTAATGCCAGATTTGTCTCTAGGTCATTTTTATACACAGGAATCATCCAAAAATATAGAGACAAACAAAAACAATATTTGTCAGTAACTCCGAGATGCATGGGGAATTAATTCACAGAAATCAGCAGAGTATCAGGTCATGAGTCACACTGCTAAACACAATTACAGTGACAGTTCTAAATTTAAAATAAATATTTATTTCAACAAAGATAAAGAAGTGGTAAAAAAAAAATTATGTGCATCCAATGTTTGAGTCTGAAAACTGAATGTTTCGATGCATTTTAAATATGTAGATTTAAAAGAAGATATTTTTGTCAAGTATAAATTCACATAGATAGTAAATTTGAGCAAATGACATGTAGCAAATTACTCCCCTAGTAAAAGATGAAATACTTTTTAAATTTCAGTAACAACATAAAAATGACTGTCAGTGGCCAACTGAGAAAAATTGGCACCCTCTTGCTCAGATATTGCTTTGATTAATGATCAAGGAAATAATGACATTTTTTACACATTTTCCTACTTTTTAAAAATAATATTTAGTAGCAGGGGTGTTTTTCTCTCATAGAGAGAAGAAAAATCTTAGGACATAGTACAGATCATTGGGTAGCCCTTAGATTTTAAGAAGATAGAAAATACAGGAACAGGAAATACTGGCAACTATTCACTTAATTCATATTTAAATGGCACTTTTTGCTTGTAATTAAGACACTCAAGTAGTGTCTCTTTTCATGAAATTTACATAACTGTACAATAGCTTGCCTAAATGAACAGCAAATGGCAGTTAACCTTGAAGTGTATTATCTTAATTGAATAAATCTGGCTTTAATTCAACAAATTAAAAACATAGAAATAATATTGCAAAAGACTTTTTAAAACAGACTTGCCACCCCTCCACCCCTAAATACAGCATGGTACTGTTTATAGCTGTGCTGGAATGCTCGGACATTTTCCAGTATGATTTTAGAACTCTAAAAGTATTCCGGTACGCATTCACTATTTTCCCATCACTGTTTCCAAAGCAAATCGATGTCATTTTCTGGACATTATTGATAAGAATATCTGAACATTGAATCAAAACAAAGAAGTATACTTATTTGAGATGATTTCTCATCAGGCTCCCAATTCCTAGGTCACCATGGGAAATTTGGTTCTCCCTTTTTATCAGTTCTATATCCTTGAGTGTCCTATGACATAGAGAAAAGACTAAGTAGAGAAAAATAGATTTCTTACATAAGAAAGAGACATTTCCATTACTTTTCCATCAAAATCAGACTTACATGGACTGCAAATCCCTTCGGAGTAATGGAACAGACAAAAGATGCTGAATTCTCCTCTCCCAAAGTTTGTTGCATTAATCAGCACAATCATGTTTCAGCGATTATATAGTTAAGGAAAGAAATCATGCAATATGTTTTATTTGCATGAAATAAGTTAATGAGGCACCACCTGTGCCTTATATCAGTTTACTGGGGGAAAAAGAAGGCAAACACAAGTGTTCTAAGAGCATCGTGGTAGTTTTTATGCATTAACTTAAAAACCCTAAATCCAAAAATTATTTATCAGAATCTAACAGTATATATTGCTAAGGAATCACCCATATACACACAACCATAAATAAAAATCACTGTGAGGAAATTCCAGGTTTCTTGACTAGCAAGAAAAAAAAATAAAGGCTGTAATTCATTCTTTCCTCGTTCTCACAGTGTTCACTATTGTACCATCTGCAATATACAATGTACATGCTCAGCCATAACCCATACGGCTGGAAAAGAAGCATTCACACTGTGAATTACCATTTTTCCCAGCATCTAGCTCTAGTCAAAGACAGCACAATAATAAACTAGAAGCTCCTTTGTCTGTTAAACATTGTTCTTCATTACTACATGAAAAGCAAATTGTCTTTGTATAGAGGAAGAGTGGCATATACAGCCATGGGAGTAGGGGGAAGGGATTTGCCTCTGTCGCTGACCACCTCGCAGATACAGAAGCCACTCATCGATCTTTCTCCACTGGCCCACCCAACTGTGTCTTCCAAATCATTTCATCTGCAGGCACATTGGGGAGAGATCCCTTGTTCACTTGAGTTAGATGCTGGATTAGAGGCTCATGGGAAGCTTTTACACTGAAAATCCTAAAGCTTACATCCACAGATTTCTTTTTAATTGCTTCGATGTGTCCCTTTTTAATGTTTGGGAGAAGTGAAGCTTATCAGGGACCTTCTTTTTCTATTACAGCTAAATATACCCAGCAAGTGATTGTGGGTTGTTTGGGCTCTTAAGAGGCAAATGAAAAGAAAGCGAACAAACAACAAAACATTGGAGTTGCAGATATAAATATAAATACACACACGGATATAAACATATAGCTACTACAGAGTAACAGTTACCTAAAAGTTAAGAAAATGTATAGATTAAACCAGAACTACTCATTCAAGGAAAGGGTCCTTGTAATGGAAATCAGTTACTTATAGGAAATTAATAATTTTTTGAGTTTTTTTTCTTTTGGATGTTATAAATCCCAAACAAATCTTGTAACACAATAAGCTTGCTTGCAAAACTTTACTAAATTAAAAGAGCATAACCATCACCTCATTTGGAGGCCAATGGTCAAACCAAGTTCTTATTTCAAATTTCAAAGAAAATTACCTCTTACTGACATCTGATATGATCTTCAAATGGATCATTTCCACAGTGTGTTGCTAGAGAGGTTGAAGGGTACTCTGCTAGACATGAAGTGGGTAGCCAGAATCATCTCTCTTAACTCTTCTGGATTGAGATTGGCTAGACAAAATAAATTGCCAGAATATGAGTTCGAAAGAAGTTTAATTTGTGTATTTACTGTTAAAAAGAAGTTGAGAGCTCATCAGAGACTGGTAAAAATCACTGAGAGGAGAATGGCCAAAGATCAACTCTGGACAAATAACAGTTGTTTCTATATTGTTGCATTTTGTAGTAGGATCTTGTTTGTGATTGCTAGTTTTTCTCACTTGCATACAGAAATAATGCCTGGCTCGCTGAGTTGTCATGAAGCTTTAAGGAAATCACATCATAAAATAACTACAATGGTTGTCTATAGTATGTTCTCAATAAATGCCAGTTGTCTTTTCAGGTACAGACTAACATTCGATTTTAATTTAAGGGGTGAAATACTTAGTCGTCAAGTAGTATGTTCATTTGTTCTCTCCCTAGCAGAGACACACTTTTGTTTATTTTTAATGTGCAATGTTTGAAATGTCAACCTGAGAAATGGTGAAACGTTTGTGAAGGTCATTGTGACAATCCTGTTCAATTTTCAAATTCTATTATTCTAGAATACCCCAAATCTCTAAAGTTCATATACTCAATCCAGAAACCGAGTCTATTTCTCTAGAGCTTGTAACCATATTCTATTTAAAGAGAAAGCCGCCTATGTATTTTTACTGGGCATCACATGACTTAGGGCTAGTTTTGATTTAAGCAGGCTCATCCTGTGTAAACAAGACAATGACATCACCAGGAGACAGAGAGGAATAAACTCAGCCCATGCCCATGAGAAAGTGGTAAAAATGCATGAGTCACATCAGAAACATCTGTCTTCAATCTCAATTTAAGGACTTCCCAGGCTAAGGGGCAATTTCTGAATCACATGATCAAGCTATGTGTTCATTTGTCTTAATTCTACTAATATGTAAAAGGAAAACTAATGGTTTCTCTTTTTTAATAATGTCGCTTTTCCTTGAAAGTTTGCATGCTGGTATCCAAATTGTTACAATAAATATATTTTTTCTTTTAATTTTCAGCTTGAATGCTCCCTTCTTAATTTGGAATGACAACATTTGTTCCTGAACTCATAAAACAAAGCATTCACTAATAGTCCCTATAGTTCTGGTTTTTCTCACTTGCAAGGAAAACATGCTGTACTGCCTGTCCGTAGCTCCTCACATTAAGATCCTCTCTTCCCAATATCTTCTCTTTCTCCCTCGACATGTTCTTTCTCTATTATTTCAAATTTACACAGGTCACCTCAGTCTAGAGCAGCAGTCATTCTTGATTGTAGACAATTTTGCCTCCGGGGACATTTAGCAATGTTTAGAGACAATTTTGGTTGTCACAATCGGATGGAGGGGGTGATACTGGCATCTAGTAGGCAGAGGCCAGAGATGCTGTTGAACATCCTACAGTGCATAGAGCAGTTCCCTCACAGCCTCACAACCAAGAATTATTGTGCCTCAAATGTCCATAATAGCAAGGTTGGGAAATGCTGGTCTAGAGGGGAACAAACCCCCCAAAACTAATCTTTTATCATTTTGTGTCCAGCTACTCCCATAGCCACCCTTCACTTCATTGCTGAACTCTTTCAAAGCATATCCAGTTCTTAATGCTCTCTGACTACTTAATCATCTGCATTTTTCTTTCCAAACAAGTCACTGCAAATGTTCTCTTTAGAGTCACTAACCTCCTTAACTGTCACATCTTAACAATCCCGTAAACACTTCGCTGTCCTTTGTTTTGACATCTCTGTTATATTTGAATTGTTGACCACTTTCTCCTTCTTATAACTCTCGTCTTTGGTACTATTGACATCATCCTCTTCAAGTACTCATCACCATTGTCATCATTACCATCATCATCATCATCATCATCATCTCGTCAATCAGCACAACTGCTAACATCTCAGGCCTCACCTCTTTCTGTTCTCCACTTAAATATCCCCCATCAGAGAGGTTTCCCTGCCTGCCCTACCCTAAATGGCACCATCTGATATTTCTATCCCTTTAAATTGCTTTGCATTTTTATAGCATTTATTACTACCTGGTATTATATATTTATTTTTAATTTGTTTCTTCTCTCTCATTACCCTACTCCCTCTTCCCCTAGAATATAAGCTTCATGATAGAATAGGCATAATATTTGTTTGTTCACTTCAGTATGAATAGCACCTGGCACTTAATTTGTGGAATGAATAATTGAATGAAAGAACAGAGGAATGAATGAATGAATGAATGATGGGGTGGGGGAGGGGACCCTATGAAATGCTTTCTACTTGCCAGCACTGTGGTTAGCACAGTGTCCAAAACTGGTAATATTTATTTACTTAGAGCTCTTTCTTTGTCTTCTAAGAAATTGTCTTAAGCTGATACTACTATATCCATGATCATTTCTCTGTCTCCTTTGATGCTTCCTCTGGCTGCTTGGTTATTACCAAGGTTGCCTTCTCAATGGCATGCTGTCCTCTTGCTTTGCACTCTACTTGACAACATGTCCCCGTGGCCAAATTGAGTGACTCTAATAGAAATCTGTATCACACCCCATATCTATAGAACTAGCTGTATTATGGGTCGTTCTGGCAGACTGAGCATGTTCTAGGTCAGTGCTGTTGCTGATGAAGGTTTCAACATAATTTAACATTTTAAATGTCCTTGAGGCAACAAGGAACCTTGAAAGTTTGGAGAAAAGGTCTGTGTGGCTGGAATGAAGAGACTAAGTAACAACAATGATAAAATATAATTGCAAAAAAATTTTTATTGGAGGCCTCTTTATGTGCATTTAATTGTTCAAGATGCATAGACAAATTAAAGATGAACTGAGGTCCCCTTTGTTGCTAAAGTTCTGTGATTTAGCAGTAATCACAAGCATTCTGTCTAAATAGTGGTTATGTCTATGTTCCTATCAAACACCTTTGTTTCACCTTGCAAATTCCCTTTCCCCTGCTTCCCATAGTCAATTCCACTATTCTTGTTTAGCTGAGGAAATAAGTTATCAGTTATTATATTTTTTAATAGTGACGTATATTTAAGATTAATCAGAACAAGTAATTTTACTCTAAAATTTATTCCAAAGTTCTAAGAATCACACAGAACTTAATCAAATTGTATGTAATAGAGAAAAACAAGTTTTGGAAGAAGACATGTAGCTAAAAGAGATGTCACTTGCCTTTCCCTCTGTCACACAACTGTTTTCTTCTTCTATTGTTTTCTTCCTACTCGTTTATTTTTCTTCTACCTAGGCTCTTTGCCTTTAAAGAAAAGTCCTCAATGGTGAGTAACCACTGAAAGCAAGCACATGTAATGTGAGCTATCAAGGGGACTTGAAAGAAAGAGAATTTCTGACTGAGACTACCAGCCAAGAAAGAAAAAGAAGCTGAATGCACGTGTGTGTGTGTGTGTGTGTGTGTGTGGGCGCGCGTGCGCACGCGTGCACGCGCACATGCATGTACATATTCTTGCCTATGGCAGTGTCTATGCACAGCCCTGGAATCTGAATTTCAGGGGTGTTTTTAGATGTCATCGACTTTTTAAATTTTCAAATGGACAAACCCAACAACTAAATAAATGAAAGATAACTTCTATTATAAAGGTAAGACAATCACATAAATTATTTTTAAAGCCTTTTGAGAAAAATAAGCAGATATCATAAAGAAGAGTGAGTTTAAGCACTGTGGAAACTAAAACATTAGACAAACATAATATATTATTGTTATTAATAAATAATTGTATTTTTATTTGGCTTTGAACATTTACACACATTGTATGATTTAAACAGGATTATTGGGAGTTGCTTTAAATATGGTTGGGAAGTAAATTCTAGAGAGAAACTAGAAGGAAAAATATTTTTCTCTTTCTGAAATATTTCCTTTCTAATTATATGCTATATTAATATATTTGGACATTGAGATATAGATTTAATATTCTGCTTAGAAAGATTCTTATATGTCATACTCTACAATGAATGTAAATGATTAATGAATTGGCCAGCTGGCAACTACGGATGTTTCTATTACCTGGGTGTATTTTGGCATATTTTCAACTAAGAGGGATCAAAGAGGTATTGGACACCGCTTGGGAATCATTAATAATAATAGCATACATTTAGATAAATGAAATGTGATATTAATTTTCCAAGATAATAGTCAAAATCTTGCAATATTTTCTGGGGAAAGGTGCAGTAGATGAAACCCAGAACCTTGGTTATCCGACTAATCCTTGTACTGCACAGCTTAAGACTGATCTTTATAGAAATCGCTTGGTTTGCAAAATTGTCAAGGAGCTAAATGACTTAATCGACCTTTCCCATTTTTATCTGCAGTCAATCTAAGCTTATTATTATCAAACCACTCAAGTGATGGCCCCTGATTGAACAGAACATTCCCCTGGGAACAATGTGAGTAGCCTTCCCTCCTAGGAGGGAAATATTCACAGACGTAGCAATGTTTTGTTTTGTTTTTTTCACCTTCAACCTCTATAGGTTGAAATTTAAAAGCCGTTTTGAACATTATCTCATTATTCTTTCACTTTTGATCTAGTTGATTACCCTTAATTTACAAGAGGACACTGTATTGAGAAGCAACCCAATTTCTCTAATGTTACATACAAAACACTCTGTGTGGAGCTAAGAACAATAATCAAATGTTTCAATCACAATCTATCTGCTGTGTTAGCATTTACATAACTAATGTTACAATTAGGACCCTTCTACCTTTGAAAAATACAAGATATTATTGACAAACAAAAATCCTTTTGTGTGCATTTTAAATCCCATTTCTTAAATCAGAGGTGGCTGTTTTTGAAAAAGAAATAATTTCAGATATTCAAATATAGTAGTGGTTTTATTATTTTTCTAGTTAGAAAGCTGCTCTGTTTAGTAAGAGACCAAATCAGTACATTATTCAAAGAGACAAACTAAGGTAACCTGATTATTTTGTTGACTTTGCTAAAGGCAATGGCCCAAAGCATTAGTAATTAAAACCCATTTAAAATTAATTTAATTTCAGAAGCTCCACAAACCCATAAAATCAGACACAGGAAAAATTAACAGCTACAGATGCACTTTGAAACCAATGGTTTTCAAAGGAAAAAGATAGACAACAGAAGGAAGGAGAGTGCAGAAGACAAAAAGGGAGTGGGGTGGGAGAGGAATAGGGAGAGAGAGAAAAAAAAGAAAGTGCTCAGTATTAGCCTAAGAAGGTTGCCTTTTGAGCTCCAGACCACTGTTTCAAAGACAGGATTACTGAGTAAAGTTTCAGGCTGCTGAAGCATCATTCTCTTTCTCCCAAGAACGGAGCCAAACTGGACTAAGACATTTAAAAATGTTTCTCTGAGCGAACATTAAATTTGTACACATTTCTCCTAAATGATAAGAGCTTCCATTGACTACAGTCTTAACTTCACAGAAATTAAGCAACTACTTTCTGCAGTAAAGTGTTAGCCAAGCTTCACATTGATGGTAACTTCATCTCTTGCTTTCAATTTTAAGACACAAGCATTTATATTATCAAATGTTGGTGTTTGGGAAAAGTGATAAATATATCTAAACGGTGGCCCAACTCTTTTTTTAAAAAGTATGTGTGGAAATTGACCTGTGTGAATGTGAAAAAGAATGTCATCCACAGTAAATTGCAAGTATAGGGGTCTAAGAGTTAGAGGTGGGGTAGGCCTGTTGAAGAACAAAGGTCATAAAAATAAGTTTCTTTCTAAAATAAAGTTTCCTTTCTCTACCTATTCCTTTCCTTTGCAAAATATACACTTCCAATCAAGTGAGTGACCCAGTACAGAAAATAAAATTGCCATAAAAAAAAATTAGACTATTTACGAAATCCTATTCTTGAAAGACTTTAGAAATGACCCAATTCTACCTCTAGTTACATGCAGTAAATTCAGCTACACCTCCTTGACTGTGATGTTCATTACCTCTTGCCAGCTCCCTTGTAATTGAGGCACACAAGTCTATAGTTGGCACAGACTAAACTCTAAAAAGTTCTTCTAAATCCTAATTCCGATCTCTTGAGCAACATAGGATATATTATTATGGCATGGTGGTGAGACCTGGAGCACTGAGGCCAGGATCATGCCCAGAGCTCACATGGATAATTGTGAGAATACAGGTAGGTTACTAAACCTTTCTAACCTTTGATTTCCTTACCTGTTAAATGGGATAATAAATATTTCCCGCTTCATAGGGTTTTTTTAAGGAGTAATGAAATAATACACTTAGAACAATGCCTGGCATATAATAAATGCTTATCAAGATCAGCTATTATGCTGTTAAAGGCATAGACTTCAGAGTCACATGGTCCTGAGTTCAAATCCCAGCTCTACTGTTTAGTAGCTGTCTTTAGGTTAATTAATTTTTCTGAGCTTCGGTTTTCTCATTTTTGACATGTTTACCCCACAGGGATTTTGTAATGAAAAAAATATTGAAGTGTTTCATATATGTCTGGCCCTAATTTTTTTCATCGTTTTCATTGCCATCATTGTACACTTAGTCAATGACCTTCTTAAAACATGGCACTAGGAACTAATAAAGTATCCCCAATGTAGCC
This sequence comes from Pteropus medius, assembly GCF_902729225.1. Classification (NCBI taxonomy): domain Eukaryota; kingdom Metazoa; phylum Chordata; class Mammalia; order Chiroptera; family Pteropodidae; genus Pteropus; species Pteropus medius. The sequence goes on along the minus strand of NW_024342644.1, from coordinate 3,248,667 downwards.
AGAAGCAGCACAAAGTAGTGTGAAGACTGTCTCCCTTGACCTAAATGTTACACATTGTTAACGTAGTCTAAAGTTGTATTTGCCTTTTCTCTTTCAGCCCCTTAGAAATAAGAATATGAAAGAGTTAAATATAAACTCAGGATCCATTGGTTCCATTCCACTAAGTCAATAAAAACAATGTATACCAAATAAGAATGTTACCAGTAAATGTACGTCACATGACATTTCTCTTTAGAAAAAGGTGTACTTGTACTTAATTCATTTATCCACTCTACAAACACTTGTCAAGTGTCTACAGACTGCATCGGACAGAGCCCTACCCTTCTGGGTCTCATGGTTTAGTGGCGTCTGAGATCCTAAGACCTGCTTAATTGAATCCTATTTCTCTTAGATGGTCTTAAAATGGCCTAGATGTGATTCATTCTGCATAATCATTCCTGTTCCCCAGAAAGGTAAAATGGTCTACTTGCTCAAATTCCAGCTGACAAATTGAAAGGATGAACTACCTCCATCAGGATGATAGCACATAAAGGGAGACTGTACTCCCAGTTCCAACATAACTGACCAGCATACAGATCACTTAGACTCTTTGTTTATCTATGGATTAAGGGCACTACACTAAATAATCTAAAAAGTTGTTTGTAACTGTCTAGTTCTAAAATATTATAATTATGCTATTCTATCATTATGAATTTCCCGTAGTATAAACTCTCCAGGCTATATATGTCACTAGGACAATAGTGCTTAGATCAGTCATAGAGGGAAACCTCAGTGAGGGTTCTTTTCAAAGTCTCAAACAAATATTCAAGAGGAAATTCCTAATGCCCCAAGATATATGCAAACAGCCTCAAAAAAAAAAATTCTTGTAGCACATACTGCTGCTTTTCCTACCAGCTATCTCCCCTATCCACTCTTATTTCTTTCAAGTCACAGAAACACATTTTGTTCATATATTTAATTGTCACTTCTTCAAAGGAGTCCAGGCTCCTACATGGTCCCAGAGGTTAAATGTTCATTCACCTTAGCCGATCATCATTATTCTAATCTCCTCACCAGTGATTGGTTTAAGAATGGGCAAGTGATTGCAACTCTAAACAAATAGATATAAGAAATGTAACATGAGGAGAAATCTACTAAGTAGCTTCTAGAAAATGCTTCTTTGCTGTTGAAAAGGCATACGCGAAAGGAAGCTTCTTTTTTTTTACCCTTTCGTTTGGCTGTGTGAGATGATGCCTGGAGTTTCTGGAGCCATATTCTGATTACAGAAGGATAAATCTTAATATAAAAGTAAGCACACTTAGCATAGTAGAGCAGAAAAATTGAAAACACCCAGGCCCTTCTTGACATAGTTGAGTGGCTGAGTTGACCAACCCTGGCACCGCTAACCTCTTTTAAGAAAAAAAAGAGCCCTTGTTTAAAGCTGTGCTTCTCAAACTATAATGTGTATACAAAGAATATGTGTATCTTGTTAAAATGCAGACACTGATTCAGAAGGTTTGAGCTGGAGCTGTGGATTCTGCAATTCTGACAAGCTCCCAGGTGATGGTGATGCTGCCAGTTCTGAACCCAAACTTTGAGTAAAAAGGGTTTAAGTCGTTTTAGATAGATTTTCTGTTATTGTAGCTCAAATCATCTTTAATGATACAATCCTCAACCTGGCATTCTCTCTCATCACTTCTTACCTATGTTGATGAAATTCAACTGAGGACCTGAAAATTTTAACATTAATTTCAGTTGCCATTAGCCTGCAGTTCATGCTTTGACTCAATTCCACGCATTTCAATGCCCCACCATCACCAGCACCTTGTCATTCTTTTCCACCTCAAATAAGGTATTCACGGTCCCCGGTACCCAAGGTGCAACAAAGGTGCCTGTGAATGCCGAGTGCATTAGCCTTACTCCACTGTGGAGAGCTTGCCAGCGCACCTGGCCCAAAGGTGAAGCAGCTGCATGCACCTTGGTTCCTTCCCCGTCATCTCCAGCTCTAAAGAGAAATGCTTGAGTGCTTTTGCAAATCAAAACCTTTTCATCCTGAATTTGGTGATTCACCCTGAATGGCGTCTTCTTGGAAAGTCTGTAATGCGCTATTGTGTAAGATGGATAAAATTGGCCTGTCTCATTGACAACGATGTTCTCATGGCTCAGGCTGGGCTGGGGGAGGTGAAAGAGTCACAATAAAAAAGGGTTCTTTACAAACGGCCTCCCTCCCCGGTGCAGCCATGCCGGTGTACCTGCGTGGGCTGGGCTGTCTGCCCCGCTGGTATTACCACCCCTTTTGTTTATTACATAGCCGCTGGATGAGAATTAGGTTTCAGCAGGTATGAAGATGGTGCTTGTTTTTAACAAGGCAAATTTACAAAGCTTCCACACTAAAAAAAAGTGTGGGGGAGGCAGACATTCAAAGGCCATGCCAAATTTGCTTTTCCCCAAAGCAGGGAGACAAAAGAACTCTCAAGCATACCTCCCAAACACAAAGAACATGTGTTTACCCTCCAAATTCAAGCGAGTGAATTCAGCTCAATATCCCAGGAGCTGGTCACTAATTCTATCCAGTTTTTTAAAAAAAATACCTATACTCCCATTCAAAAAGTAAAGAATTATCTTTGTTTTTAGGGTTGCCTAACATTTCTTTTAGTGCCAGACAACTCTACATTAGGAACTTGCGTATATATTATCTTATTTAATCTTTTCAATGACTCTGTCGGATAGATATTTGAATTAGTAAGAGAAAAGTCCAGACTCTGAAATGTGCATATTCAGTCAAAGAGACTTTTACAAGATGAAAAGGTAAAGTTATTCCGGGAAGCTACATTAAATAGTGCTAGAGCAATTTTAGAGGTCAATATGTCCCCACTGCCCCCTTCCCCAGCTCAAATAGACCTCTCCTTGGCTCCTGCCTCAGTAATTATAGTCCTACTCTTTGCAGACCAAAGGACTGATGACCAGAATCTTGCCCTCATACCTTGCAACCCTGGATTTATACACCCCACAACTACACTGCTAGGACAGGACTGTCTGGGTCAGAGCTTGTAAGTAGCCATGCAGAGGGCAAATCCAGGCTACGGTCTTTTGTGTGGCTTTCTCAAAATGTTCATTAGGATTCATTGCTGTCATTTTAAAATTTAGAAACTCCGCATAAACACCTGGATTTTTTAATTTTCCAAGGAAGTCGGAAGTTCTAGGCCATGGGACAATAACTTTCAATTGCTGCGTGGTGGGCACCCCTTCATTCAGGGAGGGTGGCTTCCAGCTAGCACACTGAAGCTCTCCCTGCTTTCTTTCCAACATGGAGGCCAGTGTCACTACCAAATACACAGGTCCTCCCTCAAATAACATTGTTTTGTTCAATATTATTTTATTTTAATCTTGATGAGAAAGAAAAAGTCTATTTCTGGTCATGCGGGGCTACTGTCTGTGGAGTGTGCACATTCTCCCCATGTCTGAGTGAGTTTTCTCCTGGGGCCCTGTTTTCCTTGCACATCCCAAAGACGTGCAGTTAGGTGAATTGGCGTGCCTACATTGTTCCAGTCTGCGTGAATGTTGGTATGAGTGTGAGTGTGCCCTGCATAAAAAGGACGTCCTATTCAGAGTGGGTCCTGCCTGGTACCCTGAGCTGCTGGAAGAGGCCTTGCCCACCATGACCCTAAATTTGAATGAGTAGTGTGGAAAAATATTATCTGGCTTGTTTTAATTCACCCTTCTTAAGTGTATGTGTAGCTCACATTTATTTCAGTGTTTACAACTAGAAGCCTTTTGAATCTTTATTTAGAAGTTTGCTGATGTTTTTGTGACCAGGAATATGCCCTAAGAACTTAACTCTTGTTTCTATCGATTAGCCGAGGGTAAAACTGGTTTTACTTAACAGCCAAAGTTTCCAAGAACCTAACAATGACTTACTATATATGTATCACTCTACAATAGGGTTCCTCAACCTCAGAACTGTTGGCACTTGGGTCCGATAATCCTTGGTCATGAGGGGCTGCCCTATATATTGCAGGGTGTTTGGCAGCATCCCTGGCCTCCGTTCACCAGATGCCAAGAGTACCCTCCCCCACAGTCAGGACAACCTAAATGGTCTCCAGACATGGCCAAATGTCCCCTGGGGGACACACATCCCCTACTTGAGAACCACTGCTTTATATACACCCGGCCCACTGCACTCATTTAAGATACTAGCCAAGCCCCTAACCTTATTAGAGTCTGGATCTCCAACAGACTTCAAGTAGTCCCTCATACCACAAATGATGAAAAGTCTACAAATACATGCCAATTTCCTTCAACTTAAGACTTTGTGTTCCCTTTAAAATGAATGTTAGTCCAGGTGAAGTAGTATATTTAGTCATTTATATCTTTGGGTTTCCAGATCCTTTCTTAGGGGCAAATTTTTATAGGGAAGAGGATAAGTTTGGGGAGCATGAAATCACTGTGTCCTGAAGGATGGTCAATAATAAAAAGTGATTTTAAGAAGGAAAAGAAACTGAAAAGAGTAACAAAGGGGCTACATCATTTTCTTAAGTGCCAGCCGAGCAGGCATCCACCTGAAACAAAGCTTTACGAGGATCACCTGTGCTCACACTTTACTGTTTTGGATGAATGGGAGAATAGATTTACACAAGTCTACTCCCCTCCTGCCTTGCCCAATGATGCACCTCATCATATTCTGATGCAATCTGGACACAATCATATTCTTGTTTTAACTAGCTGTTCTGGCAAGGGGTCTTTCTCAGAACTCAATTTCTCATATTGGCAACATAGCTAACAAAAACATACCCATTTGCCAGCTCCCCTTATTGGCTGCCCTAATTAGAGGAGATGTTGCTGGTCCTTTCAAAAGGGCTGTGGAGGGCAAGGAGATGCTGCAGGGAGAGTGGCCCTCTGCATGGGGCAATTGCTCCAAGTGTCTTCTCAGCAGGGACAGCAGGATCTGGTAAAGGGCTTCCACATGACAGGATCAGAGGAGAGTTATCAGCAGAACTTTGAGATTAAACGAACCTAACTTTATAAATTGTTTATAACTGAGCAACCACAAGAACTTCATATGCCAAAACATATGGAATGTGGCTAAAACAGCATCCAAAGGAAATGCATGGACTTAGAATATACTAGAGATCAAGAGGGCTAAAAATTAATAAACTCAAAAAGCTAGGAACAATAAATAATTTTTAAAGTAGAAAGAATTGATAAGAACAAAAGAAAAGAATCAAAATTTTTTGACATATGATAAAGAAAAAGAGATCCAACTCACAAATAAATAACACATATAAGTATAGCTACACATAAGATTTTTAAAAATTCTAAAATATGAGAAATCCTCTCTGTTCTGTACCAGTCAAACCCTACTTGAAACATTTTGCTTATTTCTTTACAAAAAGACAAATAATTCTTTCATAATACTCCATGCATACCTTTATTACTTATCACAGTACATATATTTTTTCATTTGTTTCACCCACTAATCCCAGAACTCTTTTATGGAAGAGACTATATCTTATTTATTTCTGTACCCTAGACGTAGGCATGCTTGACATACAAGTTAGCATACACTAAATATTTGATAAGCGAACGAATTCGTAGAAGAATAACAGGATGATAAAAGGGCTGAAATTCTGAAGAGGAATGCTTGAAGAAAACAGGAATATCTGCTCTTTAAAAGAGACAGTTACAGAACACACCATAGCTGCTTTCAAAAGTGTGAAGAGATGTTATAGGGGGAAAGGATTAGACTTTTCTGTATAGAACTTAAACCCATGGACACAGTGGAGACAAATACGATTCATGTGGCAGAAGAGCCAATTGGATTATTTGATATATAAAATGCCTTCCTTCCCAGAACGTTTCTATTTAACTTATTTAAGGGTAAAAAAGTACATCTTAATTCTTTTCAATGAATTGTAATATAAATCTCTTTGCCTTTCTTCCCATACACTATCCCCCACCATGCCCCCAAATCACCTTAGACAGTACAGGATGGTCAAGAACTCTTTGGGCCAGCTTCAAGTTATGACCATGCACATACTACTTCTCATTTCTCCGTCAGATTTCCAATTTGGAAATAAACCTCGTCAGGTTGGTATGAAGCCCAATTCTAGCAAGGCTGAATACTCCACTGAGCTGCCTGCCAGACGCTGCTAGTATCAACATTCTGTTCTTCACTCCAAACTGCAGTTTAAAGTCACTCAGGCTTTTTTCCCAAATATCATGGCCACCTGTTTAAATCTTCTTTTTCTCTATGCCCAGCATGAACATATTTCTCCAAAATTTTGAATTAATGCTTTTTCTTCAACTTAAATAAATTTAGATATTAGACTGACTTTTTCACCTGATCACAGCTCTCCAGCTATCTGCAAGGGTTTTGTTCATAATGCAAACAAACTCTCGATGTACTCACCTAAACTTATATTCTCAATGAATACCACTTTCAGACAAGAAATGCAATTGCTCAAATTGCATCTGATATTTGTAATTACTTAGGTCTCTACCTTCAGTGAATTGGATTCACACTAGAGGAAATGCAAATTACTTTAAATCCAGGTGGAAGAGTATTCTCAGAGGGGTTTATTGAAAATCCTACAGCACAACAAACCTAGCAGCTTAGAAAATTAGTAAGTAAAAAGCTGAAAATTTTTACTTGCTCAAATTCAAAATACTGTTATATGTTTGCCTATATACATACACACTCTAAATATATATGAATATGTAATACACACTCTATCTAGAACAATCATGGCTCGGCCCCTGAGCACATTCCTCAGATTGTTTTCCTGGAATACCAATTTCACTGGCATATCTGTTTCTTCCCTCCCCAGCCTGGCTCCTCACAACGCCAAACCTTTAGAGAATACATGAAATATGCAACAAATGTATCTGTCACCCCTCTTAGTGTCTTACTGAAAGCCTAAAATCACTAAAATAAAAGTTAGTTAATAGAAAATTATGTTTAATAAGCCAACTCAACAAACGATATATAAAAGCTGAAAAATCCCTTTTGTTACTGAACTCCCAATTGTGTGTTGGTTGAAGAAATGACAGGTCTTCTTGCACTGACTTCTTTTTATGTATGTTCCTTGATGCAAAGCCCTCTTACCCACCCCAGGGTCTGGTAGTGAACTAGTGAACATCACATACACTTAGTACAGAATTTATGGGAAAGTCCATGTTGTATCCCAATCTTTGTGCTTTGTTACTGGAATTATTTGGAAAGGTGTTGCTCACTCTTCATAGTCTTAATGAAAGGGAAAGTGGAAGAGGCTTTATTTTCTTCTGGGGAATATTGTATTTTTTCTTCTGTGGGTATAGTTAATTTCTTTATCTCTTTCTTGTTTGTAAGTTTTTGATTTGTAAAGTCTTCTGGTTTCCCTTGGAATTTGTCTTTTTAATTGTTCTATTGGACACACACACACACACACACACTTTTTCAGAGTATCTGCTGTGTCATATCATGGTTTTACTGATGACAACACTTGTACCTATTGTGAGATAGGTAAATTTACTAATAGGGAAATGACAGATAGGTGGAGTGAGAAAAAAAAATGATGATGGATGGATGGATAGATGGATAGATGGATGGATGGATAGATTAGATAGATAGATGATAGAGTAGATGATAGATAGATAGATAGATAGATAGATAGATAGATAGATAGACAGACAAACAGATAATTATGTACCCTCCCCTATATTTAAGCCCTCAAAAGCTTCAGATTCCCTAAAAAAGTTACCTAACAGGAGAAAACTAAAAAATTTATAAGTGGTCTGTACTTTCATCAGGAAGCAACCATAGTGTACACTTAATACTTTTTTCCACTGACATCTAAATCTCCTTCCTAGAAATGAGACAGCTTTTGCTACACGAATCTTTATGGGAGGAAGAGCTCCTCTCCTTCTATGTGAAAAAGCCATTTGTTTTCCCCCTCCACCAAACTGGCTGCCATTCTGGGATATACAACCTAATCTCAGCCAATCAGACTCTACTACTCAAGACGGTGGATCTGGTGGTCATGACAGAAAGACGCAGGGATGGTGGTGAATGTGTGCTGCCTAAAATGTCCTATGACACTGAGGCAGTGAAGACAGTGCCAGTTGGGGCTTGCATGGTCCAGCAAAGGGAGCGGCACTGTCCTCACCAAAACACCTCATTTGTTCCTGCTCAACTACCAGGCAAAATATTCAGCCTTCCTGGAAATTCTGTAAGGTAAGAAATATCATTTTATTTTCATTTTCTGATATTTTCTTTTACTGTAAAGATTTATTAATGTAATTCAATGCAGAGTTTTAAAACCAAGTAGAAGTAAAACATTTATGAAGAAAAACAACTGTCTCCTGCTTGTTCTCTCAGCCCCTCCCCTTCTGCAGTCTCTCTCTTAATTTGTCATGGTGTTTTTTAGTTGCTATTTAAAGTTATTCTAAGTAAAAAAAAAATTAAAATTTTATATTATTAGCATGAATTTTACTGTTTATCTTTATATTGTGCAGTACCAGTTTTAAATGCAAATATAAGTATTTAACTCAAGCAGAATCACTGAAATTATACAATTTTTGTTTCATAGTTTATATTTGCATGTATATTTTATTCTTACAAAAACAATGGAAATGTTGCACAAAAAAAGTTATTTTCAATTCACTTATTGATATGCACACATTCTACAACATTCTCTACCTTCATCTTACTAAAGGTAGTTAGGACTGAAAAGAAAAAGAACTATGAGTTGCCCTATTTTTTCCCTTTCCTTGTATGTCTTCATTTTCATTGTAGATGGTTTGGCTAATACAGAAAAGTAACAGGAATGAGAAAACACATACTAGAAAACACATCCTTGGTGGCCATGTTTCTTAAAATGCAATTGCCCTTTTTCTGCATTTGAAAGTTCTGACTCAAACGGAAAGTGTGGTCTCTGGGACTGTCAGTGCCTCAGCGAACCCATTTATAAACTTAACATGCTTACCTTGTATTCGCTTTGAGTCTTGCTAAACTACCATACATCTGGGTCCACTGGAATAGGCATCACAAATACTATTCTTGAATGGAGCAGCAAGGAATAGTAGACATGTACATTATCTTATGTCTCTGTCTCTTTTGCTCACACTCATGCACCATCATCCCATTCTGCTTCACTTTCAAAACATAAATTCAAAGATAAAATTAAAGGTGGCAGAAGCCAAGCATTAAATCAAGCACAGGACTTTTCTGAGCCTAGGCTCTGTGCCTCAGATACTAGACCTGTGTCTTATGCATTGTTATGCAGACTTTCCAGCAAAATTCTTTTTCCAACCCATTGTCTCACCCTCACCTATGCTGGTGCCTGATTTCTCTGAGTCTGCAATCTCTGCAGTTTAGTTTCTTCATAGAATAAATCTGTTCTATGTTTAAGAACTCTAACATAAAACAGATCCACAAGGCATGTGGGGAGCAGGTCTGGGAAAGTTGGGCAGGTTTCTACAGCCTGGGTGGGGCGAAGGGGGTGGATAGGGAAGTGAGGAGTAAAGGGTATAAAATACCAGACTAGTCAATGTTCATCAGGGCTTAGAAAAACAATCTATTATTGACATATCAATTTCTGTATTTAGCTAAAGATTATTGCTTCCATTAATGAATATTTTACACTTTCAAAATGTCTTTGTTAAGTCTGACATTGTGAAAAGTTGTGATTTCTCCAAAATGTTTTCATTGGTGTAATGGGAAATAATGAATTCTGGAATTTATAGACCTGGCATTGAACCCTGGTCCCTGTATTCCCCAAGTGTAGCTATAGATAAATTATGTATCCTCCTCACTGGACTTTGCTTTTTTTTTCCCCCCCTGAAAATAACAAAGCTAAAAAATCTAATCTCATGCTGTGGTTTCAAAGATAAAATGAAAGTTGAAATTATATAATATAGTGCCTAACACATTCTTGATGTAAAATGAATATTAGTTTTCAAACTTGATTTTGATATTATAAAAATCTCTGATGATGATATTTAAGAGAACCCAATATTAAGTCGAGAATGATAGAGAGGGCGACACAGATTTCTTATCCTCCATGGACAATGGATCATAGATGATATGTAAACATACAATTTTCCTTATTACCCAATGACTTTACATTCATACATGGAGTTAAATAGTAATTTATAACTGGCTTTCATTTACACATGTACGCATGTAAATTTGATTGGATTTGAGCAAGGAGAAGTGATTTCTTTTGGGGTCTTTAATGAGCTCTTTTTTTAAAAAAAATAGTGTTAATGTTTCTAATTAGATGTTTCTAACTGTTTATGTCTAACATTCAATAGTTATATATCTTATTATTTTAAGGTATGCTCCAGGTTCCTTAAAGTGTTTCTTTTGATGCTGCTGTTTGCAGTTATCCCATCAGGTCTTAAACAATGGTTAACATGGGGCCATGTCATAGTCCATCCATGACCCATGTCCACATTGGGTAAGCATGTAAGCATGTCTTTAGTGTTGATATGCTGGGTGCACTTCAGATTTGCTTTTTGACATTAATGATAATGATTATCAGGGACGCTAAAGAATCTAACCACAAGAACCTCCATGTGTATTCATGATTGGTCCAAGTTTTATCATCAAGTACAGGACTGAAAACACCATAGTTGTCAGAATTTCAGTTCGACCAGAAGAATAAACTCCTGTAGAAATGTCATGAAGTTACAGTGCGTATCTGGTACAACACAAAATGATAAGGAAGGTAACACCACAAGCTTAACATGAACCAGAACATGATTAAGTGCCAGGCATTTGATAGTGAGAGGAAGGGATGTTAGAAAGTGGTCACCCTAGTTGTGGAACTGAGAGAAGAAGGTGGAAATTTGGCCGGATAAAGAGATGAGGCAAAACCACTACACAGCCAGGAGACTATCTGCGTTAGCTCATGGGAAACGCCTTAATGATTCTCAAAGTTAGGAGTAATCTTGTAATACATATTCTTTACACACAGTGAATTTTGGTTTTGTACCTTGCTTTTGATATGATAAAAACCTCTTATGAGAAATGAGAGCTTAAAGTGCAAGGAGTAAGTAGAATGGAAATACTTAACTCTTGCTGGAAAACATAAGAAAGTTCATTCTGCTCTTGTCGATCCCCATCTGCTCTGCAGGAAAATAAATGCCCTCCGTACTGCTACTAAGTTTCTTCAAAGGAATTTGTGAAAGGGAAAGGAAAGCTTTCCAGATGCTCCAGAGCTTCAGAAGGCAGTGAGGAAATGTATATCATGCCTCGCCAGGAAAATAGGACATAAAGTAAAAGTCTAAAGGATCTCCAGGAAAGATTCCAACCAGGATGACCCACAAACCCATGAAGCAAATTAGAACCTCTGTTTTCAATTGTGACAATTGGATATTCCAGAGTTTGCCAGTGCTAGCCTGTGAAATTATTACCATCTTTCAGTATATTCCTGGATCCAAGAATTTCTTAATAGAAGGTGGAGTAAGCCATCAACTACGAGTCTGAGACAACTGGAAATGTTTCCCCTACCACTTGTAACTGCGGTTTTATCACTGGAAATTCCTATCTTTGGTTTAGCTCTTTAGCAAGAACTGACAATAAAGCTTTAATGCTCCTTAGAGCGGTGGTCCCCAACCTTTTTGGCACCAGGGACCAGTGCTCCTATGACAATCTATTGCCTGATGATCTGAGGTGGAGCTGAAGTGTTGATGCTAGCGCTGGGAAGCGGGAGTGAATACAGATGAAGCTTCCTAGCTCACCTGCCACTCACATCCTGCTGTGCAGCTCGGTTCCTAACGGGCCACAGACCGGTAATGGTCCACAGCCTGGGGGTTGAGGGCCTGTGCGTTAGAGGGCTATCCAAGGTTGGTATTGGCTAACATTCAGAAGTGATTGGCCTCCACTGATTCTTTAACTAGGAGGAATTAAAACAAGTCTCAGAGTCTACTGAGAACCAGAAGAACAAAAGGCTCCAAGGTAAACACTGGAAGATGATCGAGAAAACCACGTAGCTCTTTCTTCACAATACTCTCTAGAGAAAGCTGTCCGGGGACCTCTTTTTAAAAATATGAAGTGTAGTTTTGGTTCATTTCTAGCAGTTAAGCATACTTGCAGTTATTTCCTGCAGATAACTTGCTCAACAATAACTCCATTTCACTAGCAAACTATCCAACGGGACTGTTGTTACCTTTCGCTTCACAGCTGAAAGAACTGGGCCACAAGGAAACACCTGCCTAAAATTGTGTGGATCATCAGGGGCAGGAACGACTGCAAAATTCCCAATCCACTGACCGAGAATCCCCCCTGAGTACAGGAAGAGTGTCAGCATAACTTCCAAGTTCTGTGACTAGCTCTTGCTTTTCAACTAGCTTTCGTGGCACACCAATTCATGGAAAAAATATGGCCCCCATCATGTCTGTGCATGTGCTTCATGATAAACAAAAATAGCCATACCTACATCAACATGAAGTAACACTCCACTTTTTTTTTTTTTTTCACTCTGGATGTGTCTGTTATCAGTTGAATGATTTTTTCTTTTAATGGACTGGCACAGACGGTCTTGTATTTGACTCACTGGAACTGACAGTATTTTCTTTGGTCGAGGACCAAATGGAAAACTGTGCTTGGTTTCTGAGACATAAGAGCACTATTTTGAGAAGGAATCAGACATCACGGGACATAACTAGTTCTCAGGCAATTCTGAGTCAGATAAGCCTTTTCTTAAATCCCCAATTTGGGCCAAAACTAAACTTCTCTACTATTTAAATCAGTGTGAAAGTTGTCAGGTACCTCTTCCTTCCAGCAGTGCCTCCACTTGAAAGAAGACTAAGAGTGTAGCTGCCTCTGAGAGGATATCAATAAAAATCAGGAGAATAAAAGGTGACACATATAGAGAAAGTTGAAGGACATTAGGATTCTTACATCAGAAAAAAAAATCAGTGTAAATGAAAATTTAATTCTTAGATTCCTCACATACGAAAACAACTACTATATCAGCAACAATGATGCCGCCAATGACCTTTTTATGATTAGTAAAAACAAAAACAAAAACAAACAAAAACAAAAACAAAAACAAAAACAAAAGGCATATGAGGCAAAGAGTATTCCAGAGTCCTGGGAAGCAGGTCAGAGCACCATGGGGAAGCAATATGAAAGTCCTGGACCATGATCTAGAATAGGAGGGTTGTTAGCTCTTGGTGGGCATCCCCCCTTCAAACAAACAAAAAACAGCCAATGGGGGGTGAATTAATCTTTGAGTCTGTGAAGGATAAAAAGGTATAGGATGCCATCTGACTTTTTGTAATAAGAGCAGAACATAAATTACTATATCTGAAGTGCTGTCATATAGCAAAATTATGCAGTGAGGAAGTATAACTGGAAGTTAAAGCAGGACTCATCATATCTCTCTTTCAAATGAAGTGCCAACATGTTAGGTATCAGATACCCAAAAGAATATGAAACAGATCCCCACATGCAGAGCTTACAAAAGGAATTTCTGAGAGTTGGTTCTGTAACTCTTGAGCCCTCTCACTTATTTTGAAAATATAAAAGAACAAACATAAGGGAGAGAGAGAAAAATAGTGAAGGGACTGTGCGGAGACTGTAGCTGCTATGTCTTCAGTCTGCCCACCCAAAAAGGGGTGGAGGGGAAGAGAGAGGCTCCTCTGCCATCTTAGTTTAGACAGGGGGCTTCTGTGGGGCCAGTTTTCCTCATAGAGGATTGGTTCCTGCCTCCTCACTGAGAAAGCTGAAACCTTTCAAGGAGGGAGGAATAAGGCAACATTGCAACTGGCCTGCATTCTCTAGTAAGGAGAATGTAAATTTCCCCTGAGGAGCAGATGTGAGGATTTGCATTGGGTCCCGCACACTGGGGTGGCGTTTGGGGAGGCACAAGGAGCAAGATGCTGGAGATTAAATCCATTAGAACTACATCCTGACTTCTCTGTGGTTATGAAGATTAAAGGAAAAACATCTTGGCTCTAAAAATTAAACAAAATGAAAAGACAAAAAAAAAAAGTAGGAAATAACTTGATTGTTCTTAGATTTGTTCAGAGCAAAGCAAGATGAGGAGAAATCAGTTACAAACTTTAATGTGAGGTTCTGTACCACTGATACAAAGAGAAATTAAGAGTTTTAAGGCAAAAACAGCTGTCAGACAGGTAAAAAATATGATAGAGCTCTTGAGAAAAGAGAATGCTCCTGGAACAGATGGGCGCACCTCTGAGCTTTATAAAGCATTAACTAGCTGTTTAAATAAGTCCTTAGCAGATGTTTTCAATGTAATTTTGGAGGTGAAATGGAAAAAAAAAAAAAAGCAAAGTCCAAGGCACAAGGGGAATCGATATCACAAGTAAGAGACATTCTTGAATTCAGATGCAAGTTATTGCAAAAAGTTTTTCTTTCTTTTTTTTAGACTAGCCTCAGTATTAGTGAAATTAGAGCGCAGTACTAAAAGCTGCAATTAATTAATGAATACAGGTATTGCCGCTTTTCAAAAATTCGCATGATGCCACTTCGCTTTTATAAAAGACTTACATTAATGCCCGTTTTTGCTAACAGAAAGAAATCCAAAGAGGATTTTCACTTTTAGAAAAAACTGGCAAAAAGCTGAAGTGCCATCCACCGTTTGTTTTGCAGCTGGCCGTTACAGAGGCAGAGCACACCCTGAGCAGTGAAAGTGACACTACCACGCTCCTTCCCTGGGAACAACGCTCATCTCAGCATCAGGCCACCATAGCTTTGAACTATGTCTGTGGGCATCTGTGCTTTATCTTGATTTATTCTGTGCATCCATTAACAAAATGTGTCCTAAGGTAATTGCTTCTTTGCTTTAGGCCAGTTCAGCTTGCTAAAGGTTTCATAGGAACTTTCTTCTTTGGATAGCAGGGCAAACCTGTATTGCAGGATTAGCCTTTAAAAAGTAAAGAGCCGTATTTAAAGAAAAGGATAGTTTACAGTGGAAACTACATGATATGTATAGCTATTCATCTGAGACCAAAAAGGTGAGCAAACATCCATATATGCATTTTTATGCATATAATAGATTTGTTTTTGCAACAGTATCCCATTTAGAATGAATAAATTCATTAGGAAGCAGATAAATCACAAAGAGGAAAAAATGCTCATAGGTCTATGTTAAATGCATTGAAACTCAATACTATGTTAAAAATATTTTTTTAAAAAAAGAGTTCAGTATATTGCACAGAAAATGAAAGGGCAGTGAGTTTTCTAGTAAGACAACTAACACACATACATACTTAAAATCAGCAAACATTTATCAAGTACTTCTAAGTGCGAGGGAGTGGACTAGGTGATGCAGATGGGAGGTAAATAACACCCAATTCCACCCTCAAGGAGCTGATCTTCCTTGATGGCTGCTGTCCTCATCTATTCTTATCTGACTTTACATATAAGTGCTACACACAGCTACACCTTTAGCCATCAACCTGTAGGAATGGTGGAGGGAGGATAACGGTAGGGAGCTGGAGAGATGAAGTGGAGGGTCGATGGAAACTCAGACGTCACAGAGAGGCTGGAGTGGAAAATATGGGAAACCATCACCACTGGGATAGATACCCATAAATCTAACCACTCAGCCATTTACGTCAACATCATGACACCACATCATCATTTAGGGTAGAAGGAGAGGAGGAATGGGGAGAGGGGAGGGCAGATAGCACTCATGCCTATAAAATCTAGACATGTGTATTAAGAAGTAATATGGAACAATCCATGGATGAAATATATAGAAATGTAAGGAGGAAAGAAAAGATTAGGTTGCTACTTTTGACAGAATTTGCATCGTTCAAGAGGTCATTAAATCCAGCATAGTGATTTAGAGCATGGATTTTGCCCCTAAATGATAACTCAGGATTAAAGCCGAGGCTTTGCCACTCATTAGATGTTTAATTTCTAACGTTCATTTTCCACATCTGCAAAATGGAAATACAAACAGCTTCCACAAAGGGTTGCCATAAGAATTAAATCAGATAATGCATACAAAGTACATTTATCACGGTGCAGTACTTACAAGAACTCAACAAATGTTTTCTATTATTATTATTATTATTATTACCATTACTGAGCCTGCTTACACTGTTGGAATTTTTCACTTTACTGTCTAGATCTATCTACCCTTCTGACCTCTCAGGGTATCTTGTTTGCATGACACTGCAGAATTTATCATCAACGCGTTCAACAAGAAGTTACCAAGCATCAATTTGTTGCAAACATATCCTGGGGATAGACAATGAGTAAGCAGGTCTGGTTGCTGCCTTCATATGGCTCAATATTTGGGAGAATTTTTTGAGAAATGTGAGGTTATTGGGAACATTCTTGGCCTCAGAAAATTTCAGAAGAATCCTTCCAAAACTCATAGTGGGTCAACTAACTCTTACAAAATAGGTAAGAAGATCTTCTTTATAAAAAAAAACTAGAAAGGAAAAAAATAAAATAAACTGTAAATACATGAGCCTGGGAAGGTTGGAACATTCATCTGACATTGGATCTTCTGGATTAATTTAATTCTGATGACCACGAGCCTTGCTATTCCGTACTTAATTTTTCTTCTTTACCTTCACGGTCACTATTCGAGTTCCTTTTCTCAGCATCTCTAACAGGTGCTACTCCTACAGATTCCATAGTGAGCTTCTGACATCTAGGCTCCAGTCTCCTCTAATCATTCCTTTGATTTCCACTGATAAGAGTCCTTCAAGGCATTTCCAATCACCTCATTCCTCTATTTAAACTCTACAAGACTTTCCCATTGCCCACATGGTTCTCCATGGCAAACAAAAACTGGTCATGAACCATTCTACAGAGTCTGCATAAAATCAGCTAAATAAATGCCGTCACCAAACTGTAGGTAGGCAGTTTGATCTAAGTGAAGAAGGCAGCAAATCAAAAAATTGCCTCTTATCAACTATGTGGCCTTAGGGAAGTTGCTTAACCACTCCTTGCCTCAATTTCCTAGTTAATGACTCTTTTTATGTCAGATCTTGCCATTTTCTCTGCCAAAATTTTTATCTGTTTTACTTAAAAGTTTTAAAAGAGCCGTATTACCTCTCACCTCTCTGTTTTTCCACATGCTGACCCCTCTTCCCAGAATACCCCATCCCCTCTATAGGGCTCCTCTAGTATTATAATGGTTCCTCAGATCTTGATTTTAGAGATCTGAATGGTTTATCACATTTTTTTGTTTGTTTTCTCTCCACTAGGCTGCAAGCTCCTTGTGAATAAATTTAATGTCTTATGTTTTTATATCCCCACATGTGTTATGCTGCATAACTCAAAATAGATGCTCAATGAAAAAGTATCTTTTTTTCACATATATAATCTTATTTGATATTATAGAAACTGTGCCTTTCAGAAACTATGTGAGATTGAGAGAGCTGGTGTGAAACTTTTGTCCCATTGCCAACTGATAAAACCAAAAAGAGGAAATATTCAGAAGTAGAAGTCCAGGGTCATATAAATAAAATAGTATAAGTTGTTACTTAAATTCTTGCACTGTCATCACATTCTCTTTTTCTACTAATCCATGCAACCTCTGAGTATAGGGAGGTGAAGCAAGAGAAACTGATTGAGTAATAGAAGTAATTAATACAAAAAGAAAGCCGAAGGCATTTTCAGATGTGAACCAACAAGTAAATCTAGATCATGACTCAATTTGTTGGTTACTATTCAAAAGATTTACTCTCAAAGAATTTTCTACATTGTTTTCGATCAAGTCAAATAAAAAACCTTTTATAATTTATGATCTACTTTTTTTTTTTGCTATTGATAATCCTCAACTTTAAATTTCTAAAATGTCCTCAAGTATTAAATTTAGTTATATAACAAATCTACATCCCAGGTAGGACATTTCCTGTAGGACTCGTGCTTGGTGATGCCTGTGTGATACACACAGGGAAACAATATTGCTTTAAGCCACATCAGCTCTCAACGGTGTCACTGGTCACGGATAGAGAGGCAAATTCACGAGCAGCATTGTGGGAGTTAATGAATGGCTGGCCAGATGGTGCCTGTCAGAAGGTGTTGACTCTTCAGACAACTGGGACTGTTTCCTGGGAGTAGATGAGAGGTATAGCAGAAACGAATTGCATCTCAATCATACAGAAGCAGACAGATTCGCTGCTAATGAAAATAATCACAAAGCCAGGCACATTTTTCCTCTTTTGATTTTGTTTGTTTTACATGGTAGACATGGAGGGTATGTCTAAAAATATAGTGTTCATATTAAGTTATGCTATGGAGTAAATATGAAAAGCTATATATAAACTACAGAGTAGCATTTTTAATTAGACAATATCAAATAGAACAAGGAAAACTGTGAAAGAATGGTAAAACTAGCCCAGAATAAATAAGGGTATTTCAATTATTATGCCACAAACTGCTTCAAAAGAATTGAAAGTTGAAAAACAATGTTCTGCAGATGTTTTTGAAAGACATTCATACTGGTAGAGCCCACTGAGGATGTGCTGGCACTTTTGACTTTCTGACATAACACAATGAAATACCCTCTTTTGTCAACTTGACCATTTTCATTTGCTGCGTTACTCAACTGGTGATGTTTTCCCATTACATGCTCACTGATATTTTTGATGAGTAAACACTGACAGTAATGCTAATCTTTTAGCAGATATAACCAATAGAAAGTTTGATTGACTTTTTGTTCTTATCAGAGAACATTATCTAAACATATATCTGCCTGTTCTATAACTGTCAGGTATTGCATAAAATCAGCTAAATAAACACTGTCACCAAACTGTGAGTAGGCAGTTTAACATAAGTAAAGAAGTCGGCAGATTGGACAACCCACTTCTTATCAGCCTTAGGCAATTGCTCAACCTCTCCTTCCCTCAGTTTCCTGGATGTAATGAAAATTATATGAAACCAATGAAAAGAACTTGACATAATAGCTGGCATGAAGTTAACACTCGGTCAAGTTCATTAATGTGTTTTATTTTTCTGTTTCCAATTGCCTTGATTGCAAACTGAGGTTGTCTGTGACCTGGTGTCATCTGGAACAGCCTTTTAGAACTTCAGAGATGTATCTAGAAATTTGCCTTATTTTTTACCTAACCGAAGAAGCCATGACTGTCTGAGTACAAAATGGAGATCTGAAATATCTTACTAATATTTTTTCTACAGGAGTCAACTCCCTCAGCAGGAGTCAACGTCATGGATTTTCCATTACAATGTCCTCTATGCTGGGAATTGAGGATTTCCTGGAGGCAGAGGTTTCTTGCAGAGATGTTAAGCAATTCAGTCAACAGAAATAGGTAAAGTTTCCTATTCCTATCACTGACCAAAATATGTATCATATCTTTATCATTTAAACATGATTTTTTTCATTTGTCGGTTGTGAGATGTACATCAGATTACATACAGAAACACATTTCTCATTACATGGGGTTGGCCATTCATTCAGACTCCATCTCCTGCATGAAAGATTGACATAGCTATCAAGATGTGGAACCAGTTGTTTTGGTCAGGGTAAAAATGGCATAATTTTGTTTCCAATAGACTTAATAATAAAATATAATGAGTAACAGAATGAGAAAGATTTTGACAATTTATACATTGTAAAAGGAAAGATAGGCACAAAGAATACTGAACTCAGAAGAAAACATTAAAATGTTCAGCGTGTCATGCATGGCACGATGTGATTAGCATGGCTTAGAATATAAAGGCGATGTTGATGTTGTTTATAAGATTTTGTTTAGCCAACCTGCAATAGGATGTACAGTGACCACTATTTAAATCATTATATCTATCACAGAAATTCTCCAAATTTTAAAACTTACTTAGCTTTCCTCTCAACATTCAATTGTGAAGCAAATATCTTTAATGTTAATGAGACTAGATTTCTTCTGAAACTATTGAGCCGAGTAAATGCTTTGGGCAGAAAATGACCTGTGAACAGTACTATTAATACCAAAAAGCAACAATATTTGTCCTTATTTGTTTCTTGTCACTCCTCTCTCAATACTATCCTTTTATCTGTCTCACAGCATCATTAGTGAGAGACACAGACAGCATAAAACCCAAGTATACTTAGCATTCCTGATTATTTTCACATTGAGAGTAATGTACACGTGACTGCAAATCAGTTGGCCTCCTAACTGTAACCCATTAGACTTGTCACATATCCACGAGTACCACTTACAGAACTTGAAGTGCTTCATTCAGAAACATTTGCAGACCACCTATGTCTAGTTATTTAGAAATGATTACATCACCTGTGAGGTGACCATCACAAACATAGATAGTACTTCACATTAAACTACGAGATACACATGTGTCAAATAGAAGTTGAATTTTAACATTATTGTCCTCCCTAGGATTCCATGATTTTCACTTTCAAGTTCAAAACTAGGATTAGCTCCATCTTGAACCCTAGTTTCCTATTAGGGAAACAGCTTTTCTCCACTGAGCTAAAGAAGACGGAAATTGACACAACGCTCTGAATCATTTGGGCCAAAATCCACTTTTGCAGCATATATGTGTGCCGATTAACTTTTTTGCCTCTGTTCTCTTTTTCACTTTGTATTTGTAGACCCAAGTAAAGAAGGATTTAATACTGATTGATAATGATGTCAGCTACGATATTATCGGGCTAGGCTGCAAAAATACATTTAAACTATCTAAGTCAAGAAATTCAGTGTATTTCATTCACCATGGCTTATCAAATGAGGCTGAGCAATTTAAAAACTGGAATTTCTGGGCTTTTGTCCCACCGTGGTAGAGCCACTTATACTTAGATAAAGTAGATATGTAACTTCTCAGTCCAGTGACATAGAGTACATATCTCTGTCACCAAGGCCTGGTCTCATCCCCCCTATAAATCTTCCCAAACTGCCTAAGAATTCTTACAATTCCTTTCACATGGGGCAAAATTTCTCATTTCAAAAAGCTACTAGAAGCTATGTGTTCACTTAATTTTATATCAAGGTAGGGATATCCTTATAAGAGGTATCTCCTCCTCTGGTAAAATTCACAGCCATTAAAATTTAGCACTGGCAGAATAATCTTCTAGTAAGGAAGGCTGGCTGCTCAGAGTACTGGTTCTCCCTCACCCACCCTCAGAGTTTTATCTCTTTGGGGTTCTGTCCTTTTGGTTACCATAGGCACACTCATGCTGACCCCCAGGAATGCCATGCTCTCCCTTTAATATTCTGGGTCATTCATGACTAAAACTTCTTTCTTAGTGTCTCTTAGCAGAGCTGATACTGACTGGAATACTTAAGTCTTTACTCTATAGTATAATGCTGGCAAGGGCATGGGAAATGAAGAAAGCAAGAAAGAGAAGGGAAAAAAGGGAACTAACATTCTATGACTGTCTAGAAGCTCTGCATGTCTAGAAGCTATTTCGTTTTATCCTCATATCAACCATATAAAGAAGGTTTTATTATTTATACTTTATAAGTGGTACAACAAGACTCAGAGAGATTTAATAACTTACCCAAAATCAAGCCTTGGTAAATGACAGAACTGGAATTCAAACCCAGGTGAGGGCGACTTTAGGGAGTACACCTGGCTCATATCAAGGGCTTGCTCATTCAGAGCACCAAAGGATCCCCACAACTTCTCTAAGTCACCTGGCTTTCCTAACTCTCCATGCCCAGACTATCTCTGTGGGGAGAGTGGACACCTTCCTACAGGAACCACCTTTCCAATATCTAATTAATTCCATGGGAAAGGCCAAGAGAAACATTCTGTAGTCTATGTGGATTTGTCACTCCAGCTCCTTTTAAGGTGTCTGCTTCTCACTCAAATCCAGTAGATCCCCGATCTTTACAACCTTTACAGACAGAACACAAAACAATAGTATCTTATATAACCATACAACCTTCCATATGTCTTCCATACAAGAGACACACACCAGTAGATAGAGAGAGTTTCCTCTGTAGAAAATAATATCATATTCTTTTCTGAGGAAGGTACTATGTACATTAAAAAGTAAGAAGGAGGTGGAAACCAATGTAAGCGCACAGGTTAAAGAAAGGTTAAAGACTAGGAGTATAGGTAATGAAAATCAGTGCATTTCCTCTTTGTCTATTATGATCCTGCTTATTTCTGAAGACTCAACACAGATTCTATCTCTTCATGAAGCTTTTCCCGATGTCTCTGTGTAGTCCCAATTTACCCATTTTCTAATCTTATAATGTTCCATTTATACCTTTATTATTGCCCTAAAAGTATGCTGTCTTGTGATATATTAGTCATTTATAGTCTTCCACCCCAGGTAAAGTGAAGGTTCCTTATGAGCGATGGCCACGCCTTATCTCACGCAGTTCTTGAAGCACATCAGCGGCAGTAACAGTGGTAACAATACTAACAGTAATGGCCACCATTTATTGAGTACTTACATTGGCGTGCCCCACCTGTACCACCCTTGAGATAAAGAATATTTTCCCAACTTTATAGATGCAGAAACCAAAGTTTAAAAAGTTAAACAACGTCCCCAAAGTCACACAACCAATACATGGCTTCATTCCCACATCTGAGTAATTCCCAGAGGATGTAGTTTTTTCCAGTAACCACTAAATTAGTGTTTACTAAAAGAGTAAGAATAGTAAAAACCCTTGTTTCCCAATTTTGCTCTGTAATTGGCCCAGAGTAAATCAAACAGGCAGAAGAGGTTTGTTGTTGTTTTTTTTCTATCAAATATGGCCCTGCCTAAGTAATTCCAATTTCACAGGCTTGTAGTTCCAAGATATATCAGTAGCTCGAACATAAAAAATGTATGTATATTAAGCATAAAAAAATAAATAGACTATAAGAATAGGTGAAGGTGATCAAAAGATATAAATTTCCAGTTACAAGATAAATAAATCCTAGAGGAGTAATGTACAACACAATGACTATAGTTAACAATATTGTATTGTATATTTAAAAGTTCTCTTAAGTTCTCTCTCTCTCTCACACACACACACACACACACACAGATTCGAACTATATGATGATGGATTTTAACTAAAGTTATTGTGATAATCATTTCACAATATATACATATAACAAGTCTTAATGTTGTATGCCTAAAACTAATATAATGTTATAGGTAAATTACAACTCAATAAAAAAGAATAAACGTGTGTCGGAATATATAACTTTTGTTTTTATTTCTGCTGTGATTTATATCATCTCTCTTATTCTGAAGATGCTCCTTCATTTCTCAGCAAGCCAGCTCACTCACAGACATGGTTCTATGGTGTAGTGGTTAGCACGTCTGCTTTATATGCAGAAGGTCCTGGGTTTGTGCCCCAGAGGAGCCACGGTCCATGGTCTACGGCCATGCTGCCCTGAACAAGCCTGATGTCGGAGATGTTCAAATCCTATGGAAAGGTATAAAACAAATCACAGAATTTTCTAAGATCTATATTACTATGGTATTAAGCAATATGAATGCTATACTGTCGTTTTTTTTAATAGAATGAGAAGTCTGTAAGAGAACTAAGTAGTCTTCAGGTTATTTTCCGTGGAGAAAAAAATAATTCTTCATTCCTTTATTAATCAAGCTCCATGGTTGCCAAAGGTCAATGCTGTGAATATTAAATGACTTCCATGCTAGAATATTTAGACTTATTCAAGCTTTTGGATATAAAGACTGCCCCTGCTCCACTGAGGCAGAGACAAGTCTTATACCAGACACAAACTGATGAACAATAGGTATATGAAACTACCATTATTGATGATGTTAGAATTAAAGAAAGAAAAATAAAGATAAGAAAGTCACTCAAACATACAGACAGGCACACGCTTGAGAGAGGAGATTAGTGAAAGAGTTATGTTCACTGTATTATACGGGACAACTGGCATCTTATACAATGGACAACATGATGGGCCAACGACAGTGTTACTCTTAATATTACAAGGCTAAAAAACACTTTTAGCTCATTTAGTTAATCAACTAATCAAATTAATTTGTTCTAACAAACTATCTTGGGTTGCTAATTATTAATGGTTAGGCTCTTTGTGTGTTGTGGGGTGGGGGTGTGGGCCCCAGGCCTGGCTGGTCCCAGTCTGGCTATGATCCAAGCTCGTGGCTAAGAACAGGACCCTGGATTTAGAATGTTACATTAGTGTAGTAGGGCGCCTGCGCCTAATATATGTAAGCATGATTCAGCTTATTGTATCACACATGTGTGGCAGAATGCCACTACTGTTCTCTGACATATATAAATCCCATGTGGTCCCCTAATGGTGCAGAAGCACGATCCCCTCAATAGAAGCGCACTCCCTGCAATAAAGTAGATGCCTGCCCTTTCGTTCTCATGTCGGCCCCTTGTGCGTTCTTTCAATCGAGTGTCTCACCACCAAAACCTTCCCTTCTCGATCAGCTGGGTGCTGACAAGGAGGAAACAAGGAAATACTAAAAGATAGTTCTTTCCCTCAAGCTTCTCATAGTTTTCTTCATTGCAAACTTATTGAATGCTTCTGTGCTAGGCATCATTCCCATGTTTCTCTGTCCCACTAGACCAAGAAATCCTTGAGTGTAGGAACAGATAGTTATGTAAGAAAACCATTCGGATGTAGCATAATCAGCACTAATCAGAAGGATGGCCCTTGGGAAGCTTCCCAAAAGAGATATTGATTAAGATTATCTTGATTAAAGAGTAGACACTATGTATTTGAGGTAACATGGGCAATAGACAATATGCCACTTCTGGAAACAATAAGAGAATCCACATGGTGGAATGGCAGTATCTTTAAGAAAAAGGAAGTTCAGGCAGCTAGAAAGCAGGGGCTATGCGTAAAGGGTCTTAGATGCTATGATGTGGAACTTGGACTTTATCCCATCAGTGATGGAGAAATACTAAGGAACAGAGCAATATAACCAAGAGCATGCGGAAGTAACTATGAAGAACTAATGATTAAGAGCTAAAAGTTCAAAGGACCTGTCTTGAAGGCTGAATAAACAGAGAAACAAGGAGATCACTTGTGGCAGACACAACCACCATTCCTAACTCTCCTTTCTCTTGCTTACCTCCTACCATAAAGACAAAAATCAGCACACTGGCTTTCTAGCCTCTTTTAGACCTAAGATTGGCCACGTGACCAGTACCCATGTGATCCTGATCATGTCAATGTGCTTAAGAGAATGTCTGCTGTAGCTTCTCATACACACAAATACAAAGGAATTGTACTAACTACGACTTAAAGATTTTCTTTCTTAATAAAAGGTTTTTCTTTCTTAATAAAGATTTTTCTTTCTTAAAAGCAAGCTTCTTCTCACTCCCCTACCTCTACCCATTTTCTGCCTTTGAAAAGGCCCTGTCATCTTGAGAATTTTGACACTGCTATGGCCAATTTAAGATCATGGCAGAAGGCTCAGGGCACTGTTTCCTAAATTGAGATCAACCTCATCAAATCATTCCTGCTTGAATGTGTCTCTTCTACTGAACAGACCATCACTAACCATCCAATTACCACAACTGATGCGCTAAGGTATGTAAACGAAACTTCATTTTGCTGCTAAATTAGGTTCAACAGAGTAAGAATTTTAAAAAGCTACAAACACAGATACATGAAGGCTAGAGTGAAGTACTGTATGATCATACAATATAATTTAATGGAATAATTGCTAGACAGAAAGCCAGACTCTGGTACTTGCTTTGTTTTTAATTAGATGAGCAGGTTATATTAACTACAAAATGAGCACATGGACAGGAAGTCAGAATCTGAAACGAGATTCATTCCCTGGGATTGAATACATGTGGGGCACAATGATGCTCATAGATAAGGGCCCAGGAGAAGTCTAAGAGAACTACTGTGTTCTTCTCCTGCTATATTTTATACTTTCCTTACCCTGTGTTGGTATTCTGCTTCTGGGTTACAGAGCTACTAGGATCCATCTCTTTACTAGTCAGAGAAAATAGGGATTATTAGCAAGGTAAGACTTGGCACCAGGAATTCACTGTCATAACTGGGTTCCATGTTAGAGTGAGACTAGCAGCAAGTGTAATGTTTAGGTTTGTTAAAGCTAAAATAATAGAACCCTGCCTTTCTAAAGTTATGACAGGTCCTAATGACCAGGAGGCTATTCACTTCCTGCTGGGGTATAGCAGGCGAAGCTGTAGGGGAAAGGAGGAATGCTCATCAGAAGATGAGGCAGGATCTGATAGGCTTGTTTCCATTTGGTAAAACGATGACCTTGAATCTCTACGTTTACTCACTCCTGATTATTTTTCTACTATTCTAAAATCCAATGCAGGGATTTGCCAAAAATAGAGCTACATAAATTAGGATGTTTTTCTGTACTTAAATTATAATGAGGGACCCTTAGAAATAGCCTCAACCCTCCTCTTTGAAAAATGAATTCGAATATGTATCAGACTCCTGGGAAGATATTGAGTAAGACAGAACTTAATTAAAAACAAAAACTATTACCTAATTAACTCTAGACCAGTTCAATTTATACACCATCTAAATAATCCTTAAGCACTATGTTAATCATTGTGAATAACAAAGTCATACGAAACTAATACCACCCCAAATTTGTAAATCCATTTTGTAATACCCTTCTTGTATTGTTAAATGCTTTATTGTTTACTTTTTGTATGATTGCTAATTGTTACACAGATCTCTGCTGGGGCTTTGAATTTCTTAAAGCATCTCTTAGTGATTCTTAGTTTCCCAGCTTCTGAAATGACAACAGAGCTAAAACAGAAAGAAATACAGTATCAAACCCCTGCTGGTGTGATTCTATATAGCTTACTCAGAATGGAAACATTGTGTTTATCCATTTGCATATCAACTCCAACCTGTGCAGGAATATCAATTGCTTTCCATA
This sequence comes from Pteropus medius, assembly GCF_902729225.1. NCBI lineage: Eukaryota > Metazoa > Chordata > Mammalia > Chiroptera > Pteropodidae > Pteropus > Pteropus medius. Next base: position 3,221,926 of record NW_024342644.1, on the reverse strand, counting down.
GCTGCTCTCCTCTTTGTTTTTCTGAAAGTAAGGCATGCCAGTGGTGCATGCTGATGAGCTGGTATCCTTTCTCCCACACAGAGGAATTGTACTAATCATTTAACTTCAGTCTGTCTGAGAAACAGGTATTTTTTGATTAGATGATTTGAGAGCAGGTGTATAGTTTTCTATTAATAAAACAAATGACAATCAATACAAGATTTTATTTAGAACTAATGTATTTTTAATAAGTTTATTTTGACAAGTATATAGTATATTATCATCACTGATTCTGATTAATACGTTGATCACCAAATGAGATGCTGGAATGTGAAATGTATTAGCTCAGTATCCTATTTCAAAGGCTTGAATTTTGATAATCAGAATTTAATAATTTAAGTGTCTTATAATTGTCAATATCTGATCCACAAATGTAACCCAAAAATACATTCTAAACAGAGCACAGGATAAAATCTCAATAAACTAGAAGGTTCTATTTGCTGGAAAAGAATCCAAGAAGTGAAGTACTAAAATACATAATTTCCAAATGTTTATGAGAACGTACTACTTCCATAATATTGGCATTAAGTGTACAGAAAGAAATGCAAATCACGTACACAAATTCCTTTCCAGGGAATGGACTGCTAGCAAATTCATCATGATAGGCAATTTGTTCCACTCAACTATTTCTACCTGCTTAGTTCATGTTTTTCTTACTATTGAAGAACTTTTCAAAAATGTTCTTTAGAAGTAATGGTCTGACCTCCAAATAGCTCTGCTTCCACAAAATGCAAGTCATTTGAGCAAGACAATAATTGCTATGAATGCTACCTGGCAGCTAATTCAACAGCTTAATGTGGGTAGTGCTGGGGAATGGAAACTTTTTCGTAGTAAATGGCTTCTTCAAATGCTGCATTCATTTTGATACAAAGATAGTTCCCTGTGACAACAAACTTATTAGTGTATTTTTAATATGAGTTAAAGGTACAAAACCTTAGAAGTCATTTTCTTGAAAGTAATTGCAGAACACAACATTATCTGTTATGAAAGCATATAAAATGTGTTGAAAACTTACAAAGAAAACTGATGCTGTGGGAAATTTTAAATATATTTCATACTGACAACCCAAAATATAAGAAAAATGCCTGGTACATGTTTTGGAAAATGTTCATGCAAGATAACAGATTTCGAATATAAACAAGTACCTAGAAAACACTTTTGTATTACTTAAAATGATATCAGTTCTTTTAAAAATGTATGAACTTGTGAAGTACCTACAGGTGAATACCTGGGGGATGAGGGAAGGGCGTATTTATTGAGCTGGGTTACTAAGCTGTGCATTCCTCCAAAGACACTTTTACTGACAAAAATACAACATGGAAAAAGTTTTTTTAAAAAAATTACAATGAAAAATATACTGTACGGGATCTCACTTAATCACAGAACGTTTTGCATTGTATAACATATTCATTTGAACTACTACCTGAAACACAAGCATTGCTTCAGCAAAAAAATAATAATAATACCTAATATTTGGTAAATTCTTAGTATACACCAATAACTATTCTATATGGAGCAAATTAACTCTCAGACAAAGTTATCATTAATACTCAGGGAAATGCTCTTAACGAATATTCCTTGGTAGTATTCAAATCCTACCTGACATTTTTCTGATTGATCATTGCTCTACATTATATGGCACATTTTGTCAAATTATTTATAATTGTCTATTATTTGCCTTATTTATTGTCACAAATTAGTGTCTGTCTAAAAAATATCTATCTACTTCTTCGAATGTAATGTTTTCTCTAAAACTAAAAGTTCCTGGAGGACAGGGCCAGTTTTAATTTTTTTTCTTTTCCTGGGGCCCAGAACAGTGCTAGACATACCACAGGTGCTTTGAGCTGAAGTCTATTAAGCTCTGGTGCTTAAAAAGAATTTTCCTCACCTTAGGATGCAGTCTAATAACTTTGGGAGAGCCTCAGATGTGAGGCAACGTTAAAGTGCAAGGCTGCCTGCATAGGTAATTAATAGAAGGAAATAGGACTCAACTCCTTCCCTGAGAAAGTTCGATAGTAGCATCTTTAGTTGGAAAAAAAACAGTTTCCAAGTGCAGTATTAAATGGACTTCCTTCCTGACCTGGCTAAAAGTAAATGGAATTAAGAAGCGTCAAACAGGCATGCCCAGGCCCTGTTGTGTCTCACTGCTAAGTAGGTAACTTTAGGCACCTTCGTCTACCTGACCCAGCCTCATTTTCCCCTTCTATAATTTTGAAATGACCTCTGAGGTTTTAAAAGTACTTCCTCTCCTTGTAAGTATTCAATCAATGACAGCTATTATTATTACTTCTCAGTAGTGAAATAGTACAGCAAAATAGAGTGGATGTTTTGTTTAACAGCAGACCGTTAGTAGATGGCTCTGTTAACAAAGGAAACAGAAGGCCTCTCTTGAGCTACGAAATGACTGAACCAAAGGCAATGATGACTGGATTACTTTCATCTAGTGAATCTGTAGGGCACACTTACCAAATACTATTCACAAAACAGCTTTCCCTGCCCAGCAGGGAGGCATCCTGCAGGCTCCTCTTCTAGCAGCTCCAGGTCAATTGTGAGGCCTGCAGGTACCAGCCCAGGTTCAGCTCCAGGTTCAATGACCTTGAGCCTCCTCAGAAAAGCTTGCCAGTTGAAGGGTAGGGGATCCCTCTATGCTCCTGGTGAAGTCATAAGTAGCTCAGGAATTGGAGCTAGGGGTGGGACATGCCAGGGAGAATGGGCTATGTAAAGGCAAGGAGGTGGAGGTCACAGCACATATGAATAAGATGGATGTGGCCCAAGGTTTCTGGCTTCCAAGGCTGAATTGTCATGTTGCTCAACTCTCTAAGCTTCAGTTCCCTCATCTAAGCACATTTATTATCATAACGACTTGCCTTGCTACCTCAAAATGTTATTTGATAATCAGATAAATAAGGGGACTTACAAAAATATATTATTTCCTCAAGACAATACTTGAGAAATAGTCAAGAGCGTATCTCTCAGCCTCCTGTGGATCTCAGACAAGTCATTGAACTCAGCTTATCTGGAAAATGGGCATAACTCCATCTCGCTGGATTATTATGAGATGTAAAAACACATACGCTCTCGGCCTTCTGCAAATTCCAAGACCAGCAAAAATTGGACATTAATTAATTAAATATTTCTCCCAAGAAAATACCCCAAGGTTATGTCTGAGGCATATTAAAAGAGCCAGAAATGTTTCTATTGCAATACAAAAACGCAGAATGAAGGCTGCTGTCTCTCTCCCCGGCCCTTCCTGGAGGCATCTTTGGTTCTTTCTTTCTCTACTCCCACATATTTTCTCTGTAATTTAGTTAGTTTTGCCATTTCTCACTCCCACTTTTTTCTTTAGGCTGTTCTTTTCCTAACAGATTCTCCAAACCCCATCATATCCCATATCTTAGGAATTAGAAAGACAAACAGTCCTCTAGGGACTGAGCTCTATGCCCAGCTTTTTGGCCTTGCTTATTCACAGTCTGCTCTGGATGTGTTTGTTCAGAGGTGGCTGAGGCATCATTAAGTTCTTGATTTCCTTGGAGATTAGGGTTACAAGGTTCACACGGGGTGCATTCAGCACACACATTTTTCGATCTCTGTAAAAATTAAAATGCATCAGGTATTGTTCCTGCAAATCTCTATGCAAATACTCTCTGCCTGTGCTGACCAAGGAAATCAAGTCCATTAGAGCTGCTAGTGTTCATCCTTCCTTCCAAGAGAAGACTCATAAAAACTCGGCTGATGGAAACAGCAAGCAAAAAAGTTCTTAAATGCATTTTCTTTGGCTTTTAAGTCTCTTTGGCTTTTGAATATGAGTAAATTGACATGGTCTTTCACATCAGAAGAGTGAAAACAAGCCACTAAGAAATTAGTAAATGAAGATTTGCATAGAACCAAGTATTCCATACCTTATCAGAAAATGCTGGTCCATCCCATTCTATTTGTCCTACATCCAACATTCTAAAAATTATATATTCTTCCCAACAATACCGAAATGAAAAAAAAAGTCATTTAAAAGATTCTTGGACATATAGCATCATGTAGAAGCAAACATTAAAATATTAATTTATATCTAATTAAATCCGCAGTGCCTTATGGGGAGGCAGCATGGCATAGCTGTTAAGACCTTAGTCTGACAGATTTGGGTTTGACTCCTGACTCATAATAGACTATAGTCCCTCCAACACTAGGCTGGTGCTTGAATTAAACACTAATCTAGGTCTACATAATCATAAATATTTTAAAAATCCAATGCTAGGTATAAATCTAAAAAAAAATTGCAAGACCTCTGACTTGAAAGCTATAAAATTATATAACAAGAGTTATGTTGAAAAAATAAATGAGAGTTGTACCATGTTCATGAATTAAAATCTCCAAAAATTTAACAATAAATGAATACAATCCTAATTATATCCCTAGCAGATTTTGTATATACATTAAAATTAACAAATGAATTCCAACATATATATGGAAGTTAAAAAGGCCAAAAATCACCAAAACAATCCTGAATAAGAAGAAAGCTAGATAGCTACACTCTAGATATCAAGATTTATTATAAAGCTGTGTTAAATACAGGTTGGTGTACAAATAGAGTAATAGATCAAAACTGAACAAAATTGAGTCCAGAAACTGAAACATACATATTTGGTCATTCGATTTATGAGAAAGGGGCTATTCACTGCAATGCAGTGGAGGAAATGATAGAATTTTCAACAAATGGTTCTAGGTCAGTTGCATAGCCATGAAAAAAAAGTAAATCTTTATTCTTATCTCATATCATACACATGTAAAAATCTGTCCCAGAGGGACTGTAGGTCTATGTAAAAGGCAAAATCATAAAGCTTTTAGAAGAAAATATATGAGAACTCTTTATGACCTTGGAGTAGGCAAAAATTTCATATACTGGACACAACCTAGAATTATAAAGGTATGCATATGTATTTTAATTTATATACATATGGAAATCAAGAATTTATGTTCCTCAAAAGGCACTATTAAAAATGGAATAGTATATGAGCAATTATACGCCAACAAATTGGACAATCTGGAAGAAATGGACAGATTCCTAGAAACATACAATCTCCCAAGACTGAGTCAAGAAGAAACAGAAAATCTGAACCAACTGATTACCACCAATGAAACAGAATCAGTAATCAAAAACTTCCCAAAAAACAAAAGTCCTGAACCAGATGGCTTCACAGGCCCCTAAAGGTTCCACCAAAAAACTGTTAGAACTAATCAATGAATTCAGTAAAGTAGCAGATTACAAAATAAATATTCAGAAGTCAGTAGCATTTTTATACACCAATGATGAACTTTCAGAAAGAGAAATTAAGAAAACAATCCCATTTACAATTGTGTTAAAAACTATAAAATCAAATTAACCAAGGGAGAAGACCTGTTTTCAGAAAATTATAAGTCATTGGAAACAGAAATTGAAGAAGATACAAATAAATGGAAGCATATACACTGTTCATAGGTAGGAAGAATCAACATTGTTAAAATGGCCATACTTCTCAAAGTAATCTATAGATTCAATGCAATCTCTATCAAAATACGAATGGCATTTTTCAGAGAGCTAGAACAAATAATCCTAAAATTTATATGGAGCCATAAAAACCCCGAATAGCCATGGCAATCTAGAGAAAGAAGAACAAAGTTAGAGGTGTCACACTACCTGATATCTAACTATACTACAAGGCTACAGTAATCAAAACAGCATGGTACTGGCATAAAAACAGATACATTGATCAGTGGAACAGAATAAAGAGCCCAGAAATAGATCCACACCTATACACTCAGCTACATCAAACTAAAAAGTTTTTTTCAGCAAAGGACACAATCAACTAAACAAAAAGACAACTGACTGTTTGGGAGAAGATATTCACTAATGATACATCTGATAAAGGGTTAATATCCAAAATTTATAAAGAACTTATACAACTCAACAACAAGAAAACAAACAATCCAATTAAAAAATGGGCAGAAGATCTGAACAGACATTTCTCCAAAGAGGAAATGCAGATGGCTAACAGACATATGAAAAGATGCTCAAGGTCAGTAATCATCAGAAAAATGCAAATTAAAACCACAGTGAGATATCACCTCACACCTGTCAGAATGGCTATCATCAATAAATCAAAAAACAGCAAGTGTTGCTGAGGATGCAGAGAAATGGGAACCATCATACATTTTTGGTGGGATTGCAAATTGGTACAACTGCTATGGAAAATAGTATGGAATTTCCTCAAAAAATTAAAAATAGATATACCTTTGACCCAGGAATTGCACTTCTGGCTGTTTATCCAAAGAAAACCAAAACAATAACTTGTAAAGATCTGTGCACTCCAATATTCATGGCAGCACTATTTACAATAGCCAAGATATGGAAGTGACCTAAATGCCCATCCACAGATGATCGGATAAAGAAATTATGGTTCATATATACAATGGAATATTACTCAACCATTAAAAAAAATGAAATCCTACCATTTGCAAAGACATAGATGGACCTGGAGGTTATTATACTGAGTGAAATAAGTCAGACAGAGAAAGATAAATACCATATGATTTCACTTATATGCGGTATCTAAGGGAAAAAAAAGAACAAACTAATCAAAAACAGACTCACAAATATAGTGAACAATTTAGTGATGGACAGAGGGGAGGGGAGTTGGGAGACTGGTAGAATGAGGTGAAGGGTTAAAGAAGTACAAATTAATAGTTGATAGTTGGGCACAGGGAGCATGGCAGAGGGAATGCAGTTAGCATTAATATGATGGCTAAGTGGAGGGCCAGGGGAGGGAGAGAGCAACTGGGGAGATCGTTTTATGAACATCATAGATGTCTAACCAATGTAATGTATACTTGAAACTAATTTAAATAAATAAACTTATTTAAAAAACAGAATAATATATAGAAATGGACCCACATGTATGAAGTCAATTGATTTTGGCAAATATTCCACATTCCTTTCAATTAGAAAGGAAAAGTTTTTTCAATAAATGGTACTGAAATCATTGAATAACATATGGGAAAAAAATCCTTGACTCCTACTTCAACCTTATTTAAAAAAAAAAAAAAAAACCTTACAGGGTGTATCATAGACCTAAATTTAAAACTAAAACTAAGTTCTTGATCTGAATGCTGGTTACGGGTGTGCATGTTTTGTGAAAAATTTTAAGCTGTATACTACACTTTTTTTGTATGCATACTATACTTCTATAAAAAAAAAAATCTATGTGTGTGGGTAGATGATAGATAGCTAGAATATAGATAAAAGATAGATAGATAGATAGATAGATAGATAGATAGATAGATAGATAATAGTTTTAAGCTGTATACTATACTTTTCTGTATGCATACTATATTTCTATAAAAAATAATATCTATGTGTGTAGGTAAATGATAGGTAGATAGATGATAGATAGATAGGTAGATAGATAGATAGATAGATAGATAGATAGATAGATAGATAGATTGATAGATAGATAGATTTTATTTTTTTTACTTCAAGCCCTAACCCACATGTCATTATTATGAACTGTCTCTAATCCATACCCTAGTTCCACAAGGCTAAAAGTAATCTCCCCTACCTTGAATATTAGTAGTATTTGTTTGTGTCAGTCTGTCAAATATCACAGACTGGGTGGCTAATAAATAACAGAAATTTATTTCTCACAGTTCTGGAAGGTACAAGTCCAAGTACAGGGTGTCGACGTGGTCACTTGGCATGGCCACAACACTCCTTCTGAGTTTCAGGCTATTAATTTCTCATTGTGTTCTCATATGGTGGAAGGGGCAAGAGAGCCCTCTGGGGCCTCTCTTACAAGGGCACTAATCTCAATCATGAAGGCTCCAACCTCAGGATCTAATCACCTTCCAAAAGGTTCAACATCCTTATATCATCACTTTAGGTACTGGATATTCAACATAGGAATTTCAGAGGAAAACAAACTTTTGATCTATAGCAATATGTAACTACCTTGTGGTATATCTTACTTTCTTTCCTATAGTTATGTTACTAGGACACAGGTTTATTTCTGCTACTGAACTAAATATATTCATCAAAGAGTCTACCAGTGTTGTGGCCATACCAAGTGATCAGTAATTACATGTCAAAGGAGTGCGTAAAACTGTGGTTTAAAAACTAGCATAAAACCTCAGGTGCTTTTCTTTTTTAAGTAGTCATCATAGCATTGAAACATTTATGATTAAATGGATGGCTGATAATGCTTGGTGTAATTTCAGGCACAAATTCTATTTTAAAAATTTCTTATACATAATATATATATATTTCCATAAAGCAAGATACTGGTATAATTTTTTTAATAATTGAATATCAATGGATTTTATTTTCTAAATTAAATGTGTACTTGAACATGAAACTGTAGTGCACTAGTGTGTCAGAAAGAGAGGTATTATAGTCTAGTGATCATTACATTTGCTAGATACCTTCCACTTTCCTCACTAGACTTTGCTTTGAGGACAGGGACCACATTGTTATCCATCTTTGCATATCTAATGCCACTTTTACAAATTTTTGGTGAATAAATAAGCAAAACTAACTGAATAACTTGAAATCAGAAAATCTTCATTTCAAGCCCAGCCCAGCTTTGAACTTTTGTATGTATGGCCTGACAAAGTAAGAAGATATTTATTTTCCTTCCTTCCTCATTCCCTCCCTTCCTATCTACAACAGCAGCAGCAATACTAATGACGTCACTATGTAAATTATAGACAATTTCTATGTTTAATCCTCTTCTGGTGAATCTACTTTCTTGTCTTCTCACACACTAGATTGCACATTGTAGCGTTCTCTAACAAAAGTGACATCTTTTGGGGGAAGACTTCTATCTTTAGACTTTTCTATGTCCTGATATGTTTAAACATAAATACCCATGATCATCCAAGGTTAATGATCCCCAGATAAGTGTCACGCCCATCATTAACCCCACCCTTTTGATTATTAATATCTCTAAATATTTAAGAATTGCAAAAGCACTCTTTTAAAAATACAATTCCAGGGATATCTTGGGTCTTAAATTGGGAAAGATTCTGAGGTTACCTTCAATCTCAGTGAGACAGAATAATCAATTAGTAAGGGAGGATAGACAAAGGGTGTATGCATGCTCTATATTTTCCATCTCTTTTCCACGGCCTTTAATTATTTAATGCTAAAGTAAAAATTGAAACAGTCATTCATTTTGTTTAATTCAAGATAGACTTATTGGGCACAAACTAGGATGGCCTCTAATAATCAATATGATTAAAGAACTAGCTGAGTGCTCCAGACCAACATTTACTCAATTTACTCATAGGGTCTTTTGAACGAGATAGACTTTTAATGGTTTGTACAATCATTTTAACAGTGTTGTTTAGTGAGATTTCATAGTGCATGTCTTTGTTAAAATATACTATTGTCTTTTAAACATTACAATATTTCATTCATTTTATACAACGTTCCTCCTATTAATTGCAGAGACAGATGTTCTTGTACCCATTTTACAAATAAGCAAAACTGAGTCATAATAGAGCACAATATAGCTGAATCTGTGTTTCTGTAACCACAGAATGTTAGATAAGAAAAGTGTCCTGGAGATCATTCTCGTTTTTTTTTACAATAATGTTCTGTTTTCATGACTTCACAAGGGAAGTCCATTTCATGAACGTTAGCTCATTCACTGTGTGCTTAGAATTTGCTAAGTAAGGAAGGCCAGTATTTAAATACTGGCAGGGAGTAAATTCAAATCAAATTAAGAAACTGGCATTGGAATTAGAATTGTCTCCCAGAAATGCAGAGTTTAAGTAGTTGTATTTTCTCTTTTCTACCCTTTCAAGTTAAGTTTGCTCTTTTATACAGGCATACACATAAAAAAAAATGTATATATTATACACCAATAATCTTTGCTACTGATCACCCTACATATCTGCTAAGTTGGAGGAGAGAGAGAGAAAAGGAGGGAAATAGAGAGAGAGATCCCAATATGAAGTAAAGGGAAGAAGAAAATTTATACACAAATCCCACAAGAACATAGCTTGGTGGTGCTGTTCTTTACTCTTTGCATGGCAGCCACAGAGAACTGGGAATGACTGGAGAGTAAAAGTTTTGTTTCCTGCAGCTCTTAGTCAGAAGGCATGCATATAGATAGAGTAAACTTTAAGATTTGGGTAATTCATTTTGAAACCCTGGTACATTTTGCCAGCTGAGAGTTGATTACTGCCCCCTGAAGCCAAATTTATTTTCATTTTTTTTTAATTCTATTTTTCATGCAACTTCCCATGAAAAGAAATAAAGAACTATATTTCCTGGGTCCACATCAGGCTCTCAAGTGTAATATTTGAATCAGAAGGCTAGTCTTACATCCCTAAGATCAAATGACATCTCTGCTCTGATCTAAGTCTGACCAATTTTGACTTGTGAATTTCAGGATTCTGATTGTGTTTTTAGGTCCTGTTTTCAGATTCACTTCTTCCAATTAAATATCTTTTCCACCAAGTTGAGTTGTTTTAAATATTGCCCAATTATTTCCTAGTAAAACACTATCTCCTAAGTGTTTCTTAAAGAATTGGTTAACTCTTGATATTATTGCTCTATCAAATGTTTGTGAATGTAATTAATTCATTTTCTTGATTTCATAGGTGTGATATCACACATACAAATTATAATATACACATCTGCCTCATGGCAGGGAGCACCATGTGTTTATCACAGCAATCTATTACACCACACACACATTATTCATTAACACTAATGGACATTATGTGCATAAAGCCCTGCTCATTAATTGGAAAATTAAACCCCCTTGTGTATAAATAAATCATGCCCCCAGATAAAGAAAGGCACTTATTTTTATCTTTAAATATGTATTTTAGTGCTTGTTTAATAAATGCAATTTTTTGGATATATTCTATTCTATATTATTCTATAATATCTTTTATCATAGCAAAGATTTGTTTATTCTGGGAATGAATTCCATGTCCTAAAGTCTGTCTACTTCAAGCCCCAGAGAGTAGTGTTAGAACTATTTTTATCCTTCACTTGGTCACTAATGTTTCATGCCAAAAGACACACAGTTAAAGTGGATAAATGTCTTGCAGGCTGATAGTAATGCACGTAGATCCTATTGATAAGGAAAACTTTTGGCTGAGCTTCAGGCAAAAAGGCCTCTTGAACTCAAAATGCCACCCTTACTTGTCTCTTTCTTCCTGAAAGGCTGAGTAAGCTACCATCAGTCTCTGTGTTCTGATTTTCTCAGCTGGAAAATGGGAAAATAAGAAGACCTATCTCATCAAGCTGTTGGAGAATTAAATAAAATAACAGACATGAAGTGCTTGCCACAAGACCTGCCGTAGCCAGACAAAAGCTAGAAAAGAAGCTGAAGTGATCCACCAATTCATTGAAGCCACTTAAATCATAATAATGGGGCCCTACTAATTGTCAGTCACTCAAAGGGATGCTTATCTTATCCCAAGAAATCCTCACTATTCTGATAGCCAGTAATCATTACTCCCACTGTATATACATAAACAATGTTACAGTTACGGGAATCTGACTCAGAGGTTAAGCAGCTCTCTCCAGATCACACAGGTTCTGACACAAGGATTCCGTGTGGTTAAGGTCTACGTTCTTTCTCTGATCAAGAACAAATGCAGAAAGAGGGGAACTTTTTGTCCTAGAAAAATATCCAAAGCCCCATAAATTGTCACGACGTCTTTTTTACAGCTTCTCAGAGAATTTTTGTAGATGATAATTGTATAAAACTGGAAATATTTTAAACAATATTATCAAGCATTGATAGATTCATTGTTAGAAACTAGAATATTAAGCATCTTTAGCATAAAATCAATGAGTGTCAGAGTAACTTTGGAACCTTGCAAGCTATCTCAGCTCCAAGTTGCCCTGCTTCACACATGGGGGAAAAGATACCCAGTCAAATTCTTCTATTTGTCAAATTTCCTGGTAGAACTAGAAGGATATCTAACCTAGCTGAAAGAGAGAGAGAGAGAGAGAGAGAGAGAGAAAGAAAGAGAGGAAGGGAGGAAGAAAGAAAGAATTGGTTTGGAATACAAACTACAAAAGAACAAAGATGCTTTTATCTGCATTTATACAGAGATTTTTTAAATGTTTACTCATAATATGATTAGTGTTTGAAAAGATTTATCTAGTATAAAAATAGTTTCAAGTTGTAAAAAAAATGTTTAAATAAATAAGAGGCTCTGAGAACCATCTAGCATTTACAACATTGTTAAGTACTGATTGAAGTGTCATTTTAGTAATGCTTCTAAAATTTCCTGCATAAACTAGTGCCCTTATATGTCTGCATAAACAGTTTCTCCATTGCAAACAGTATGTATTCTCGGCTCTTAAAAAGACGAATACCTTGAACAAGGGATTAGTATTAACATTTCTTCAACAAATGGTAAAAATTCATTATGACCTTCTCCTTTAATAGATTCTTGCATAATCTACTTTACAATTGAATCCAAGAAAATAGTGTAAGAATTTCCACAGAGGGAAAAGTGGCATTTTATGGTAAGTCAGAGAGATTTCTCCATACATGCATGGATACCTTTCCTGTATGTATAAATTATTAGAAGATATTTTTTTAAACAACAGTTTTTCAAAATAACATGTAACTACATATACAAAACATAGAGGACATCAATAATATTTTATGCTTTTTCTCAAACTCAATACAGCCATATTCTTTGATTTGTATGTTTTTGTATTTGTTACCCCTCAGAATACCTAAGATTCTAAAATGCTGGCATTCTGAAACATAACCATTAGGATAGATGTTACATATTTAATTTCATGCTCCACTCAGCATAAAGCAGTTGTGGGTCTACAGACCAAAGCAAATTAAGTGGCTTCTTAGATAATTTCCTGCTTAATTGAAAGCAGGTAGCTTTTTAAAAGTAATAATTGGCTTTGTTTCAAATGATTGTAAGGTTATTTCTTTTTTTTAATGCATGGCTATAGGATAACTTTCTACTTAGTCCAAGCCCAGTGGGTTGGGCATTTCCCACTGAGTCTAAGGAATGTGAATGTGACCTAGTGCTGGCGGCAAATGAATGAGAGCACGCCATGGAGACGTGTGGATGTGAGAACATGGGCAAAGTGAGGAATATATGTGTGTGAGCACGTATAGATATACATATATATTATATTTTTTATTTATATATTTTATATATATTTAGTATACAGTTGTATATATTATATATTTTATTTATATATAAATTTACTTATACACATCTATAGTTATTATTAACATGGACAATAGATTACATTTCCTTTCTATCATTCTGCTTTACTCTTAGTGGTCTATTATGAGAGTGGTAGCTTCAGTTCATAACTAACGGACAGGTCTTCCTTGTTACAGTGTAAAACTGACCATCTGCTCTGATACACTCTATCTCGCATCTATAGTTCTAGGAAGTGAATGTAAAATACTAATAAGGAGACAAGAAAGGAATTTGATTTGACATAAATGCCTATACAATAGGCGGACTATGGATTTCGGCTTTGTCTGGTGTCAATATTAAGATTTTTTTCCAAACAAACTAGACCTGCTTGAAAGCTTTTAAGTTACAGGAAAAAAAGAGTGCTTTCTCGTTGCCTAGATTTAATAGAAAAACAAAGAGAAAAGGAGACAGAGAGAATGAGACAAAAAAAGAGGAAAAAGAATTTTTCAAAATCAAAAATTTTAAAATACTACAAGGAAAAATATATATTAAATTTTTACATTTATCAATTGCCATGGTGATTCATGCAACTGAATCAGAGCCCTAGAGCTATGGGATAAATGCTAAAAGATGCACTTTGGGTATTTACTGAAATTCTAACTTGCCTGCTGTCTTTTTAGGTCCCTGATTCTATTGTCTATTCTACTTTAGATCATCGCTGTCAGACTACACTTTAAACCACTAGATATGTATGCAGTTACAATGCAATATATTGGCAAATCAAGTTGTTTTTCTTTTTTTTTTTTCAATACTTGTAACTACTCTGTACTTAGTTTCTCATTTTTGTTGCATTCCCAAGAGTGTTTTCCCAGTAATTTATAAAAGGTCAAAGGAAGAAAGGATGGAAAGAAGGAAAGAAAGAAGGAAAAAAAAGAAAGGCAGAGGAGAGGAGGAGAACAGGGAGAAAACGAGCAGGAAGGCAGGAAGGCAGGAAGGCAGGAAGGCAGGAAGGCAGAGGAAGGCAGGAAAGGCAGGAAGACAGGAAGGCAGGAAGGCAAGGAAGACAGGAAAGGCAGGAAGGAAGGAAGAAGGAAGGAAGGAAGGAAGGAAGGAAGGAAGGAGGGAGAGATGGAGGATTGCCAGCAGAAGAGCCATGAATGAGTCTGGTAGTCATTAGAGATATTCACCAGCTATTCAATTTTCCACCTTCATTGCATAGGGTAGAACAGCACTTTCTGACCTACCTGAAGTTGGGCATGGTAATGTGACAAGCTTTGATCACTGGAACATGAGTCAATTGATGTATATCACTGCCATGCCTACTTTCAGAGCCAATGTAGGATATACCTTGCTTCCTCCTTCCTTGTACCACAGCAACAGACAACTCTCCAGATGGTAGAGGCTCCATCAGCCTTACTCAAACCCAAAAGAAGAAGACATGGGCAGTGTTTTTAGCCAACCCATGATGGGCATGTAGCAGAAGCAAGAAATAAACCTTCATTTCTATAAGCAACTAAGATTTTACTTCTTAGATTTTCCTAACCTAATCCATACTAACTAATGCAGTGTGATAAGAGAGAAAGAACTCAACTTATAGCAGCAATTACCATAAAGTTGAAAGGAAGAAACAAAACAAAGTAAGAATATAGATTGTATAAGAGGATATGAAGTTCTGAAAAGAATATAAAACTGAAAATTCAAATACTGACAATGACTGGTCTAGATACTAAAGATGATATTAGCAGAATTCCATCAGGTTCCCCACAAGATATAAAGATAGTCCTAAGGGATATTAGTTTTAAAACTGGGGAGGATATTTATCTCCTCTTTGATACATTTTGGCATTCTTCCAATATTACTTCCCTTAGTGCTCAGTATAATATTTCAAGGATTCCTGATGGAAAATTCAAAAAGAGTTAGTTGTTACTTGAATGTGTAATAAAAAAGATTAAAAGATGATGCCAGAGTTTCTAGCTTGAGTTTCTAGCTTGAGTAGCTTGAGCCAACATTCTTACTGGCTTTACATCACTACTCTACCATACCTTATGCCTTAGATCAAGAAAAAAAAAATCCACATTTCTATTTTTATAACTATATTTTCTCTAGAACCATTTTTTTCTGGCTATTACTGACCCTAAGTTTAAGAGGCTTACAGAGTAAGCTCTTTGATTCAAACACCCAGCCCAAATATTAAACCTCCATAGTCACTTTATAAATGTGATATTGAGCATGACCACGGGAAGAAAGAACTATCAGCTAAATATGTATTGTGTGTTAGTTTGCTCTGTGGTGTATCTTTTATATATATCATATTGACTCTTGAAAACACCATGAATTTGTGCATATCAACCTTTGAAAAGCTAAGAACCTCTTCCAAGATCTGAATTATAATACAAATATTCTACTTTCAAAAGCCTTGTGCATGTCACCAGGCTCAGCTGCTTTCCAAAGAATAAGGTGTTGTTCCCCATTTCAAAGTATTTTCACTGCTGGGCAAGAGAAATCCACTTATGATAAAATTATTGAAATAACAGTTTCGAACTTAACAGAAATAGAAACTGACACTCTTTCATAATTGCAATTTTAAGCAGGCGTAGCTCAGTGGTTCTCAACTCTGTCTGTACTTTTTAAAAATCACCTATGGTGTCTTCAGAAAACATTGGGTCTTCTAATTCTAGAAAGATGAACTAGAAGTACCTTTTTCTGTTCCTCTCCCTGAGAACAATGGAAAACTCTAGATACTATGTTAAAAATGAACATAAGAACACTGAAAACAGAGTGAAGAGAAGCAAGCCAACCAGTTAGGGGACTTGGTACCTGAAACATAATAGTGAGTTCTCTGGGTTTTCTTTTGGCCTCAAATATCCCAGATGAGGTGCTGGGGAAAGCAGCAATCTAGAAATGCCAGTGAGCACAGACAAAAAAAAAAAAAAGCTCAACAAAAGCCTGCTTTTTCCAGACAAAGGACAAGCAAAGAGGCAGCCTCGCCAGGCAGAAAATGCTTAGACAGTAATAGCTTTACCCCAGCCAAACAGCACAGAGAAAATTGTGGCTCCACCTCCACCACCACCAGCAAAATGTGAGTAGGAGCCTAGACTTCCATCTTTGCAGGTACTCCAACACCCATCTACTTGAATGGTGTCAGAGCTAGGACTTTCATCCCCACAAGGCAATAAGGAGCCCCCCACAGCGGTGTCCATAGAGACCACGTGAGGAGCTTGGACTTCCACTCCTCTCAGAAGTAATAGTATGCCTTCCTTCTCCACTAGAGTGGTGTCAGAGGAGGCTTAGTGGAGAGTTAGAACCTTCACTACAACCCAGCAGTAATAAGGCCTCCTCAACTCCACAATGTCAGTAGAGGCCATGCAGTAATGAAGCCCTCATGTTCCTTTCAGCAAGAATGACCTCAGCATAGACCTAGTGGGGAACCAGTACTCCCACCCCATTCCCAGCAGTTTTAAGGAAAGTCTTCCCACAATGTGTCAACAGAGGCATGGATTTCTACCCTTACCAGGCAGCAACAAGGCAGCATCTTCTTCCCTCTCCCCCAACCCTACTTTCCTGGCCTGCGTCAGGGATGCCTGATAACAGAGGATCTAAGTAAGATCCAGAACTTCAACATAATTCTCAAAATGTCCGAGTTTCAACTATAAATCACTCTTCGTAACAAGAATCAGAAAAATCTCAACTTGAATGAAAAAAAACAATGAATAGACACCGAGATGACAAAGCTGTTAAAATTACCTGTCACAGGTTTTAAAGCAGCCATCATAAAAATGTTTCAATGAGAAATTATACTTGAAACAAATTTAAAAAATAGAAAATCTCAGCAAAGAAAACAAAGATTTAAAAAAGAACTGAAAGGAAATTGTAGTGCTGAAAAATACAATATCCAAAATAAAAAACTAAATGGATGACCTCAATAGCAGAATGAATGGGGAAAAAAAAATCAATAAACTTAAAGATAATAATAGAAATTACTCAATCTGGAAGATAGAGAGAAATAGATTTTTAAAAACTGAGCCAAGCCTCAGGGACCAGTAGGATGACAAACATCTAATATTATTGTAGACCAGGACAGAGAAGAGAAAGAGGGCCAGGCTGAAAATTGTTTTTAAAATAATGGCTGAAAAATTCTCAAATTTATCAAAGGCATCAACCAACAGATTCATAAAGCTAAATGAAAAATGAGTGGGATAAAACAAACAAAAAAATCCACACTAAGGCACATTACAGATGCTTCTTGACTTACAATGTAGTTATGTCTCAATAAACTGATTGTAAGTTGAAAATATCATAAGTCAAAAATGCACGTAATACATCTAACCTACCAAACATCATAGATTAGCCTAGACTACCTTAAACATGTGCAGAACACACATTAGCCTTGAGTTGGGCAATTATCTTCAATTTTATCTTAAGAGAAGTTGCCTTCCTCTTCTCACCAGAAGCAGGACACACAGATGGGTATTTTGTAGACATGATGGAATATGAAAACACAATATCCAAAAAACTCTGGCCACACAGTGTACTGGAGAGTATCTGTTGTTTACCCTCATGATCATATGGGTGACTGGGAGCTGTAGTTTGCTGCTACTGCCCAGCATCATGAGAGAGTATTGTACCACATATTGCTAGCCTAGGAAAATATTGAAATTCAAAATTTAAAGTACATTTTCTAATAAATGTGTATCACTTTGACACTACCATAAAGTTGAAAAAAATTGTTAAGTCAAACCATCGTAAATAGGAGATTGTCCAGATAGTCAAACTTCTGAAATCTGAAGAAAGAAATCTTTTAAGTGGCAAGAAAGAAGCAACACCTTCCTTACAGAAGGTAAAACAACTAGAATGACAGAAGAATTTTTTTTATCAAAAACCATAGAGGCCAGAAGAAAGTGGCACAACATTTTTCAAGACATGAAAGAAAAAGTGTCAACCCAGAATTCTATATCCAGCAAAAATACACTTCAGGAATGAAGGAGAAATCAAGGCATTCTCAGATGAAGTAAAACTAAGATAATTTATCACCAGCAAACCTACCTAAAAGAATGGCTAGAAAGTTCTCAGAGAGGATATGATAAAAGAAGAAATCTTGGAAGATCAGAAAGGAAGAGCAACAAAAATAATAAAAATATGAATAAGTGCTATAGATTTGTCCTCTTAAAGTTTCTAAACAATGTCTGACTATTGGAGCAAAATTTGTAATATTATCTGATGAAGTTCTAAAAGTATGTACAGAAAATACTTAAGAAATTACGTTTTAAGTGTAGGAAAGTAAAGGAATATAAAAGGAAGAATAATTTCAAAACTCTTCACTTGAACTGTTAATAGTAAGAGACTGCGCGATAACTTATTTATATATAATGAAATATTTAGAGCAACCACTAAAATGCTATACAAAAGGATGCAGTCAAAAACACTATAGATAAATCAAAATGGAATTTTAAAAATGTTCAAGTAGCCTACAGGAAAGCAAAAAGAAGAAAACAGAAATAAATAAAAAAGCAAACAAAATAAAAATAAAATGGCAGGCTTAAGCTATAGTATATAAGTAATTACATTTAATTTCAATGGTCTAAATATACCAATTAATAAAACAAGATTAGCAAAATGGATAAAAAATTAAAAGATGACCTAATTATTCACTGTCTACAAGCTCACTTCAAATATACAAGCTCACTTCAAATATACTAATACAGATAGGTGAAAAGTAAAAAGATGGAAAAGATATACCATGCAAAAACTAATTAAAAGGGAGTAGAAATGGCTACATTAATGTTAGAAAAACTACACATCAAAGCAAAAAAAAAAAATGACTAGGGACAGAGAGGGACATTAGATCATAATAAAAGTGTAAATTTACCAAGAAGACACAGCAATTTTAAATGAGTATGCACCAAACAACAGAGCCACAAAGTGTGTGAAGTAAAAACTGTTACAACTAAAAAGAGAAACAGACAAGTCCACGATGGTAGTGTGGAATTTAATACTCACTGAACTAGACAGAAAATTAGCAAAGATGTAAAATAAGTCAATAGCACCATCACCCACCAAAAGCTAATTGACACTTATGGAACACTCCACTCAACAAGAGCAGCATTCTTTTCAAGCAACCACTGAACATACACCAGGATAAATCATGTTCTGGATCATAAAATAAACCTCAAAGAATTTTAAGGAATTAAATCTTATGGAGTACATTTTCTGACCACAGTGAATATCAAACTAGAAATCAATGGCAGAACGATAACAAGAAAATGAACACTTGGAAACAAAACACACTTCTAAATAATCCACAGGTCATAGAGGAAGTCTCAAGGAAAATTTAAAAATACATTGAATTGAATGAAAATGAAAATACAATATACCAAAATTTGGGGGTTGTAGCAAAATCAATGCCGAAAGAAAATTTTATAGTACTAACTAAAAGCTTATATTAGAAAGCATGAAAATGTCAAACAAAGATCGAAGATTTTATCTCAAAAATCTAAAACAGAGCAAAATAAACACAAAGGAAGCAAAGAGAGGAGATAATAAAGATAAAAGTAGAAATCAATGAAATTGACAACAGAAAAATAAAGATTTGGAAATCAAAAAGATGGTTCTTTTAAAAAAATCAATTAAATAGACCAATCTCTAGCAAGACTGACACAAAAAAGAGAGAAGACAAATTAAAAATATTGGGAAATGAAATTCTAATATCTGATATTACTACAGATCCTGTAGATGTCTAAAGAATAATAAAAGAATAATAACACATAAATTTGAAAACTTAGAGAAAATGAATCAATTCTTCAAAAAGCACAAACTATTCCAACTCAGACGATATGAAATAAATCATTTGAATAGCACTATAACTATTAAGGAAATTAGATGTGTAATTTTAAAATGCCAGAAAAAAAGTCTCCAAGCTCAGATTATTTCACCGTAGAATTCTACCAAACATTTAAAAAGAATTAACACCAATACTACATGTTCTCTTCCCAAAAGCAGAAGAGGCAGGAACACTTTCTAATCAATTCAGTAAGCCATTATTATCCTGATATCAAAACCAGACAAATACAGTACAAAAAAAAAAAAAAAAAAAAAAGGAAACTTCGGTCTAATATCTCTTGTGAATATTTGCAACAATCCTTAACAAAATATTAGCCAGTAGATTTTAGCACTATCGCAGCACAGAATAGCATATCATGACCTAGTGATGTTTATTCCTGGATATAAGGCTAGTTCAACATTCAAAAACCAACCAACATGATCTACCATATTAACTGTCTAAGGAAGAAAAATCACATTATTCTATCAATTGATGCAGAAAAAGCACTTGACAAAATTCAATATCCATTCATGATAAAAACTCTCAGAAAACTAAGAATAAGGGGAACTTCCTCAAATTGATTAAATATAGTAAACCTATGACTAACATACTGACGAAAGACTGAATGGTTTCCCTCTAAATCAGGAACAAAGCAAGAATATCCCATTTCATCATTGCTAATCAACATAGTAGTGGAAGTTTTAGCTAGCACAAGAAAATGAAACAATAATTTTAAAACATAAAACTTCCTATTTGCTGATGACATGACTCTCTACATAAAAAAAAAAAGAAAAGAAAAAAAAAATCCCAAGGAATCTTAGACAAAAACTAACAAACAAACAAATGAAACTCAACCAAACAAAAAACTTCCTAGAACAAATAAGTGAGTAGAACAAGGCCACAGGATATAACCTCTATGTACAAAAATCAACTAAATTTCTTTACAGTAGTAGAGGGCACAGGTAAACAGAAATTAAAAACACAATAGTGTATGCAATTGCTAAACAAAGTGAAATGCTTAGGTATAAATCTAACTAAACATGCTCAGGACTTAATGCTAAAACTACAAAATGCTAATGAAAGAAATCAAATAAGATCTAAATAAGTGGAGAGACATACTGTGTTCACAGATTGGGAGACCCTAGATAGTAAAAATGTTAATTCTCAAATTGATCTTCAGTTTTAACATAATTCCTATCGAAATCCCAGCAAGATTTATTGTGAAATACATAAGATTATCTCAAAATTTGTATGGAAAGAGAATGGAATTAGAATACTTTTTAAAAAATGTACAAAGGAAATACTATTGGAGGAATCAGTCTATTCAATTTTAAAGCTTATTACATAGCCACAGTTATCAAAGACAGTGTGGTATTTAAGGCGAGATGGACATGTGGTATTTAAGATGAGATGGACATTAGAAGAAAACAGAGAAGCCAGAAATAGACCCCCACAAATACTACCAACTGATATTTGCAAAAGCAATTTAATGGAGGAAGGATAGTCTTTATCAACAAATTGGGTATTCATAGGCAAAAAAATATATGTTCTGAACATTGCACCTCATAAAATTAACTTAAAATAGATTATAGTTTTTTAAATAAATTTTATTTTTTATTTATAGCTTACATACAATGTTATATTAATTTTAGGCATACAATATAATAATTAGGCATTAAATATTTTATGACGTGATCACCATGATAAGTTTAGCAACCATTTGTCACCATACATAGTTACGACAGTATTATTGACTAGACTCCCTATGCTGTACTTATTCCCCTTCACCTTTTTTTTGTTTTTCTCTTTTTTAAAACAAAAATTTTAATTTAATTTTATATTAGTTTCAGTTGTACAACACAATGGTTAGACATTTATATAATTTACGAAGTGATCCCCTGATTAGTCTAGTACCAGCCTGGCACTGCACTCAGTTATTACAATATTATTGACTGTATTCCCTATCCCCCTGACTGTTTTGTAACTACTAATCCCTTCACCTTTTTCACGCAGCCCCGCATCTCCCCTCCCATCTGTCAATCACCAGTTTGCTCTCTATATCTATGAGTCTGTTTTTGTTTTATTTGTTACTTTTGTTCCTTGGATTCCACATATAAGTGAAATCATATGGCATTTGTCTTTCTCTGTCTGACTTATCTCACTTAGCATAATACTCTCTAGGTCCATCCATGTTGTTGCAGATAGCAAGATTTCATTTCTTTAGGCTAAGTAATATTCCTTTGTATATATGTACTATAACTTCTTTATCAAATTGTGTACTGATGGGCACTTAGGTTGTTTCCATATCTTGGTTATTATAAATAGCATTGCAGTGAACATCTTTTTTAATTAGTGTTTGATTTTCTTTGAATAAATACTCAGAAGTGCAATTGATGGGTCATAAGGTAGTTCTAAAATAGATCATAGTCTTAAATGTAAAACTATAAAACTTTCAGAGGAAAACATAGGAGAAAATCTTCAGAGACCTAGGGCTTCGTGGAGAGTTCTTAGACATGACACAAAAAGCATGATTTGCAAAAGAAAAAATTTAAAAATCGGACTTCATCAAAATTAAAAACTTTGCTTTCCAAATATTTTGTTAAAAAGATAAAAAGACTGGGATGAATTACCTGTAATAGTTCCCAATGCCCTGTAATAGGTGGATAATTAAATGGTGGTACGTCCATACGATTGAATAGATCTCAGTAACAAAAAGGAATAAACTTGATATGTGCAACAACTTGTATGGATTTCAAGGACATTATGCTGAGTAAAAAAGCCAATCTCAGATGGTCACAAGCTTTTAAGAATTAACTTATATAACATTTTCAAAATGACAAAATAATAGAGATCGAGAATACATTAGTGGCTGCCAAGGGTTAGGGATGATGTGTGCATCAGTGGGGGCGGGGTGGGGGACGGTGTGTGATGACTATAAGGAAATTACATGAGGAAGATCTTTGTGGTGTTGAAATAGTTTCGTACCTTGATTGTGGTAGTAGTTACAAGAAATTTACAGTTGACAAGATGACAGAATTACAGGATCACTTTATACCAATGTCGATTTCCTGATTTTATAATACTACAGTTATATAAAATGTAACCAATAGCAGAAACAAAGTGAAAGATATATGGGACTTCTCTACCGTCCTAGCAATTTCCTGTGAATCTGTAATTCGAAGTAAAGAGTTTAAAAAAAAAATAGATTCTCTGGCCACACTCCAAACCAAGGAAATTAAAATCTCTAGAGAAGGAAATTTAGCCAACTGCATTTTTTAAAAGTTCGGCTAGCATTCTAAAGTGTGGCTAGCATTCCAAACCAGTGGCAGTGAGTGCTATTGCTGAAACTACAGGTGGGTGGAACACCTGTAAGCATACCGGAAGGTATAGTGGAAGAGGAAAACTAAATATTCAAATCTATTTCAGTCACTTGAGGGGGTTTTTCCCCCCAAATGTTGAAATCTGACATGTAAGCGAATCCAAACAAATGTGGATGGGATGATTTGTCATCCATTACATTATAGACCATTATATACAAAAATGCCAACCCTGATAGACTGTTCTTTGGATTCTAAAGCATTTGGTATCCGTTACAAGTTTTAAATGCTAAGGAGCAATTACAATCACATTTAAATATGTAGCAATTTTAGAAAATTAATGTTTCACTGAGTCCCCATTTTTTATTACAAAATGAGTTCATAGGTTAAAAAAATTGTTTTTCTTTAGCAAACTACTGACTACTACTAGCAATAACCCTGGAAAACATGTGAACAGTAAATAGTCCTATCTCAACCATGAATTCTAATACATTAGTTATTTTTATTAATAATCATCAACTACTACCTAGTAGTCTCTTCATATTGAGCTGTTCCAAGTGTGTGGAAGACATAGAATCCAAGGATTATTTTGAGCCAATAAATGATGACTCGGCCAACTAAATGCCTTGTGTGGTTATTAATCATTCCTTAGCATCATCATCAAAAAATATTTACTGTACATTTATTCAAGCTGTGCCAGGAGATTCAAAGTTTAGGAAAGAGTCCTTCTCTGCCTTCAAAGGTCGTTAAATCTGTTTTAGGACAGGACCAAGTGAATAAACAATAAGTAACAAAGCAAAGAAGGATATGCTGAAATCTGGACTAACAGGAAGTAGAAAATGGCCAAAGTGCCCGTTTTTATTGGAGGTATTTTTGCAAGAGCTGGAAAAGGAGTGTGAATCATCTGGGCTCATTGATCCTGCAGATGAGCGGCTTCAACAATGCAGATTTATGCTATCCATGGGAGGATTTCGCTTAGTTCTCAGTAGTGAACTTACTTCCCAAAATGCAGCTGTTGTGAAGCAAGAGATTTGGCAAAAATGTGAGATGAAATATAAGGAATTACCTCCCACCCAACTCTAGTTAATAGCTATGTCTTCTTCCCCTCCACTCCACCTTCAGGGTTTAAAGATTTTTAGGTAGGGGTGGGGTGAGGGTGGAAATGGGTTGAGTGCTGAATTATTTGCCTTACTCCGAAAAAAACCTCTAATCTCTACCATCTCTCCCCTTGCCGCTCCCCCTTACGCCTCCTCTACCCTCCCTTCCCCGCCCCCTTTCCTCTCCCTTCCTAATGTGATCCTCGTATTCTCCATTCTAATTTACTACACTGCAACTTCCCAGATTTGTTTTGTTCCGGAAAATTTTATCCATTTGGAAGTGTTAAGTTCCTAACTTCCAGTTCCTAACTGTCGTGATGTCCGATTTAAAAGCAAAATAAAGAACCACTTCGTTTTAACATGGGATGGTGCAAATTCTTTTAAAGTTGTTTTGTGAATGTGGGAGGTAATCAACACCTACTTAGACATTCTTCTCTAAGACAGCTGAGGTTTACCATTTTTGCTATTATTGCAGTGTATTTTTCCTCCTTTGCTTTACGCCTTTTGGCAGGAGCCTTGACTCTGCAGGTGTTAGCGCTGCAAGGGCTGAACCCAACCGCCAGCAAGCCTGCGGAGCCCAGCGTGGGATGTTGCCCAGCAAAACACAGAGCCCGGGGAGCCCGCGACCGAGGAAGGAAGGGCGCCTGCAAGCGCGCTTCAGAAGAGACTGGGACCAGAGCCCTAGAAACTAGAGAGAGAGAACTTCCCGGCAGGGGAAACCCGCAGGAGCCTGAAAAAAAGAATGAGAGAGAGAGGAAGAAAGAAAAAAAGAAACCCGCTCCGGAGCTCTTAAGCCCAGCGCAAGCAAGCGAGAGCGAGGGCAGGCTGAGCTGCTCCAGCTGGAAGTCATTGTGCGGGCTGGCGTCTGCGTTGTCAGGACGACCGCCCGGCCGGCGCCAGCGGAGGGGGGAGGCGGGCTCGGTGAATGGGTGACGTCACGCGGCCGGCGCCAGGCAGTCTGGGCGGCCGAGCCAATGAATCAGCTGTCGGGGGAGGGAGAGCGGCGCGCGGGAGGAGGGCGCTGGAATGCGCCTCGAGCCGAGAGCCGAGAGGCCCGGCGGGCGGGGGGCGCCTCCGCCCCGCCCCTCTCCTCCCTCCCTGGGCTGCCGGCGCGTTCCAGGCTGAGCCAGGCTGGGCCTCTCCACTCCTCGCGCCGGAGCCGCGGCTCCGCACCGTGGTCCTTACTCTCTGCCAACCACCCCACGGGCGTGCGCTCTTCAGGGAAGCCTGGGAGCTGGGCCTGGTTCAGTTAGAGAGGACTTGCTTTCCACTTACTGCGACTGTGTCACATACTCATTAAAAAAGGAGAAAACAAAATAAAACTTGTCCTTGTAGATAAAGTGGACTTTGAGAGTGCTGGATTAATTCACTGTGGTGGTATACTGTGTGCTATGCATTGTGCTGGTATCACCAAAAAAAAAAGGAGGGGTTTAGAAGAAGTAAAAAATTGTACAGGGAAAAAAGATAAACTCGTAATGCAGGCGCTTTATTCCATTATTCTATTGTGCTGTACTATATAGTGCTACCAAGGGTCTAGAAGGTAAACGAAAACAAAAAATTCCAATTTTTCAGTGCTTCTATGTTCTGTTCTTTCCTCTGTCCTGTCTTGCTGTCTTTTAGACCGTGACCTCCAGAAGGCTAAGCACTAGGTCATGGTCATTTCAGTCTCCCCAGCATTTAGCTCTCTCAGACACATGATAAGGACTCGAAAATATGATGGATAATCTACAGTGCAAGAGCAAATAGTCTTTGAGTAAAGGCTTGAGTAAAACGAGTACCCTTGGATCTCTAAACATCTATTTTTGGTGCTTACTTGGTTTTTGGCTGGTGTTCAAGATTGGTGATGTGTTGTTACTGAAACTGGAAAACTGGAGAGTGTGGCCTGAAGTTTATAGAAGATGTTAAATCTGCCCTCCCTGCTGCAGTCATTTCCCTCTCTGGGCCTCTCTTTTCTTCATTTGTGAAAGGAGACCTGGTGAGATGTTCTCTTGCGACCCCTAAAGATTTATAAGCGCATCATTGTATTACTAAACTTTAAAACTAAATTTTGAGTTTATTATGTCTGTAATTGTATTCGATAAACACAATGATTGTCCATTTATTCAACAAACAGTTCATCGTACCTACTCTGTGAATAGTAAGTCCTAGAAATTTGAGTTAAATTTTTTAAGTTAGAAGATAGGATCCCTATCTTGAAAAACCTTTAAAGATGTACAACTAAGAAATAAACTAGAAAACAAAACAAAACAAAAAGATGCTAATAAACTGTTATAGGACAGAGCCTCTCAAAGTTTGATGTTCATCTGGTTGAAATGCAGACTTGGGTGTGGGCTGGAATTATGTGTGTATAAAAAACATACAAGTCATGTTGGCCCATAGACCAGACTTTGAGGAGAGGGTCTATGGTACAAACTACCAAGGAAGTCTTAAAGTAAGAATACAATGGTTGTAAAGTGATGTCATTTCCTGAAAACCTCTGGAGGAGGTGAGCTTGAGCCAGGTAACTGAGGATGTGCTAGGCTGAAGGGAATAAAAATGCTTTCGGGGAGGGAACAGCATAAATAACAGTGCTGGGGAAAAAAAGCAAGAAATAAGTAGGGCAGTAGAGAGGATTTTATATGATAAGATTGGATCTTTACTGGTGGGGTGGGTAGTATGACAATAAACCAGAGAACTGACAATTTTAGAGCCAAAAAGAACATTAAAAATTATCAGTCCCAAGTAATTTGATGTAGATGAGGAAACTGAACAGCAAAATGATTTCATTAGGTGATGACAGAGCTCAAAGTGGAAGCCATGCTGGGAAATTTAGATTGCATACATTCTATAGATAGCAGAGTTGTTGATATAAGGAAACCATTTGTTATTGTTGCACGAGGTGGAAATATGAAGCAAGAATGAAAGTGAAACGACAGACCTACAAGAAATAATGAAATAGTCCAAGCACGTAGTTTTGGATAAGGTCTGGGCTAGGGAGATTAGGAAATAAAGGGAAGGGTTTAATCTAAAAATTTTTGGTTTTGCATAAATTATAATGGCTGGAACCAGCTGATTAAGTCATCTTTTCCTGTAAAATAATTCCCTCCATCCTTCTTCTATACCAATGGAATGTTTTTCAACCCTAACTCCACATCAGCATCACCTTAGGAGCGTTTTAAAAAATAGAAATGCCTGGGCTCCACCCCACACAAATTTAATCAGACTCTTTGAGTGTGCAGCCCTGGTATCAGTATTTTTAAAAGCTCCCCAAGTGATTATAATGTGCAGCTGGTGTTGAGAATCACTAATCTAATATATCGTCACCAGCTCATTTTATAGACTTCATTTCTGCCCCAGAACATTTCCCCTAGGGTTAACTATTACACTAGCACTAGATCATTTTTAATACTTGGTGTGTTTTGTGGTGGATTTTGATGGTTTATAGCACATATTCTAAGCTCATTGTCTTCTATCCCTCATTAACTGTGATGGCTGAGTTGTGAACATGTCCTGATATCTCTCATTGGCAAGCAAAGGAAAAGTGATTTGGCACATTATTGAATGGAAGTGATAAACCTGGTTTATGAACCTATATGGTATCATAGTGTAGCAGTGTGTTGCTTTGCAGTTATTTCACTTGATTTTGTCTTATCTTTAATAATCTATATGAACAGCCTCTTTAGGATTAGAGCTGATGGAAGAGGTAAATTCTTAAAATTGCTACTTGGACCCTTGGAACTTTTATTTTCAATGTTCTCTCAAAAATAATTTTAGTTTTTGCTGAAAAGAAAATCCTGAAAGTGAGAAGTCCTGTGGCTTTTTCCTTGGTGACTAACTTAAATTTTAAACCTTCATTGATTTATCATGTCTCTAAAATTAATTGAGTACCTATTATGTCATGGACTTTTCTGGGTATAAGGACACCAAGAGAAGAAAAGCATTTTTTTCTGTCCTCAAAGAGGAAAAATATTTTTTTAATTTCAGGTATGGTATTCATTCAGTATAGACATTTAAAAGGTACTTGGCTTTTCCACATTATCTTGCAGCTGCATTCTGTATTTTTAAAAATTCAATTCATACACTTAGTTTAAAAATATTAATGCATTCATGTGTTCAAAAACCAAAAGAGAATATTCTTCCTTTTAGTCTTTTTTTACATCTGCCTAATTTCCCAATCACACCTTACAGAAGTCATTATTATTAATTTCTAGGGTACCCTTTCAGAGTATTTTTACGAATATATAAGCAAATAGAAATACATTTCTATTTCCCCCATTTTATACTATTCTGTATATTTTTTAATTTAAATTATTAAATTTTGATATTTTTTCTATGTAGCCACATTCTTTTCCACTTTGTTATTCCTCAAAACACCCTTTTGATGGTGACCTAGGCTGCTTCCAATTTCTTATTACGAAGCTGCAAAAATAACCCTGTATCTGTGTCATTTTATACATGTGAGAATTTATTTGTAGGATAAATTCCTACAAGTGAATTTACTGAGTCTTTAAAGAGTATATGTTAATATTCTTGACTGTTTCTTTAAGATAAATTCCTAGGCATGGGATTGCCGAGTTGAAAGGTATAAATATTTTCAAGGTTTTGATATTTACTGACAAAAGACTATCTAGAAAGTTTGTACTGGTTCATTTTCTCACTTGCATAGTATACAAGTATCTATTTCTCTGAAAACTTGCCAGTACTGGAAACTATCTTTATTACAAATTGTTGTTCAATTGAAAGGTAAAAATGATATCTATATATATATTTATAAATTATATGTATATAATTTTAACATGCATTTCTATAACTTATTGGATAGTTTGAACTTGATTCCAAATGTTTATTAACTATTTCATGATCAGGAACTTGTTCAATTTGTGTCCCATTTTGAAGAACTTTTATTTCTCTTACAGATTTGCAATAACTGGATTATATTTATAAATATAAATAACAATATTGGCTTACACTTATTATATACTTACCTTGTTCCAGGTACTGTGCTAAGCATTTTTAATTGGTTCTGTATATTGTAAATATTTTATCTGAGTTTGGTATATGTCTTTAATTGCTATCTAAACAATATTTCCACTTAAAAACCTATAGAAGCCTTAAATGTGATAAATCGATATTTTACGGTTCTTGTTTATTTGCTTTAACACATCAAAAATATTTATGCCACTCTAAAATCAGATTACCATTTATCTTAATTTTGTTCTGGTTCCTATAGGATTTTAAATAAGTTTTAAAACCCAAATCAATCAC
>NW_024342644.1:2872764-3191945 GCF_902729225.1 Pteropus medius | reverse complement strand
TGTAATCTGCTTTAGCCACATGGGGCGAATATCTTTCTATGTCAATAGCTCTACATCTTCATCATTAGTCATCATTGGATGGACAGAACTCTCTAATGAAATGATTTCACTCTCAAGAGAAGGAAACTTAAGAAGCATTTTAGGAAAAATCTCACCTGCCTGTTTGATGTTCATCTGATCAGAATTTTCTAAAGCAATTTAATCCTATTGTTTCTCAAAGACTTTCGGTTCTTTGAGGGCCTAAATGCCTAGGGCGGTGGAGGAGTGACGGGAGGCTAACATAGTAGTCAATTCTTAATCTGCCTTAACAAGAGAGACAACTCAGAAAAAAAACAAAAATCACTTTTTTAGCAAGGCATGGTTCAAATGTTCTTCTAGACTAGTTTTCCTCAGTTTGCTTTCTCTCCTCTTTCTCACACCTAATTCTCTTCCTCCTACCCAGTCTATATGCAGGTCTTCTTTCAGATAATTTTAAACATATGCCCCTTATTCATTTCTTAACAAATATAATGATATCATTTGCTCTTCCAGAGATCTGACGTTAAGTTTGTTCTAGCTGCAATACTACTATAGACCATTCCATCAATTATGAATGCATTCGTGTGTGTAGAGGCAATAGTAGGCCAGTGGCAATGTTACCTTATTCTGGAGACTTACTCTTATAAATAAATAATGAGATGTTTCTGTAAAATGCCTTTAGCAAAGGCAGTAGAAAATACTACTTCTCAAAAGAATGAACATTTTAAAGATTAAAAACTAGTACCAAAGATTCCTTAATAGGATATAAATCATTTATATGAAAAAAGAAAAAGGAAGAAATGAACTGGAAACTCAATAACGCTAAATTTGGTAGCCAAAGTTCTCTAGATGGTTAAGTGTAAAATCTAAATGAACAGATCAGAGAGCCTAAAATAGATCCTTGGATATGCCAGGACACTATCTCTCTACCTGCAAATATCCCCCTATGTTGTACATGGAAAATAATTAAATCGTTACACTTAAAAATATGAAAGATATAATTTATGATACAGTGCTACATTCCTATTAAGCATAATATTGAAAAGTTGTAATTTCAATGAGAATGATAATAGTAGTGTTATGTATGATAGATTTTTAATATTAAACATTGTCCTTTTTTGTTTGTTTCAGCTAATTCATATTAGGCTTGTGTATTAAGCTAAATATTCAAGTCTGGGGTCAAATAGCTTCATGAAGTACAATGAGTGCTAGCTTCCTGAGTTGAGCTGTTCTGTACTGTATAGTCTAGTCCTATTTCTAGCAAAGTAGAAAATGTTTTGTGGTTACCACTAGAGGGCAAATAGCCTCCTGGACTTCTCTTTGACCAAAGAGCATCTCAATCCAGGCAGCCAACGTTTTAAGGTCTCATATAACCTAGCCTTAAATCTTACATCACCAATTCATAGTCAGCCCACAGGCTCAGCAAGCTAAGAACATTTAAAGTCAAGATTTAAATGTGCTCTTTTACCATTTTATCAAATGGCCCCATTTGGGATGATAGATCTCTTCCCTGAGTGCACTAACTCCTGACCTTATCCTAACACTTTCTGGTCTAGATCTTAAACCCTACTGTTCTGCCAGCAAGGTGACCTAACCTCACAGCATTCAACAGCATTTTTAGACTTTAGAGTGACATAAAAAGTACTTTCAAATCTGATTGATTTCTGCTTACTTTTCCAATGTCATCCCTCTTATTCCCTCTACACTGCACTAGTTCAGAATTACTTGCAGTTGCTTAAACATTTTGCTAGTTTATGTCCCCATATCTTCACCCAGGCTAGTACTTTTATCTGAGGTCCTAGCACTGCCCACCACATTTCATTGGAGACACAGTTCAGGTATTACCTATGAGAAACCTTCTAGTCTTTGCTGATCCCTTTCTTGCTCCTCTTCCTTTTCCTAAGCAATAGATTTAGTTTCTCCCTCCTTTATGCTCCTCCAGCATTTTGTACACACCTCTATTAACAATGCTAACTCTGCTATTGTGATTATGTCTAGCAGAATATGAACATTCAATCTATTTTGATGCGTAAACTCAACTGTTTTGTGTTTTTTTGTTTGTTAGTTTGGTTGGTTTTTGCTGCTGCATTAGAAATTGTTGGGAGTTCTAGAAGAAGGATGGAATACAAACTCCCCTTCACTTCAGGAAGCAGAGACCAGGAAGTTGTGGTTTTTGAAGACCAAGTTCTCTAAAAGAAGTAATTAGGACTTTAAGCATAAAGAAATATTTGGAATATGGAGAGACTGAGGTAGATCAGAAAAGGTTGGAGAGGCCGAACATCACTGCCTAGAGTCAGGAAAGTGATCTGAAATGCAGCTGCTGCCTGAAGGTGCCCCATGAGTGGGCTTAGAGAAAAGTCCTATGAGGGGCATTACTGAAGTGCTCAGGAGTTATACTGAAGAAACTGCCCAGCGCTCATCCCAGGACTATCTGGTTGAATAAAAGTCCAGCCTCAAAAAATCAGGAGTTGTGATTCTCAGCCTATGATCAAGTCTTTCTGTCTTTTTTTAAAAGCAAAAACAAACTACTCCTCAAAACCATCATATATCATTAAAATCAAGGTGAGTCAGAGAAACTGTCACATCAAGAGGAATCTTAAGGAGACCTGGCAACTAAATGTAATGCGGTATCCTAGACCAGAAAAAGGACATTCAGTGAAAACTAAAGAAATTTGAATAAGTGTAGACTTTAGTTTATAACAACGTATCAGGATTGGTTCATTAATTATAATTATATATACCAGACCAGGTAAACTGTTAATAATAGGGGAAGCTAGATATACGGAATCTCTCTGTACTCTTTCCAATGACTCCGTAAATATAAAAGCGTTCTAAAAACTAAAATTTATTAAAAAGAAGAAGAAGGAGAAGGAGAGGAGAAAAAGACAAACAACCTAACCTGCAAGAAAGTCTTTTCCAAAACACTCAGGACACCGCAGGTGCCCAGGGCACCAGTACCCATGAGCACCTTCAGCGCAGGGACCGATCACACTGACTGATCTCTCCAATGCCTAGTGTTAATAAGTAGTCAGATGCATACTTAGGGAATTAAAATTTCTTTCCAATGAGGAACTACCAAGAGGCAGTAAAAGAATGTTTTGCCTCTGTGTGTGTGTGTGTGTGTGTGTGTGTGTGTGTGTGTGTGTGTAGTATATGTATATAGTTTGTTTGCTTGAGTTAACAAAAAATTTTGTTTGATTATCCATGTCAACAGAGTTTACCTTGACATTTAGAAAGCATGTTATAAAATAAACTATTATCTTAGAGCAGAAAATGACATAAATTCCATTCTTTAAGAATATTGCCATTTTCCTGATGTTAACCTGGAGGAAAATCATCTTTCTAAAAATGAGATGTTAAAATTGAGGCACGAAATACATAAAGAGAAATCAGGTACAAAATGTCTAAAAAGTTTTAAGTAAAGTAAAAAACTTTCAATTTTTTTTCATATGAAAAGAAGCAAATATTAAAATTCTCCTAAGCAGTAATATTTAAAATACATAGACTGAAAATAGAAAGTGCTCGTATAATGTATTTTTTATATAAAAATTGTTCTCTAATATATTTTTTAGTTATAGTAAAAGTCTCTTGGCAAATGATAATAGCATTTCATCCATGAGAAGTAGTTCAAAATAATTTGGAATAAAGACATTGTCTTTTTCAATCTTGAATAACTCATGATATTTGTCTTTCAATATGGTAAGGTATAATAGAAATTGACACTTAAAAGAAGGTGTGGAAGACAGGAAAGATGACCACAAAATCAAGGTTTTAGATAATGAATGCCTAAGCTTCTTCCCTGCAGTCATTCTGTGTGCTGACTGAAGCTATGGGGGGTCTTGCTGATGACTCGGGCCTCTGCTAAGCTGTCTAGCTTATCACAAGGGAGGCTATCAACCACATAAACACAGAGCTGCAACCCTCTCTCCTTGGCAAAAAAGTAAAAAAAATCCTAACAGATTTTTAGTTTGAACAGCCAGCTCATACTATTTTATTCTGGACATATTTTGAGAAAGTAAAAAGGTCATTTTTTTTGTACTTTCAGAATAAATTTAAATCGATGATGTTTAAAATATACTCACTTTCAGATATAGATTTAACTATATTCCAGATAATATATTAAAATATATTAACTCCAGATGATGGTAAATTAATTACATGAAATAGACTTTTTTTTTTTTTCACAAAATAAATAGGAATGAAAAAGAGAATGAAGAAATGCATGTGGCAACAGGGTTGGAAAGAGCTCAAGGTGGGATAGAGAAGAAAGAACACTAGGTAGAGACCCTCTCTGAGCCAACGACTGCGTGAAGGAACTATTACACCTACTCTTTTGGGTCCACTGTGCCTGGAAGTTTTATACGGTATTTTCTAATTTCCTAAACAACTTCAACAAATCAATTATCATCCATATTTTAGAACTGAGGACTGTGACATTCAGAGAGTTTAGTAACTGGTCCAATGTCACTCACCCAGTCGAAGCAAACCCAGGTATCAAACCTAGAACTATTTGATTCCACAGACTATGGAACCTACTATATTAACTCTCAGCATTTTCCTGTCAAAACTTTTCAGGTCTGATTTTGGAGATTTTGATAGCTTAATTCATATTCGTAAGAGCTATTGAAGGTCCAAGTCATTGTCGAAGCAAACTGAACCTCATCCGTTCTCTCAACATTTTGTGATATCTATAATCTTTGCTATCCTTTGTGGATCATAAAGAAAAATTTAATTACTTCCGCCAAATGCTTTATGCTATACTATAAACCAGGGCAACCTTCAATTTATTGCTCTCATGCCATTATGTTATATCTGCACTCAAAATGTTTAGAGCAGTGCTCAAAATCTGATATTGTGAATACGTTATTTTTTTTAGGGCCCATATAATGTTTTAATTCTGTAAATTTCTTTTGGTTCATTATTACTGTTTCTAGTTCTCTGCAGTCATTTTCCATCTTGCCTTTTGACTTTTTTAAATATAAGCGGTAGTTGTTTTAAAGTCTGTATCTGCGACTCCATTATCTGGATCACCCGTGACTCTCTTTCTCTTGTCTGTTTTTCTTTTAAATTTTGTCACATTCTGTCTCCTTGTTTTCCTGGTTATTACTGATCACCAGACATATATATGAAAAATTATCAAGAGACTCTGTACAATGCTATATACCTCCAGAGCGAATGTAGGTAGACTTTGTCAAGAAGTTAGTTTAGGGGCGCTAGTAACCCCTAAATATCTTATTCCAGTGAGCAAATAGAGATCATCTCAAGTTGAGTTTCAGTTCCTGTGAGAAATGACCTATTTCCAATTCACTGTTATTCCTGGGTATAGCCCTCCTGGGTCCAAACTAACTGTCTCAAGTATTTACCAAATCCCTACTCCTTGGCAAACACTGACCTCCAATTTTTAGTACCCCACCTCCATGAGTGTATCCAGAGCTCTCTTAGTTTTCATCTTCTTAGCCACAGCTCCAAGAATCAACAATCACCTTTAGGAAAAAAGTAGACCCAAATACCAGGTTCACTTTTGTAGACATTCATATTCTCCCAGATCTTGACTTCGCAATTCTTCAAGGCCTGGCTGGCTCTGCATAATTTCACTTTTTTATTTTTATTTTTTTAATATTTAGTCCAGCTTCTCTAGCTGCTTTCAGTGGGAGAGTTGGTCCAAAACAACCTAGGCTGCCATTGCTAAAAGAAGATTCACTCATAAAGTATCAATTATTTTTAAATTTATTATCTGTATAAAAATACGTTTTCATTTTAAAAAATTGAGATATTTGGCTGCTCATAAAAAATGAGAAATTACAGCAAACTGAACCCAAGTTCCTGCATGTCAGCAATCTGTTGAATCAGAGTAAAGGCTGTCACTTGGAGGTGGGTCAGACACGATTCTAGTTCACTAGTCTTTTGAACATCCTAGTTTATTATACCAGTCGCCTTTGTTCACTTCTGCTACTTGCTTGGCCCCCGTAGACATTTGCTTTTGTGACCCTTGATTCAAGTGACTATTTATGAATTAGGCAACAAATATCCAAATAGGCTAAACTGAGTTTTTTCCCCAGAAA
This sequence comes from Pteropus medius, assembly GCF_902729225.1. Lineage (NCBI taxonomy): Eukaryota > Metazoa > Chordata > Mammalia > Chiroptera > Pteropodidae > Pteropus > Pteropus medius. The sequence continues at coordinate 3,185,865 of NW_024342644.1, read as the reverse complement.
AATTAGTTAGCACCCAGCAGCAACCAAGATTTTGCTTACTCAGATTGATAATCCTCGTAACTAAAGAAATTTCTGTCCATATAACATAGTTGAGGTAAATCACGCATCATTTTTATAATGTATTCTGCAACAAGTTTGCATCCATAAATGTCTTTTTTACTTGTTAACTCACAAATTTTGATTATCTAATCAGGAACAAGCAAGCGATTCTAATTTATATCAATTGCTTAAAGACTTACAATTTCTTCTTTAATTGAGTCTCATTTCCTTGTTTCCTCAATCGAACTAATTAAATGGTTGTGCATGGAATTTTGCAAAAAATTAATTTGGGTAACAGTGAATGTTCATTTTGGGGAGAAAAGTCAATTTTCTCTTACATTCTATTCATGATTGGCAAATATTCATTCCGTTTCGTACTTATCAAATATTTGAGCAGACACCCTGTGCCAGACACTGTCTTAAATGCTGACTATTCCAAGATGAATAAGACGTGGGCCTTGACCTAGGGAACCTCATTATAGTAAAGAGACAGACACGAAAACAACACTTACAACACTCCATGATAAATATTAGAATTGAATTATGAACAAAGAGTTCTGGTAGTGGGTGACTAGGTATGTCTGGGGACTAGAAAAGAAAGGCTTCTCAGAGGAAACATCATTTCAGCCTGCTCTTAAAAGGATTACTTAGGTGTCAGTGAAGTAAAGAACAGGAAGGAAGTCTTTGTAGTTTCTTACGTAAACTGTATTATCCCAGATTCTTCCTCTGGTTTTTCTGCCTCAAAAATCTTTCCTCTAGCAATCCATTCTCTACACCAATCTTTCCAAAGCAAAATTGGTGTGCCATCCTCTTCATGATTAATTCAGATGGCTCAGCTGGCATCTAAGGTCTTTGTGTCATTCTAAGCTCCCGTCCATACATCCAGTTCCTGTCATGTCTCCCAGGCAGGGCATGAAAATTCAAAAGAATATGATATCTCATACTTCCATGTCTTTTGCAGGAGTTTTCTCTGCTTTGTGCATGTCTTTTATGCTTCTTTCCACAACACTCTAGTAATACCTCCATTAGCACCTATCCACTATACAGTAAAGCCAGGTTATTCTATCTAGGTTCATCCAAAAGACTGTTGGCTCTATATAGCTCAGCTCAGCACTCAGCATAAAATGATTCTCAGTACTTGTTTTGAGTGAATGAATGAATTGAAGAAACATTGTGATGCTTACTGTAACGGTAGGTCAGGGGATAAGGGATAAACTGGGGGAAGAAAAAGAAATACATAAGGTATTACTTACGTATAAAATGACTATATCTGAGAATATTATATATACATTTTCGTTTAGACGATACTGCTAACCCTGTGAGATACCATCCTTCACTTAGGTTCAGGAATACATCATAGTTAACAAGTTTTCAATATTTTGACTTAAAAGAACCCTTGTAAAATTCTGATAATAAAGGAAAATAGTACGTTACCTGGGAGTAGCATCAGAAGTACTTCAGTCATGGCTTGTAGTAAAGCATAATGATGGCTACATCTTGGAAGTCTGTGCCATTTCTATTTACTCTTCCTGATTCCAAATCTCAATCGCTATCCATTAGGTCTGAGGTCTTTATAGCTCTAAGTCTGGTCCTAATTTTTCTCAAAAGTTGGAGTTCTAGATGTAGTTTTGCATTCTGGATTGGATCCTAGAAAAGAAAAAGAACACTAGTGGGAAAACTGGTGAAATCCAAATGAAGTCTGTAGTTTAGTTAATAGTAATAAAATAAGGTTAAGTTTCTAATCATCACAAATGTACCATAGTTACATAAGATGTTAACACCCAGAGAGACTGAGTAAAGAGTATACAGGAACTCTGTTCTATCTCTGCAGCTTCTCTGTACACATAGAATTATTCCAACTAAAAAGTTAAGTTTTTTAAAAAAGCATATATATCCCTTACATAAAAATCAAATTTACTCAAAGATGGACCCACGATGTAATACAACAACCTGGTTATGTCTTAGGCACCCACAAAATGCAGAATATCGATGCCTCCCTTTATAAACATCCTCTGTGCTGCACTTTGTCTTTGAGACTAACTGAATTTTATATTTGTGTTGGTAGTATAGGAAAAATTCACATGAATCTTCGTTTTTATGCTTATTGTCTTCACCCAGAACTGATATTCCCAAGATCCCTCATTAAGCTAGAAAAGTCACTGGGAAATAATACATACTCCTTTAATAATAACATTAAACAAAGAATAGCAAAAAAATAAAATAAAAAAGACATTTGCCATAGAAATTCTTTTGTGTTTTTCTTTCTTTTTATTTTTTGTACCAGTAATTTATGTTTCTTGTGGAAAATTTAGGAAGTAAAGACGAAAACAATATATTTTTTATTATAAATTAATATTTAATGTGATAAGGGGAAAAGGAAACACTCGACGTACTGTCATTAGTGGCATTTAAGGTGACTGGAATCAGAATGAAATGTTAAATCATGTTACGACAACAGATGTTTTTAGGTAATGTCAGTAAACAAGACACAGCTTAACATATCAGGAGAAATGTTTTACTGGGCTGCTCTTATGGTCAGCACCTATTCAGGTACAATCTGCATAACTGAGAACCAAAATTCTTAAATATCCACTGACTTGAAATATCAGATAATTAAGAAAAGTAGCTGCGTAACTTATACTGTAGAGCATCTAAGTTTAATAATAAAATTATAAGGTGATTCACTCTTCTACAAGACCACAGGCCAGTAAACGGGCCTCTTCAAAGCAACCAAAAAGAACATTCTGAGAATATGAGAAAATATCATGTTTATAAATGTGATTCTGAAATCCACAGGCAAAGAAGATCAAATAGAGGAGGGAACAGTAAGAATGACCTAAGTGGGAAAAATTTTGCTTGACCCCTACAAAGCAACCAGACAAATAAGACCAGACTCATAACCAGAATTTCTGGGTATCTATCAGAGCCGTTTCTTGCCACAGCTGAAAAAGTATGAAAGTACAGATAACCTCACAGACCACCTGGCAACACCTCATCTGGAATAGTCCAAACCGAAAGGAGGGCTGCAGATAAGAGGTATTCTAAATGACAGATATAAGCGTCAAAGTATGCTGGCTGACGAGAGTGCTCAGACAACTATGGGCATGCCACAAAGCTCTGTGCAAAACTGAGCCCAAAATATGTCCCTTAATCAATAAATACTCTATTAGAGCTCATTCATTCATTTCATGTATCTTGTTTACAAAGAAATATAGGAACATATTCAAATGATGAGTAAGAAAAAGAGAAAGTTTTTTCACTTAGGGATTTTTGAAAAAAATCTTTCTACAATGCATTCAACTGCATTAACTCCATCAGGTCACTGAAAACACAGAAAAACAAAATTTCTTCTTGGAAGAAATTACTACATGGTGCCTTAGTAGACTGAATGTAGAAGCAGGTGATTACACACACACACACACACACACACACACACGTTTTACCTAAGTTGATATGTTTCTCTATATCTGAATATGTCAAATTAAAGAGTCTTCCTTCTTTCCAATGCTTTCTGTCCCAGGGAACAAAGGATAAAGTGGAAGATGAAGTAGATAAGGTGGCTCCCATTTCTAATGGGTTTTTTCCTTGTACATGAGGCTTCTTCCAACTTACACAATATTAAGAGCATTTGACTTGACTAAGGGACTTCTTGCTTTATGAAACGATTTCTTCCCCTGACTTTCCTTTTTCACTCGTCACTTCTCACACTCTTGGTTGCTTCTTCCTCATCTTTTTAACCTTTGAACATTGCAGTGATACAGAACTTGACCCTTGGACCCCTTTCTCTAGCTACACTCACCCTAGAAGACATTATCCAGTCTTAGGGTTTTACGAACCATTAATATGGAGATAATCACTCCCAAATTTGTATCTTCAGTACAAACATCTCTCCTAAACTCTAGATTTAGATATCTAATTACCTGTTCAACATCTCAGTTTGAATGTTTAGTAGGCATCTCAATTTAATATGAGAAGAACTAAACTGTTCTTCTCCCAACCCTGCTCCTCACACAGGATTCTCCATCAATAAATGTCAACTCTGTCCTTCTAGGTATTAAGACCAAAAAGTACAGAATTTTTTTACTCTTCCTCCTAACAACCCACATTCATTTCATAGGCAAATTCTACAGGCCACAGATTTAAAATATATGTAATTACTTCTCATCACCTCTGCTGAAATCAGCCTGGTTAAAACCTGTTTTTTGATTTTTTTTTTTTTTTAAAGTAGCCTCCTGCCTACTTCTGTTCTTATGTTCCATAGAATGATGTCAACATAGCAGCCAGAGGTTCCTCCACTACAGCTCACAATATCCTATTGGCCATTGCTTTAAAACTAGCTTGAGGGCATTGTTATTATTCTTGGGGAAGGTAAATCATGATGGCATGCAACCTAATTCTTTTTGAAAACAAGACCCCAAATGAACAACTTAATTAATTAGAAGCATGGGATATTTGAGTTGAGCAGAACCTCATAGATTAATCAGTTCTAGCTTCTCAGTGCATTGACAGATGGGGAACCTGAAAAGGAAAAGATTACACTAGACTCACCCAGTCAGTGGTACAGCTATGGCTAGAGTAGATTGCAGGTTTCATCACTTCTCTAGAGCTGGGAATCCAAGAGTTTTTCGGAATATCTTGCAGATCATAACTTGCATTTTCCTCCATATTAGCTGATTTTTTTTCATGTAAATATTTAATATATCCAACTTGATGAGTTTGGTGATAAGTGTACATCCATGAAACCATCACTACAATCTACGCTATATTCATTACCACCAAAAGTTTCTTCCAATCCCTTTTAAATTATTTATCATCATCATCATTATGTGTGATAAAAACACTTAACATGATATCTACTCTCTTAGCAAATCTTTAAGTATTTAATACAGTACTATTAACTAGAAGTTCTATGTTGTACTCTATCTGCAGATTTCTAGAATTCATTCATCTTGCTTGTAACTGAAAGTTTATACCTTTTGATTTTATCCTTGGATAACTTATTAATTACAGAAGCTATATAATTCATCTTCATAAAATGATTTGTTTTATGTAACTTCAATTTTAAAATAAAGTACTAGAGTTAATATGTTTTTCATGCTTATAACTCTGTTGAATTTTGCGATCTTTTAGGGAGTGAGCTCATTTTCTCACCAAACTCTGTGAAGAGTTTTCATTGTCAGAAAATGGCTCCACCCTCCTCTTTGCTGGCTATGATAAATAGTAATGTCAAGCTGCCACGATAGTTACACCGTACTGAGAGTTTTCTTCCAAAGTGAAACTTGGCTGGATGAATTCTACTCCTCCTTTCACTCTAAAGAGTTCATATTTAGGAAACCAGTTTACCCTGCTCATCTTTGTTTTTCAGTATTTATTTTTTGTCAATTCTCCCCCAACCTTCTCTGGCTTGATTCTAAGCTTGAACACATAGCATGCACATGTATACTAGTATTTAAGTGATTAGTGATTAGACTTTTGAAAGTGAGTATATGCATATATTTTGAGGCATAGATCTCAATATAAATTATTAATCTCTTTGCCTCTAGTTGACTGCTTTTGCTCTTTTAACATTCTTCATCTACATTTACTCTGTTGATTGCAACTGCTAATTTCACTCAGTCCTTTATTTTGATACTTCTCAAGACTGTGAAAATTAAATGATATCTTTAATGAGAAGCCATTTCATAGTGACCAGTACACAGTCACAGTTCAAAAATGGTAGCTACTATACACCGTCATATCAACATCATCAACATCTATCTTCACTTTGTTCCCTCCCCAACTTATTCTCATTCATAGTGTGTCAGCTCCTGAAATTTCTGTATAGATAACTCTCAAAATATTCCATCTTGAATGATCTACCTTTACCTATAGGCTTAATGAAATTTCATATGTACAGTGTTTGATTTTTAAATTTATTATTATACTTACTATTGATTAGACCAATATTTTTCAAAATGTGGCCCTTGAATCATTGCATTCTAATCACCCAATAACTAGGGGTGGTTTCTAGATATCTGTATTTTAAGCAAGCACACAGAAAGATTGTTTTGCACACTAACATTTGGGAAACGATGTTAGTCTATTTCGAATCCCTACCTTTTCATCAATGCCATCACTTCTAGTAGTGTTTTTTTAAGATGGCGAAAGAGAGATTTATCTTACTACATCTTTAAAATAATCCATATTTGCAGAGTATAATTCTCTAGAATCTGTTGATCAGAATAAAAAATGTATATTATTATAAAGGTTTAAATCTCCAATTATCTACCAATTTATATTAGGTCCTTCTATTTCTCCTAGAAGGACCTAATATAAATTGGTAGATAATGATGAGTGATAACATGATGGATTCAAGCCACCTCAGGGCTTAAGTATCTTAAGTATTCAAAGAAATGAACAAGTGAATGCATGCACTTCCCTAAGTAGTGAACCCCAAGTAATATAGTTATAGAGAAACTGGCTATTAAATTCCTTGCTTTAATTAGAAGATTGACTTTAACAATGCACTGTTGTTTATGAGGTGAGCTGTTGCAAATTCTTTTTAGAACTATATATACACTACTTCCTAGAAAAAAAAGTCCATAAAAATGTGGAAGATAACCAGAATTCATCTGTGCAATAAGACCATAGTGTAATGAGACTAGTTTTCTTAGACGACTTATGGAAATCAGAATTGATAATATAGAGTCATACTTTGTATTTCAGAAACACAGCCACTACATGAATATAAACATCTTCTAAGTTGCAGATGAGATTCTTATGCTCGATGTAATATACAAAGCATGCTAAAATAATGCTTTAAAATAACTGCTAAATCTCTTGCTAGATGAAATATCGGTATTATTGACATAAGCCAAATAATTTCATCACTAAGGTGCCTGTTAATTTTTTTGCTGCTTGTACTAAAGTGTTATTAGGCATTTAGAAGTGAAGACCAGCGAATCATTTTACTAAAACTATAATTGCAAAGGTAATTGGAGATTGGAAATTAAGAGGGAATAATGATGTAAGAATGCCATGAACTCATAGAAAGTTGCATTAGGAAGGGACCTAGATAATTTCCAGTCCAACTTCCTACTCAGATCATTATATTCTGCTTTAAATATGTAAACATGGGGAAAATTCTTTTTATTTAGTAAATGTATCATGTTCTAGTGTGATCATGACTAGATTGTTGTTAAAGTAGCTCATTGGTTTAAAGTTCCATTTCTACTATTTTTCGCCTCCTTATACTTACATTCCTAAATGCCGGACCTGGATTTCTGCCCCCACCCTCATGTTTTCTTTTCTGTTATCTCTGAAGTTTGTTTAGAGATATTTAGTGCCCAGATACTTCCCAATCACTAACTGAAATTTTTCTGTCAGTTGTAAAATAGACTTTGTTCAGCATGTATTACAATCACTGGTAGAATTATAAAAATTAAACAGCCAAGAGAAGCCATACCTCGACTGTGATTTTTATTCACAAGGTAATGAGAACAGGAAGACCTTCACCCAATTTCCCTTCTCTGCCATGTACCATACCACTAGCAAGTTGATGGACTACTGAAAAACTATCTTTGGAGATGGCTACAATACTTTCTCCACCTGTTTACTCACCCATGAACTCTGAAATTGTCTGAAAATTGACGAGAACAGCAGAGGTAGAACTGTGGCTACTACTTCCCATTTTTTGAAATAATTCTGTTTCAAAAGATAGATAATATATATTTTTTTAAAATTTAGTTGCTCAAGTCAGAAGGAAGAAGCTGCCTTATAACACCTGTGGTAAAGATCTTAGAACCACCATTTTAATAAAATAATAATTACTCTTTTTTAGTTCAGCAGCACAGATATAAAGATGTCTTGGGAATCTGATGGCTCAGCAAACATACTATGGCAGAATGTAGAAAGAGTGCTATGCTATTACTATTTCTCGCTCTTTCAGAAATTAAATAATAGATTTCTGAATGCTGTCTCATCAACAATAAGTTAAACTAAGTTAAAACATTAATCATATTCCAATTGAGAAAATGAAGAATCATTTTTATTTTAAGGACATTTCTATTCCAAGACAAATTTTGCCAAAATAAATAAGTCGTATTGGTGACGTTATGATAACAATCATTTCTAAATGCATAGTGTTGAATCGGACCCTTCCTTGTGCCTACTTAAGTTACATAGTTCTGCATTTGGTTGTTCAATAAAATAAATGAACACCTGAATCTCCAAATAAATTTGATAAAAATTGACTTTTCTAAGGACAAGAACCATATGACTTTACTCATATGTGGGATATAAAACCGAAAGCAATAAAAAAAAAACTCATAGACATAGATAACAACATGGTGGTTACCAGAGAGGAAGACGGGTTGGGGGGAAGATGAAGAGAGTAAAGAGAGTCAAATATATGATGACGGAAGGAGACTAGATTTTAGGTGGTGAGCACACAGTGAAATATACAGATGATGTATTATAGAATTGTATACTTGAAACTTACATAACGTTATTAACCAATGTCAGCCCAATAAATTTAATTTTAAAAAGTTTAAAAAAAGTTTGTCTTTTCTATTTACTTTTTCCTCATTTACATTTTTACCAATAGAACAGGTTGTTTACCTTTTGCCATTGGTGGTCACTACAAACTTCCGAAGAAAACAGGTTTGACCTAAGAGAATAAAAAGGTTTGGGTCAACGTGGGTGAACATAATGATAGTTGGTATGTAGAGAGAACATAAACTTCATTGTCAAATTTATTTGTAACTGCATTTAAATTCTGTTTGTAGGAGATGATAGAACAAGATAATAAAGAGTTGAAGGAAAAAAAATGAGAAGTTCGGCCTAGAACCCTGAATAGAGAGAGGATCAACAGGAGCAGAAGCACCGACATGATTAGACTCATTGTGTGCATAACAGTTCCTGTTCTTGCTCATGCAGACCACTTGCTCTACCTTTTACCCCATGACCTCTCCTTTCCACCACTTCCCTCACTTAAGAAATTTCCAGCAAATTTATAATGTAAAGTTTTAGCAACTTTCCTAAACCTTTTCTGCTAAGCAAACGAAAACTTTTCTGGCATGTCAGCTGACCCACTACCTCTGCTCCGACCCTTACTCTTCCCATTTCAACAGGCCAGCCACTCACTGAATATGTGCAAAATCTGCAGGTCACCTCTGAACAGCTCTTCATTAGCATGTCTTCCTAACAGATTGTGCCAACCCACCTGAGTAGCCTTTGAGCACTTACTGTATGAATAATTCTCTAACCGACAGAAAGTGGCAAAAGATAAGGAAGAAATGGCTTTGCCTCTAAGATGCTTTTGACTTAGTAGGAAATTTAAAACACATAATCCTGACCTTGAAAAGAATTTCACAGTAACATGTCAACAAATGCAAACTGCCATGTAACATTGAGATGAAATAAGTGCATCGGATGTAATGATAATACATATTAAAAAATTGGAAACAATAAAAATATTTATAGTAAAGAGTTTGTTAAATGGGTTATGACACATCCAAATATTACAATACTATGTAACCATAAAAATTATGATAGACAAGTGACAATAGAGATAGAAATATGTCCATGCCATATGAAGTGAAAAATTAGATTTCCAAGAAGTACAAATTGCACATTAAAATCTTTGTTCAAGAAATAATATCTATATGCATGGGGAGATAAGCACAACAAAATGTTAACAGTGGTTATTTCCAAGTGTGTGTTTGTACAAGACTATTACTTTTATCTTTATGTTTTTCTGTATGAAATTTTTTGTAATTTATATATACTTTTATTATAAAATAGAAAATCAATAATATTACTTTTAAATAATTATAGTCATGGAATTAATGATAGATTCCTGTATGAGGAAGCCATGCTACACTAAGTTCCGCAATGTTTTTGAAAGAGTCGGTGGCTGTGGATTGGAAGGAGAGTGAAACATGGTTTAGACTATTATGAGACAAGGAAGGAAAGTACCAGCTGAATGTAAGGAAATGAAATTTGAGTGTTTGAAGTGAAGCAGAGAGAACGAGGGAGATTCTCCCTGCAGTTTCGTCCCTCCAGCCTTCTGCACATACTATTCCCACTACCTGGAAAGCTTTCTTCCACTAATGAAGTCATCTTTCAAGACCCAGTTCAAATAACTTCCTTTTTGAAATTTCCTTTGACTCAAGCTTTGGTTTTGTCCCTACCATGCCTCATACATGCTTGTACTGTTACACAGAACTCATTATATTGCATCTATGACTTTTTGACTTATTTAAACCATTTTCTAAGCAGCAAGCTCCATGAAGGACAGGGACTTATTTTTCTTGAACCCAGTCTTGTCATGCAATAGATGTGCAATCCATGTTTGTATAGGTTTGCCTTGAACTGACTCGTATTCAATTGGAATAGTTTTGGAGAAGGATCAGTTAACAGAGAGCCTTAAAAGTGGGGATGAAGAGTTAGGTTTGATATTATTCCTAATATAGAGGTTTGACTCATATATCTCATTGGTATATGAGAACACTTTTCCTAGATAGAAGTTGAATGAAAAGAAGGAATCACCATTCTTCCGACCGTGTTCACCAGAGATTAGAGTTGGCAGTTCTGGGAAGATTGTTGACAGATAATGTTGGAAGGGGCCAGACAAAATCATTTTCTGTCTTACAGGTTGTAGATTCCCAATAAGAACAGAATAATGGTTTGATGAACAATGTTAAAGCGTTTTCAACAAGTTTCTTTGATATAATGCCCATCTTATGCCCAGAAGCCTCAATGACAACATATGTAGCATTTTTTTTTTCAGTGCTGTCACGTTAATGGTCTTATTTTTCCTGATAATATGTGTTTTACTCATTTTTAGAACATAAAACAAATGAAGAGAATCATACATTAATGTTGACCTAATAAACAAGATGCTCTTAAAATGGCAAATATGGTTCCATCAGACCAAGTATTATCTAAGTGCTTTATCAAATTTTTAAAGTATTCTGTCAGTTATATTTTAAGAATAAAATATTTCATTAAGGCTTGTAGTCTTTAAAGATTATAAATGTCATCTAATTCTATTCAAGGAAAAATAGTTTTACCTGTAACCTCTCTTCAAAGGATGGTTCTATTTAAACTAGACTATTTTCATATACAATTACTAACATTGATAAAGTTCGAAGTTAATAGCTCTTTTTCCTTTAATTCTGCATTTTTTTAATTTTTAAAGTATTTTGTTGTACATGTTTTTCTAATAGAAAAATCCACTACTTTCATTACTTCACACGCAAGTGAGTTTTCATGTTGTATGTCTACTTTCCACAGTCATTTTCTTCTGTAGGTACAAAGTTTGTTGACATCACAAGCCTCCAACAACAAACGACAATTGTGTGAAATCTACGAAAATGTCTCGGAAAATTACTCTTCAGAGAAAAAAATGCAACTGTTTCTTGAACATTGTATCTGTTCTTAGGAACCATGACCTAGATATCAAAAGAATGGGAATTTTTTCTCTTAGCAAAGGCAGATTTATTGTGCTGGATTTATAAAGCATTCAGTTCCAAGATGAGAAGCGATTTACTATTTATTTAAGTGTCTTCCCTCTAAGTAGTTAAAATACATTTAATTATAATTTTTCTATATTTGGGGATTATTTTGTATTCATTTTAAAAGAAAGGGAAATATAACTAAAACCCCTTCATCAATGTAAATCTAGCAAAGACTGAATGTAGCAGATATATGTCAATATCTACTGAGATTAATTTTTAAATAATATTGATTCTTGCTTTGGATTTCTCTACTAAAGGATAATGATGAGTTAAAGCAAGAACTTGGTCTCTCTGACACCTTAATAGCCACTTTGCCTATTGCAAACCTTTTTAAACAAAGGCATAGACATCCGTGGACACTGAGTATCCATTATACACAAGTGTACTGTCTCCTGTTGTTTACTTACTTACTTTTTCTGGGGCTTTTAAAGCAGTTCATCTACACCTCATCCCTGTGAATCCTTTCTCTTGCCAAATGGAGAATCCAAGTCTACAAAGATGGACCAATAAGATTTTAGAAGCAAAAATATGATATTCATTGAAAATTTTTGCTCCCTGCTCTGGAAGTGACAGTAGAATGTATTCAATCCTGGTTGATTATTTTCTTGAGAAGGAAAGGGTGGAGAAGAAAAACTGGTAGGCCATCCAGAATGCAGAACGATGAGACTTCTTATCTTCTCCACCCAGTGTGTGTTTGCTCCAAGGCAGCTGCTAACGTGAAGTAATTGAGGCTGCAGAGGCTACTATAGGATGAGGCACAGAGATGAGAGACCAGAAAAAGGCTTTAGTTTTTGCTCAAAGAAAAAACTATTTCAAACAATCAGGTTAGGTCTTCCTAGGAGCCTCAAGTCCATGTCAGATCAATACCAAACAGGGAGGAGTAGATGTGGTTTTTAACATAGTCCGTTTCCAGCAAGTGATTGAATATGTTAATGATAACCATGACAGCTGAAAATATTAATTCAATAGATGTCTCATGCCTGCTTTAAGGGTATCTCACCAGCCCTCAGTAAATGTTATGATACCTGACTGAGTGCAATATTATATGGAGTTTTAAAAAGAGTGAGACTATAAAATGCCTATTTATGGAAGTTAAAGGACAGATTGGTGGATTCAGGGAAAGAACTCTTCTGAGATCAAATGTTAATTTTAAAAATTAATACTTTTTAAAAGCCTTATAGAGATATAACTGACATATAATAAGCCACATTTAGCATATATAATATATATATTGCACAACTTGATAAGTGTTGACATATTATATGCTCGTGAAACCATTACTACAATCAAGATAACAAACATTCATCATTCTCATGCCCCTTCATTACCTCATGCTCCCTTGTGGCCCTTGGATATATGATTTTATTTCTCTTGAATAGACACCTAGCAGGAGAATGAATGGTTCATATGGTATGCGTATGTTTAACTTTTTATAAAACTGCCAAATTGTTTTCCAAAGTGGTTTTCTTCAATTTACATTCCCATCAATAGTGTAGAGAGTTCTGGTTGTTCTACATCCTCACCAATATTTAGTATGGTCAGTATTTTTAATTTTAGCAGTTTTGGAGGGTATGTAGCAATATCTCATAGTAGTTTCGAATCATGTCCCAAATGACTACTGATGTCGAGCATCTTTTCATGTGCTCATTTGTCATTTGTATATATCATTTAACGGAATGTCTGGTCAAGTCTTTTGTCCATTGTTTAATTGGGTTGTTTGTTTTCTTATTATTGAGTTTTAGAGTTCTTCATATACACACTGGGTATATAAAATTTTTTAAAAATTAAATTTATTGGAGTAACACTGGTTAATAACATTATATAAGTTTCAAGTGTACGATTTTATAAGACATCATCTGTATATTGCATTGTGTGCTCACCACCCAAAGTCTAGCCTCCCTCTGTCACCATATATTTGACTCCCTTTACCCACAATTTCTTTTTTGAAGAAATTCACAAACTGACCCTACTACTCATATGAAATGCATCATACCCAGAATTACCAAAACAACTTTGAAAAAGAAGAACAAAGCTGAGGTCAATCAACACTACCTGATTTCAAGATTTATTATAAAGCTATGGTAACCACTACTGTATGGTCGTGACATAACAACAGACAAACAGACCAATTGAATAGAATTCAGAGGCCATAAATAGAGCCATACGTACACATAAACAATTTTCAACAGAGGTCAAAGGCAGTCCAAAACATAAAACATAGAACCAGCACTGACTACATAATTTGCGGCCCAGTGCAAAATGAAAATGCAAGCATCCTTTTTCAAAAATTATTGAGAATTTCAAGATGGTAACAGCAGAGCATTAAACCAAACATGGGTCCTTCTAAGCACAGGATCTGTGTGACTGCATAAGGTGCATGCCCATGAAACCAACCCTGCACCCCAAATTACAAAACTTTTAGAAGAAAACGTAGGAGAAAACCTTTGTTACTTTGGGTTATGCAAAGTTTTCTTAGATAGATACAATATGAAAAATGTGATCTATAAAATAAAAAATTGATAAATTTTTAATAAAAATTTTAAAATTCTGCTCTCAAAAGATTTTTAAGTGAATGAAAGGACAAGCCACAGACTGGTAAATATTTGCCAAAAATAACAAATTTTAACACTGTTTGCTCACCTCTTATGTGCTAGACACTGTTCTAAGAAATTTATACAAGTTCTTATATATATAAGAACACTTTATAAAGTAAATACAATTTTATCCTCCTTTCATATATTAAAGGCACAGGAATTTAAAAATCCAGTTTAATGACGTAAAACAAGGAGCCAAAATTGGAACCCAGGCTGTCTGACTTTTGAGCTCTGGCTCTTTGCATCTCCTAAGGTAGAAACAAATGATATATCTTTCTTTTCATTTTCTGTCCTTAATCTGTCCAAGGAGGGCTTTTTAAGAATCACCTATTTTTTCTTTCAACAGACTACCTTTAAAACCACTGATGTAAGCATTTTTGATGGCCACATCTGTCCAGCTCTATTCAATGTATAACATCCCCTTCTTATAGACCTTTTCTAAGACTGGGCTAACCAAGAGGTTATCAGTGCTTCTGGGACTGGTATCAGCAATCCAAGGGTAGCACGAGTAAATGTGAAACGCCTAGTGCCAGATAAAGCAGCCTTGAGCTTGAATTGCCACATTGCCCAATTTACTCTTTTGGAGCAAAGGACAGTCCTGCAGAGTACATAGTGGTTTTTTATGCCTGGAAGGAATGCATGTGCCTCCTTTAGTGACCACTTACATCTAGAAAGGGACCAAGGCATGGGAACGCTCATGTTTATCTGTATGTCTGAGCCCACCCACTGTTCCACTGCCAGCCAGGAGAAAGAAGTATCAAGTCCTAAAAAGGCATTTGGACTGAATAGCACAATATGCTTGGATACCCTTGCGTCATGTAAACACAGGGCGATTGTGAATTCTGAGAGCCTGGGTGTTGCAGTTCAGCAAGGGTCTGATTAGCATCCACAATGTATCCCAAGAAAGGGCTGCAGACCTCTTTGTCTCAAGGAGGGGTGTACACATGACTCTGGTCACCAGGGCTTCCTGGCAATTCTATGAATATTTCATCCCAGCTTCCCATTGAAGAACATTCTGGTAGTCTCTAGTGCTTTCATGGCAAAGGGCTTTTGGCTAGCCCAGCTTATTTTTACAATTGCAAGTGAAGCATTTGATGTAAAAGGAAGAGTCGTGGGAAACTAAATTTCCTTCTTTGCATGGTAGAAATAATGTAGTTTATAATGTTATTCCAAAAGCTGGTAATTGCTGAGTAAATTCTGTTTTGAACTGTCAGTGCTGAGAGTCTTTTGTAACTTCAGCTTTGACGTCACATTAAGTGACTGTGTCTAAGAATGAAAAGTATACATTACGTAGCCCTTGGTACTCTCTGGTTTCAGGGACCAAAAAGCACAGGACCTTATGCTTTATTTCTACTGTATAGTGTTTTACGTAGCCCTTTAATTTTTAATGTCTTTGTGCTTTCCAACCTTCAAAAAGAGTAATACAATAATTGCATCTGCCTGCTCCGCTGGCAGGATTTGGGATCACATTGGGTGTTCTTGTTTATGTGGCCAGGGTACATTCCTTTGAACTTACCCCTGACAGTAACTCAGCCTTTCTGGTTTTGAGCCAGTCACAGAGAGCAACTCCAACAAAACCTGAAACTTAGGCGTTTGGCACTTGCCACACCCAGGCCATGGCTCTCTGAGATTTAGCAAAGATGAATATGATTGTCCCTTTGTGTCACCTATTTAAAACTGAAATTTTAATTTTAGTCAAGTTAAAATATGTGAAATTTTACAATGTGAGTGTGCCCTGGGCATATTAGCATGGTTAAATTTTTTTAAACAGAAAAAGATCTTAGGTTTTAAATTTTAGAGCAATTTTTAAAATCTAGGAAAGAAAAAAATCAATGGAACAAAATGTCTGTACACATATTCATTTCTTATCATCATTTGTGCTGTAATGACTGGTTCCAAAATAATAGTTTATACCCGCTAGTGCTCCCTTGACCAACTTTCTATCTAAAATGACAATATTCTCTCTGTGTGTATTTATATTAATTTAAGAGTATATAAAACTACGCCTGTATTTAGAAAAAAAAGCTGTTCTTTTGGGTCTTAAATTCTGCTTTTCTTGATAAGTGTGTATGCAGACCATCTATGTATGCACATTAAGTAAAAGAGAATGTCACTTCTTTCCAAACAACTATTAGAGGCAGTAATGTATAAGGATTAGGGAAGAAGAGGGTGGCTGCACCTACCTGTGAAACCAGCATTAAATAGTTACTCCTCATTTCATCAGTAAAGAGGAATGTGCTCTGGGGAAATAGTGCAATAGTCATAAAGTACCCATGTGGCTAAATGCAACACATGCCTGCTGCAGGTATCTCAGTTCTGGGAAGAAAGGGAGGATTTCCTTACAGAGGGTAGACAGGAAGAGAGGAGGTCTAAATATCATTCTTTCAATTATCTATAAAAATGCAGGCGCCAACCTACACCACGTACAAGAATGAAGAAAATTCTTGACTTAATTCATCTCTTAGCTTCTTTAAAGATGGGAAGGTTTACAGGGTGAAGGCACTCAACATTCATGTCCCCACTAACTGCGAGTTTTTATGCTCTTTTCTCATCTGAAGGGTTTTTTTTCTAAGAATTCACACAAGGCCCTATCAAAGTTCATTGTGCAATTTTGTTTTGAACCTTTGAAGGACAGCTTTTCCATTAGAAATCTAACATAGAAACCTCCTTAATCAGCAGACTTTTCTGCAGGGTGGGGCCCAAACAGGACTCCAGGGACTAGAAGTGTGAATTTTAATGCTTTGTTGCAATAGGAGGAGATTCTGGATATTCTAAGAATCTTATTGAAAGTAGGATGCGCTGACATACGTGAGGCAGTGCATTAATGGCCTACATTGTTACAGGTATGAATTTTACATCAAACAGATTAATATTATATGTCATGGTGGAATTTTAAATACTCTGTGTCCATGCATTTTTAATATTTACATGCTCTAATTTAATGCTCAAGGCAATGCATTTCTTGAGCCCACTTTTGCATTAGCTGGGCAAAAGAAAAATCCTACTACGTTTTTGTTTTATTTACATGTCCTTTCACCAAAACTCTGCGTTTGGCTTTCTTTCCCTTTTTAGGTAAGCTTTAACCTTTTTAAAAAAGAAAACGGAAAGGCTACACATTTCATTCCATCGTTCTGGTTTCGACAATTGTGAAAGGGAGAAGGTAAAATACAGAACAGAAGAAACGTGCTTTCTTGAACAGCGTCCTTCTTAAGGCACCACAATCTCAGTGATGGAGTGATAGGTGGCAGAGGGTCCCTAGGCGCCACGCTATTATGGATGACAGGATATCCTCAAGCAGGGCCCACCATTCCCTCAGCAGCCTAAGCCGGGGGAGAATGAATTCCAGCCGCACATTCCCGCAGTTCTTCGTAGGAACTTCTCCCTCTTTCGCCTCCCTAGAGCAAACACCAACCCTGGCCCGGCTCCCACCCAGCTCTCTTTTTCTCATGATTTAGGCCAGTTGACCTTGGGATCCGGAGGCCCAGCCCCCAGATTATTGGCCCCAGGCATCATTCCCCTGTGAGGCACAAGTCCCTATGATTGGCTGTCACTCCCGACCCCCCCGCCCACCCCCCTCCCTCAGGTTTGCCTTTGCCCCCCCAACTCCCCCTCCTCCCCGAGCACCGCCGGGAGCCTCCGCCCTCGCCACCTCCCTCCGCGCGCCCGCCCGCGCGCCCAGCCCGGCTCGGCTCGGCTGGCTCGGGGACCCGGCCAGCTCGCTGGCCCCGCCCCCGGGGCGCGCGGCTCTATAAATATAGCTGCGCGGCAAGGCGGGCGAGAGCAGGGAGGAGGTGCGGTTGTGAGTCAGTTCTCGGAGCCGGGAAACCTCCGGCAACCGGGAGCGCGGCTGCTGCTGCGGCGGCGGCGGCCCGGCTGTAGTCGGAGCTCCGGAGGGAGTGACTAGGGACCCGGTGGGCTGCTTTCCTTCCGGTGCTTTTGATTTTTTATTTTGCCTTTTGATCCCGGCCGAGCGTCGCCCACTGAGCAGAGATCCATCCCACTGAGCAAAACCCGGAGCGACCCTCCCGTCAATTGTTGGGCGCGGGATCGCTGGCAGCTTCGCGGTGCCCGGAGCGCGGACCGAGCGCGCCGGGCTTGTAGGCAAGGGGAGCGGAACCGGCCGCGGGCGGGGGCCCGGCGCTTGCCTGCCTCTCTCGCTCGCCCCAGCGGGTCCGCTCGCGCAGGGCGCAGGGCGCGCGCGATGAAGGCGGTGAGCCCGGTGCGCCCCTCCGGCCGAAAGGCGCCGTCGGGCTGCGGCGGCGGGGAGCTGGCGCTGCGCTGCTTGGCTGAACACGGCCACAGCCTGGGCGGCTCAGCGGCCGCAGCCGCGGCGGCTGCGGCCGCGCGCTGCAAAGCGGCCGAGGCGGCGGCCGACGAGCCGGCGCTGTGCCTGCAGTGCGATATGAACGACTGTTACAGCCGCCTGCGAAGGCTGGTGCCCACCATCCCGCCCAACAAGAAAGTCAGCAAAGTGGAGATCCTGCAGCACGTTATCGACTACATCCTGGACCTGCAGCTGGCGCTGGAGACGCACCCGGCTCTGCTGAGGCAGCCGCCCCCGCCGGCGCCACAGCACCACCCGGCCGGGACCTGTCCAGCCGCGCCGCCGCGGACCCCGCTCACGGCGCTCAACACGGACCCGGTGAGAGGCCGGGTGCCGGCCGGGGCGGACGCCGCAGGGATCCAGGAGGGCGGTGGCGGGGTGGCCGGCTGCGAGGGCTCTCCTTCCTTGAAACCGGGGTGATCGAGAATGACAGCACCCCCCCCTCCCGCCCCGATTCACACACACCCCTTCTCCCGGCTCATGGAGCCGCCAGCGTCAGGCTGGGCGCAATGAGCGCGGGTTCGGGTCAAAGCACGGGGCGGCACTGGGGCTGGGCGCAGCCTGGGCTGTCAAGTCCAGTCTGTGCCCGAGGAGTGGAGGGGTCCTCAGGGCTGTAGGCTGGGGTGGGGGCATCCGCGCATCAGCCCGGTTTCGAAGAACGAATCCAGGACCGTGACGAGTGCGGTGTTTGTGTATGTTAACCTTTCCCTTGGTGTTCCCTTGCTGTTCCAGGCCGGCGCCGTGAACAAGCAAGGCGACAGCATTCTGTGCCGCTGAGCCGCGCTGTCCAGGTGAGCGCGCCTTTCCCTGCTGGAGCAGCCGATCACCGGAGACGCTGTTCCTCCGGGGCTTCCGGTGCCAGGCACCGCAGTGTTCTTTGCCCCCACCATTTCTGAGGGCAAACTACCAAGGAGCCGGACACCCCTCCTCTCACCCAGTTAGCACTTGAACCCGTACTTCGCTTTAGTTAACTGGGGTTTCACTCTAAATGGATACAGATCAGCTCCTGTCCCCGCCATCCCTGTGCCTCCCCGGTGACCCGAGGGCTCTAACTGCCTTCCTCCAGTTGAGGGCGTGGAAACGGCCCGATGTCTCCCCGCGTAGTCTAACACCCACTAATGAGGACGCGGGCTGGGCCCAGGAGTGGGTCCCCTCCCTGGGTTTCCCGGGGGGCCCGCAGCTGCCTGCTGGGTCCTTGGCCGGCCGCAGGCTGCGGGTGTTGTCTGACCTGGTGGTTTGTTTTGGGTTGTTGATCAAGCATGTCTTGAGTTTGGTCGGTGGCGCCAGTTAGTCTGCAGCGGCAAGGTTCCCACACCCCCTCTATTCATTCCTCTTCCACAGGTGTGCAGCCGCCTGAGCCCGAGCCAGGAGACTAGAGAGGGAGGGGGAAGAGCAGAAGTTAGAGGAAAAAAAGGCACTGGAGGAAAAGGAGAAAACATCAACAAATCCTAGAAACGTTTTCATCCATCATTCCAAGAGAGAGAGAGGGGAAAGAAAAAACTTTCATCCCGTTTTTTTTTTTCTTGCACGTTCATAAACATTCTACATCCGTATTCTCTTTTGTGTCTTGATTTATAACCGCTGTGAATTGTACATTTCTGTGTTTTTGGAGGTGCAGTTTAACTTTTAAGCTTAAGTGTAACAGGACTGATAAATAGAAGGTCAAGAGTAAATCCGACTTTAGAAGCCTACTTGTGACCAAGGAGCTCAGTTTTTGTTGAAGCTTTACTAATATACCAGAGCATTGTAGATATTTTTTTTTCTTTACATCTATTGTTTAAAATAGATGATTACAACGGGGCAGGGAACTTTCTTTTCTCTGCAAGAATGTTACATATTGTATAGATAACTGAGTGACATTTCATACCATGTATATATAGAGATGTTCTATAAGTGTGAGAAAGTATATGCTTTAATAGACGACTGTAATTATAAGATATTTTTAATTAAATATTTTTTTGTAAATATTATGTGTGTGTTTTTTTAATCTATGGGAATATTTCTTTTGGAAAATTATTTTTTGGCTCAATTGCAGAGCTCTTGATATTTTGAATGTCTTTTCTGTTTGGCCTGGCTTTTAATTTGTTTTTGTTTTACGCAGTATCGTGTAGAATCGGAAGTAACAGTTATAGCTAGTGGTCCTGCATGACTGCATGAAATGTTTAATCACAAAATAAACTTGCCCTGAGTCCATTCAAATGTCTTTTCTTTAACTTGGATTGAAATCTTTGTATTTGAAGCATACACTTGGAAATATACTTTATCAGTTTTTAAGTACAGGGTTTGATAGTGTAATATATAAAGAGTAAGTGTTTGTTTTTAAATTGAGGTCAAAATGGATTCTGAATGATTTTGAATATAAGATGGAGAAATGCTTAGATCTTTAAGGAGTTTATGAAATCTGTCTCATCAAAGTGAAAAAATGCTCATCATTCTTCATTTTACACTAAAGCTTAATGTCACTAAAGTTTCATGTTTGTACAGATTATTTAAATCATAGAAATGAAAAATGTTCTCTGCTTGCTACCAAAGGACAATCTCCTGGAAATGAACACTTTCTGCTTTCTTTCCTCCAAAGAATATTAATAGGCAACAGTGAGAGAAAAAAAAAAAAATGAAAAGGCATAATGGCAAATCCTTCAAGCAGGGATAAAAGTCGATCTTCAAACATTAACTTAAGTAGACCAAAAATTCTGATGACCGCATCTAGATTATTTTTTTATAAAAATGATTTTCACTATAGCTATGTTAGTTACCGGTAAACTACTGTCTAACTTCTTGTGATGTGTAACTTTTACATGTGAATATTAAAGTAGATTTATCTGTCTTGTACTGTGATTTCTGGCCTCATTTCTTCAAAACTTTATACTTATGTTTTAAGACTTTCTCTTCTCTCTAAAGAAGGTAATATTTTCTAGGTTAAATAGTACTATTAGGGCTTGTGAACATTATGAATTTAATGTGATCAGTACTTCACACGCCAGTTAGATAGAATTTTTAGAGTGAGAGAGAATTAAGTAGGATTTAATTGGGTGCTTTGTAAATAGTCAACTGTGTGTATAACGTGGTCTGTTTGATTTTTAAAAGGAAAGGATTTGTTTTAGATTATACAAGAATAAAAGTATTATAGACCCAAGGGACTTTTTATGAGGTCAAAGTCAAATATGTATATGAATATGAAATACCATGGTCCCTAGCAGTCAGTTGAAGTGGTAATGTCTCAACAGAAATGAACAAAATTAATACTACTGGGTTCGAATAAAATGTTTTAAAAATCTGTCCTATCCTCAGCATGTTATCCCTTCAGTTTTGATATTTTACTGGTCTTAGGTATTTTTAGAATTTGATGTATTTGATGTTGAGCCTTATAAAGTCAAAAGGCTGCTTGTTTAAATGAGGTTTATTTTTATTTTTATGTTACTCATTCTTGTCACACATCAAGAGTTTGAAAACACAAGAACACTGCTGGAATTTCAAATCTGAAGAATTCTAACGATTGCGTTCTTTGTGATTAAAAAAGGGACAATTCCTCCTTTTTATTTGGCAGTTTAATTTCAGTAGGAAGCAAGTCACATGTGTACTGTTGGTTGGAGTTAGGCATCTGTCAGCCTGACTGCTGAGCCTACCTAAGCCTTTAGGCTCAGTTTAAACGTATGCTGGGAAGATAACAGACCTAAAAATAAATGGACAGATATTTTTGGTTTTTGAAGGTAGATGTTGCTCTTTAGTTAATTTTATATTTTGGGCATGAAAAACCACTAGAAGGGAAGAAAAGTGTTATAGATATTACATTTTAGAGAGTTGGCATTTTCCCCTTTGGCTCTTGTGCAGCATTGGAGATCTCCAAAGAAACAAAGTCATTGTTTATTTTTTTTTAATTACATGCGGTTGTATAAGTTACTGCATTCTATTAAATCATTGACGGTGTCCTAACTAAGCAACCAGATAAAAACATTTTGAGTCTTTATCTAGCAAGTTCTAATTATTCAGATATTTGGTTGAACAGAGAGAAATATCCAGACTTCTCTCATTTAATTAGTCTACTTTTCATGTATAGGCACAACCAAAGAGTAAGAATCATTTAAAACTTTCAAAGAGAAAAAAATAGTATCCCACAGTGGGATGTAGTTTCAAATGTGGTTCTAAAGTCTTGAACATCTCAGACATCTCATGTTAAAGGAAGAGAAAAAAAAAAAAAAACTTTTTATTTCAAAGAACTAATATACTTTGATATTGTGGAAATATTACTCAAGGTTATTGTCAAGCTTAAAACTGAATTTTTAGAACTTTAAAAAATTTTGACACCCAAAATATATTGTATTAAATGCCTTCTATAATAATAAATCTTCCCTGAGCAAAGAGTTCTGAAGTTGGTGGTTTTTAATTGACATCTACTGAGTTACGCAATTTTTCATTATCAAGAATGGGGCCTTGATGGATCACCTCAATTATTTACACCGTTTCTTACCATGTGATGAAAAATGTGGCTTAAAAAATGGTGATATGAACAGAAAGAAAATCTAGTTGGAATGCTAGGAAAAGCTTGTCTACTATTTGGTGTCTGCTAGGGTAAGAAGTAATAATACTAAAGAAGGCAGTAGCACAATGTCCAGGGAGACTAGACCCCCAAAGCCCCAACATTCAGATACACATACACACACTCAATGTAAATAATACAGACAGAAATTATTTCACAGTAGTACAGAGCCAAATAATACTAGTTCTACCTTTCTAGCTGTATATAATTTAAAAAGATATGTGTCAATCAGCCCATATAGCCCTTGGATCTCAACAGGGCCAAACACCAAACTCTCCACGCTTATCGGGAAGAAAAACCTTATTCTGCTGCTTTGCAAGTCCAGGAAATTAATTTACCTTCTTCAGAATTAATCTTACTGGGGCTGCCCTCAGTAGGTATTCAGACCCAGATGATTTCTTTCATTTACAACCTCTGACATTTTGCTAAAATATTCATTATATGAATTAGAACCATTGCCCAAAAGGTTTTAGGATTATAATTTTACTTAGTGTTTTACCTTGAGCATTGATAAAATCAATACTTTAAAGAAGAGAACTCTTACAAAAAGGGAACTAAATTGTTCAAGAGAGATGAACTGCAGTTATATATACTTAATTGAAAATGCTTTCAAATTTTCAATGAACTTTTAAAAGTATGTTTTGTGTTCAAGTGCCTCCTTCATATTGATTCATACCCTGGCTTGTTCTAAAAAGTTTCCCCAAAGTGCTAAAACTCAGGTCTGAACCACATTGCCAAAGGTTTTCTATACTCACCCAAGCAAAGCAATTCAGTGGGAAGGCTGCTGCAGTTAGTTCCATCATTCATAAGTCTCCACAGTAAATTCACACATGGGATATGAAAAGAGGGTCGTAAAAATTGAAGTTAATTTGAAAAGTCCCTCTGAGTTCATAAAAGAGTAAACACATCAGTTTCTGGGAAAAGAAGAACAAAATGTATTACCTGTACTCCACTGGCTAAAATATAACTAAAGAGGAATTAAATTTAAAATGTTTCAATAAAGAGACCCAAGATAAAGTGCCTATGTAAATCCACTGAAATTTTTTGAAATAAGAAATCTCATACTTTAGAAAAGACTATTCTAAGACATTACATTAAATATTGGCAAAATATGCAAATTCTTGGTGAGACAATTATTTGCTTTAAATTACTGTTTCTCAGTCTTCATGATATAAAGTACATTTCAGCACTTTTAGCGTGCATATTAAATTCAAATTAAAAAATTTTGTCTTTTATTCTAAAGTCTAATTTCCAAAAGAGTATTACAGCCTATGGTTCTTCACTCAAATTTATATATTTTAGAATATGTCATTAATATTTACCTAAATGTTTTAAATATTTTCTTAAATCTTTTAAGAATTTAAAAAATATTTACTACATCCTTCATAAGCTTTAGTAGTTAACTGAGAGACTAGAAGTGTGTGTGGCTACAAGACGTGTGTGTGTGTGTGTGTGTGTGTGTGTGTGTGTGTGTGTATTTACCTAAAAATAGTTAACTGACATGGGAAAATACCTTTCAAAAAGGAGTTTCACTTTAAAAAATAAGAAAACTGTATTAACCTTCCTCCATTCTCTCTCCACTTTAAATTCAAAGATTGGAGATTTCTGTAAAGATGCACCCTCCATTTTTTTGGACTGCTATAAGTCGACCATGTTATGTTTAAGCATAAAGCAGGATAGAAAATAAAGAACAAATCAATCATCATGTTTATCAGATCCTAGAATTTGGTTCAATCTCATAAGTAATATGAAGAAAAAAAGAAAGAAGAAAAAGGAGGCGTACCTATATGTCAAACCTCAGAGAAAGCCAGGGAAACAGACATAACTCGTAGACATAAAATTTACACCTTACTTCAGCAATAATTCTTAGAAACATTTTTCATACATGTCAAACTTGAGTCCATGCCCATAATTAAAACAAACTAGTCTCCTTAAGGTAGAAGGCTACTCATGATTATTCTTTGCATGTCCTAGAGTGCCTAACCAGGGCCTGATAAAATATTTGTTAAACTGAACTGAAAATGTCCTTTTTAGTAGAGTGTCTTCCCACTGCTCTCAGTTACTCCTTTGCCCCTTTATCAACACTGAATCACAACTGAGCTTCAAAGCAATATGTCTAACTGCCCTATAGTCCCCTCTTTTTCCGAGGCACAGTAGATTTAAAATAGGATTTCATGGTCTCTTGCAAATCTGCCACTCTTTCTGGATTCCTTATTGTCTTTGTCAGTTTGGGCTGCTATAACAAAATACCATAAACTAGATGCCTGAAATGACAAATATTTATTTCTCACAGTTCTGTAGGCTAGGAAGTCCAAGATGCTAGCTGATTTGGTTCCTAGGAGTCACTGCCATTGCTGGATGAACATAGCAATCCACGTTCTGCCTTTAGATCCCCACAGTCACACCTGGCATTTGACTTACTCCTTAGAGCTGTGCCATAAGAACCAAAAAGAACCCTGGGCTAAGCGAGGTCCTCTTTCTGCCCCTATGACCAGGATGTAAGGATCCTTCAACTGTCATTTCCATCAGTCTTTTCTCTCCTCTACTTCTGGCTGCCTTCAACCACACATTCTATGCTTCAGCTGTACTTAAATCTTGCCCTGCATGTGCTGGATAACAAATCGTGCTTATCTCTCTAGTCTTGACAGCATGATGGATTCCCTGAGAGTTAAGAAGAGAGCAGGCTCAGGAAGGATTCACGTGGAACATGGAACACAGTGCAGGGAAACCACTTAGTCCACTTGCCCATTTGTGGGCAAGAGCTGACCTATCCACATCCAAAGGGTATTCTCTTTCATGCTTCCTTTTCTTTGCACATGGTGTTACCCCTCCCCGATCCCATGGCCCCCACTGCCAGTCTAAACTGTTGTTGAACTCACCATCCTTCAAGACCCAACGGTCACCTTTTCTGCAAAAATTATATGATGCCTCTCCTTCTCACCCCAAAAATAGCCACCACCACCCATGCTATAGTATAATTATTTTCACATGTCTGTGTTTCCTGCAGATTCCTGACCCTCCAGAGTACCAGAAGAACATTCCTGTAACTCCCTGTGCCAGTAAATCTAGCAAATTCTTTGCAACTCAGAATTGCAGTTGAGAGATTGTCATTATCTTTAAAAGCCCTTGGCTGCCTTAAACATGGAAAATAGATAAACTGTGTGTTCTTGAGAACGAGGGAATGTGGTCAGCTTTGGGCAAAGAGAATTGGAAGGAGAGAAGAGAGGCAGAACAAATCCTGTGTCCTGAAGAAAGAAAAAAACATTCCTGACCCAAGTTGGAATAAATAAACAAAGACACCTCAGTGCCAGAGGATGTGATGGGCCTGGGGTGGAAGCAGCAGGCAGGGTCACTCGGGAAGATTGTATGATCAGGTCTCTGCATATAGGTCTTAGGCTTCTCTTCTCATGGATTGGTGAAGTGACAGGGGCTAGATCAGCCACAGTAAATGCAATGAATCTTCATGAGTCAGTTCTGAAAGAACAAGCATGCTCACAAATGGGAAAACCTTGTACAGATGGAAGTTTCATTATCCCGACTACGTACGATCTGGGACCATAGAAGTAGAATCATATGATTCGTAATCTGAAAATGTCTTGTACAATTTCTCCCATTTTTTAGTAAATGAGACAGAATCCAAAAGGTGAAGTGGTGAAGTCAGGTCTATAATCTGGTTTCTCTATCTCTAATCCTGGGCCACAAAACTCAGTTTGGATGGATTCTATTCCTAATTACTATGAAGTGGTTTATCTCAGTTCATATTCTAATCTATGAATTGTCCCATTTTCTTTCCTAAGAAGGTGGGGTTCAAATCCTAAGCAAATAATCATTAAATGTAGGACAGATGTGGCTGCCTCCAAAAAAACAAAACAGAAGTAAAGTACTTTTATAATAAGGATCAGGTATTTCAAAGCTCTTTGACAAAGGAGCAAAGGCAATTCCATGGAGAAAGGACAGTCTTCAACAAATGATGCAGGAACAATTAGATGTCCAGATGAAAAAATAAATAAATAAAAAAGAACTTAGACACAGATCTTATATACTTTCACAAAGATTACCTCAAAATGGATCACAGAGCTAGATGTAAAATGCAAAACTATAAAACTTTGAGAAGAAAATATAGGAGAAAATGTGTGTGACTTTGGGTCTGGTGATGAATTTTTAGATACGACATCAAAAGCATGAAAGAATTTCAACCCTATGTTATCCTCCACAATTATATCCACCACAACTGTGTGTGCAGACCCACCGTCCAGTCAATGGAGGCAGAGTGATGTGGGGTCAGGGCACAGACTGTCAGGCCAAGCCAAAAGATTTGGGTGCTACTCAGAGTTCTGCAGCTAATTAGTTGTGTCCCCTGACCAAAATAACTTTTCTAAGTTTCAATTGCTTCATCTGTAAAATAGGTATATAATTATAATTACCTAGCACAAAAGGTTCTTGAAAGATACAAGAAAAGTAACATACATAAAAATATTTTAAAAGGGCAATGGTTATAATTTATATATACATATTATATAAATCGATCGGTCATCTGGATAGATTCCTAAATGTTTGATTCCTGAGTTCCACCCATCTTTCCCTCCCACCACTGAGATTCTGATTCATCAGGTATGGGATAGGAACCAGGAATCTGCATTTTAGCTCTTCCCTGGAGAATCTGGGGCAAATCTCCCAGGAATCCTGTTTTGAGAAACAGTGTTGTAATCATAAAATGTTAAGTAGTTTTAGACTATTATTGTTATGCTATGCATAGTTATTTCTCCTCCTTTTTGACACCACTTTCCAGTTTTCCAGGATCTCAAGTCAAGTAAAGAGGAAAGGTTAACATAATGTCAACAGGAGGTCATGGCAATAATATCTAGTATGAGAAGGGAAGTTGGTACTAGTAGGGAGCTGCTTTAAAAGTGAAGTTGTGCAGTGGGGTCCCTGGGACAAGTCTATGGTCAAGATGCTGAGTCTTTCATATCTTTGGTTCTCATTCCAATCTTTCTATGAGTCCAAATATTTATAATAACCTACTTTGCTTTACCTATACCATTAAATCTTAAATTTTTGAAGAAAAGACATAAAAGAAAGAGGTCTTTTTTTATCCCCTTCTATCCTCTTATATTATCTCATTACGTCTCTGTGATATCTCAAAAATGTTTAGAGAAGATATGTCTGTGCAGGTAGTAATGAGCAGTATTATTTTAATGGTACAGAGATTCTTCTTAATAAACAAATTTAAAGAAAAATATTTTATTTCCTCTAGTATATTATATCATCCTAAGGGATTGCCTTTAACATAATGTAGAGAAATAGTCTAACTTGGTCTTGCCCTAACTGTTGTGTTTGCCTTAGAACTGTCCTAATTCATGGCAATCAAATGTTAAAATACTGCGTGCATGTAAAATTGGGATATAGTACAATTAATTGTACCTTAATTTCATATAATAGATTTCTTCTTGGTAAAATTGTGTATGGATGGTTACAAATTTAAAAGCATTGGAAAGAACGGCTTCAATTCTTCCAAAATTGAGTGAGAACTTTATAAAAGGAGTCAATGAGTCAATGGAATTAGATTCTGAGTTCTGCCACTTACTGTGTGGCCTCAAGAAGGGTACTTAACCTCTCTGTTCCTTATTTAAACTTTTTTTATAATGAGATCACAACATTTATCAATAAGAATCTTTATGAGAATTATGTGTGCAAAGCCCCTTACATAGTAAAGGTATACAAACGAT
Organism: Pteropus medius; assembly: GCF_902729225.1. Lineage (NCBI taxonomy): Eukaryota > Metazoa > Chordata > Mammalia > Chiroptera > Pteropodidae > Pteropus > Pteropus medius. The sequence continues at coordinate 3,157,144 of NW_024342644.1, read as the reverse complement.
TCAGTATATCTTAGTTCCTTTCTACTAATCATTCCTGCTCCTATTCATCTTCTAACACCTAAAAATCTGCTTGTCTGCTTCCAGTATGAAAATGGGGTTTAGAAGAATAGAGGAGCAAAGAGTGTGTGTGTGCAATTGGGTCCTCAATACGGAGAACAAAGATTTCAAAAATGTACAAACATTTCAGGGAGACCGTGATTTTAAACCTTCTAAGTGCAAAAAAATTTTCTGTGTCATTTCTTTCTCTCTAGAATAACCCAGAGATACTCTGCACACAGCAAACATAAATGTTGATGGAAGAAAAAGGATTTAAGGAAAGATGAGAGTCTGAGGATCAAGAAAGAACCGTAGTGGTGAGAAGGGAAGAGAAAACAGATGATAGCTTACAGGAAATTAAAATGGTGGTCTTAATATCTATTGATTTTGCTATTAACATGGTCAGGCAGCATGCTTGTTTGCTTTTTGATCTATTTTCCGATAGATTGCTAGATGCTACAGGACTGAGACAGATGCTGAGGATGGGGGCAGAGGGAAGAACTCTACAATATACTTCCATATTAAGAGATAAATAATCTGGTACCTTAGTAATATTCCCCTGGTAGAGAAACAATTTTGAAAACCAAAAACATAACACTAGAGTGGTATATGGTATACCAAGTGGTATTTAAGAGAAACACTAAAGTTGAAAATAGCATAAAATTTATATATTTCTTCATGGCTTAGAAAAGTATACCTTTTATAGTGTATGTTTAGAAAGTATCGATAATTCCTGGTAGCCACGCTTTGCCATAAATTAAAGCTGAGGTCAATTTAGCAGGTTCAAGAGACCAAAGTTTGGGAGCACATTGTGTCAACTGCAGTACTTCAGTGAATCATAAAATAAGATTTTTAAAACAAAATCAAATTCCTTCATGTACTGATAAGGAAACTGAGGCTCTGAAATGTAAAAATATGACTTTCGTAAGATAACTTAAGGTAGGAATAGGTACCAGCAAAACTCGGGCCTTCCAACTTGCAGCCAAGGGGACTTCGTTAAGTTCAATAGATGGTATAGTTATACTATCTCACCTTCCTAGTTTTTCTGATACATACTTTCCTTTTTTCCACTCCTAAAAATTCTGTAAAGACAGTCTTTTTTTTTTTTTTGCATATATAATTTGTAATTTGAAATCTGGCTGGGGTCATCCCTGAGAGGGCTGTGTTCCTCAGAGATTAAACTAGTTATTTTTTTGGAACTCTAGAGATGACTGCTCTGGAAAAGAAAATTGCACCTTTTTGTTTAGAGTCATTTTGAGGTGAAAGATCTCTTGATCACCCTGGATTATAGTTTTATACACATAGGCTCCAAGGATACCTACCAAGGCCTCATCAGTCCTTAATGACCCTACAGGGCACTAGAGACCCTATGAATTTGTTTATCAATTTGCAACTCTAATTTCATGACACATGAAACACTAGTAAAAAATAATCCCCTGCCTCAATATTGTAGAAAATACAAAGAAATACACAGTCACTGTAGACCTGTTAGCTCTTGCCAAGTCTGGTTTTTATTATTATACATATGAAGAGAATACTCTGTTTGCTAACATCTATAAAGGGGCTGATTTCCTCAGCTCCGTAGTAATTGTTTATTGTTAAATCAGTGCAAAATTTTATGGCATGTTTCTCAGAAGCTCTTTGTCTAGCATCAGGTGTGTATCTAGACAGTATAGCAGCTGTTAATTTTTAGGTTACCAAAAAAAAAGATAACGTGAATTTTTCCAAGCTTTAATGGAAACTCTTTTCAGTTAAATAGTCTGACTTCTTGATGGAATTAAAAACATCTTCAATTCTTTCCAGAAATCAAAACATGCTCAAAAAAAAAAGAGGGTTCAACCTTTAAGAGGCAACAGCTTCCAGATTTCTAATGTAGTCTTGTTTTCTTCGTGGACTGAAATGATTTTAAAATGTTTTTAATTAAAAAATCAAGAGCGAAAATAATTACTTAAAACCAAGTCAAATAAAAAAGATTATCATAAATTTCATAAGCCTTGCAATATTATTTCAGGGTTTATTTTAAAAATAAGATTTCCTTTTTGTTTACTGTTCCTCCCTGCCAAAAGAGACACAGAACTTCTCCGTGAAGCTATCTTTGGGGTCAACACCTGATAACCGCTTTTTTTTTTTTTAGGAAGCAGGACCATATAGAGGTCCACTGGGTCATTCTAGGGATGAAATACTAATACTTTAAAACTCAGCAGGATTGAGTTGAGGACTGTGGCTTAAACCCAAGTACTTCAGACCTCTTCCCCTTCAGCAAATTTTTCCTCTTCTCCATCTCACCTGCCCCTATCCTCCCTGAAATCCCAGGCTCCAAGGATCTGGGGCCTGTCCTTCCTGTCACAGATTTTCTTCTAGAAGCACTGGAAACCTCAAAGAGAATCACCTTCTCTCACATCCTGTGAGTTTCACACCCTGTGGAATTTACCAAGTAGGAAGGGACTGCACACACTTCTGCGGGGGTGTGAGGAGAGTCCAGCTCATTTTAGAGAATCCACAAAAGCACTTATGTGACAAGAGAAGCATACAGGCAGTCTCTCCACATCACGCTGCATGATCGTTTCTCTTGTATTCAGGCCCTGACTTTGCTGACATTGCCATTGCAGGATTTCTTTTTTTTTAATCACTAAATAAGATGGCATGAGGCTGCCGCGGTGGGCAATAGGCCTACACTTGCCCTCAGCATCACCAAAGCTCATTAGATCCCATTAATCAAATATTTGTTTTTACATTAAACACACAGTTCTAGAAACACAAATTTCTGGCACAGCTAATCCTTGCATGACGTGAGTTTTGATAAACCAGCAAATTTTCCTGCTGACATTCCTCAGGTTACATGCTTTCCTGATCCTACAGGCGGTGTCAGTTATCTGCTGCCCTCTTTTGAATTTTAGGGCACACTGCACTCATAAACAGGGCAGATTGCCTGAAGGAGCCTCTTCTCCCTGTCTGGGGGCAGTTTCAACCTCTGGCTTAGCTTTCTAATGACCAGCAAGGGCCAGCCTAGTTCTGCTAGAAGAGAGGTATTTTATCTCCCCCTTTATATTCTACTTTCTCCTCTGGTGTTCCTCTGTGTGGAAAGCAAAACCCATTTTCTACAAGAACAAAGCAGGGAATGAATTATAACACATGCCATTTTTTCCCCCTTTTTCTAATCTTAACCAAAGTTACCACCCAGACCACTGCCCCCAGAGGGGCCGATCTATTCGTCCCCCTAAAATGCAGACATACAGTTCTAGTGATAAGGATACTGAAAGGAAGAAATATGCCTGAATACTTTCCATATGCCTGTCTAACTGAACACATCTGTCCTTCTAGGATAATAGCCAGGTTGAGGTTCTCACAGAGATGACAGGGTCACAGAGGAATCAGAAGGCTTCGCAGGAAATTAGACCTGCTGGGCTGGGTACAGCTCACTCGCACCCCTTTCTCCTGTTCTCCTCCCTACCCACTTGCTACGCTCTGTTGTGATCATTCCCCCAGAACCATTTGTATGATGGTTCCTTCCCCATCTCCTCTCTGATAGCAATCTTGCCACTCTACCCACATGTCCCCTGGTCATTTCTCCTGCTTCCTTGTACCAAACTAATACACAAAGGAATAGGCGAGAATATGTTCATTAAAAATAAAACAAAAGAAACTATTGCCATCTTTCCCTCAAAATCATAGGAGTTCTTTGGAGAACAGGAAGACAGTGACAATGTGGTGCTCAGGAAAATCATGAGACCATACCTAGGAATATAAGTTCTATCAGAAACTCGATTTTTGTCTGCTCTATGGCGATCTCTCTCTGTCTGTTTCTCTCAACCTGTCTCTTTGCTATAGCAGTCTCATATTGAGAATGGCAATTTTCTGACCATAGAGATGAGAGAAGTGATCCCACTGTAGCTCCTAGTAGGAAAAAGAATCGGATGGCACTGGCTTCCTCTGGGCAGAAGCAAGAATGAAATTGACTGATGGCCCAATCAGGCCGCTAGAGATTAAAATACACGGAAAATACAGAAATCCTCACAAACCATTAGGCAGATGCGCCTCGGCACCAAGCCAACTTCCTGGGTGTACAACTTGTGGAGGTGTTCAGAGTCCCCAGCTTACTTAGAAGAGCCCACACTTAGTTTAATGTTCTGCTATTGCTGTCTTGAAATTCTTCAGAAGTTTGAACAAGGGGCCTGCGTCTTCTTTTTGCATTTGGTTCCCCGAATTACATAGTTGGTCCCACACAGCATTCAGGTACCCCCCAGTTCTAAGGCATTCTATTTTTCTCCTGAAATGTTGGGTTCATAAATGCTTATTTATTGGTGGAATAACATGTAGTTTGCCTTGTACCTGTTTTAGTTCTCTTAACTAGAATGCCTTCTTGTAAGGTTAATGCTGCATGGCTGCCTGCCAGTTATATTCGCAGGGACTGCGGGCGTGGTCACTTATGGAAAGAGGAAGTTTCTATGGGGAACCCTGTGATGTGCCTGGAAGGAATCATCAAGGCAGGTAGATAGATCCGGGGAGATCCTGATAGTTCAGGAAAAAGAGAGGTACATAAGTGACTCCCAGGGGCAATTCTGTTGTGTCTAGAAGGAAAAGAGACAAGAAAACCTCTTTCTTCCAGATGCTCCCCTTCCAGCTGAAGCCACAAGGCCTCTGGTGCATACCCAGCTGACGTTTTTTATGTCTCCTACTGTTACTCTGAATTCTTCCTGAGCTGTTACAGAGGAGCACTACATCAACACAATTTATTTTATTACAATGCCATGTCATATCATATATTTCCTGTTCACATCAGGCTGACATGGTACTGAGTTTGTGTATGAGCATATACGGACACTTATTATCACAATCACCATGGAATAGCATTTGTTGAGTGCCCACTACCATATTAGATGCTACGAACAGAACTGTGAGGGCACATATAATGATTTAATACCAGGAGGAAAAGAGGATACTCTTTTTATTTAATTCAACTTGCAGAAAACCAAAACAAACAAATAAAAAAACTACTTGATATTTCCTCTCCATGCCTGTATGGTGGCAAGAAAGACCTCTAAAGCACATAAAGCTCTTATCTTTGTTCATTCCCCAAAGAATAATAGATCAGTTGGAACTCTGATGCTGTTTTAATAATGTACAATTTACAATTCATTGGTTACCAAGCACTCACAGTATAATTAATTTTACAGACCTGTTCAGCAAATCCACATGGTATTGTACAATATAGGGGGTGGGGGCAGTGGTACCAGGAGGAGGAGGGTTAGGAGGGGAGGGCGAAGGAAGAAAGCCAACTTCTCTTTTCTTTCATATCAAAGCAGCCGATTCCTGCACCAGCTGGGCAGATTGATAGGCAACTGTCATGGCTGTAGGAGAGATTGAGTTTGATGTACAAATATCTCCCCACCAGAAAGTTTTGGACCAGCAAAAATCACAGTCTTTATGGATACCAGATTCAGTCTCCTGGGACAATCTTCCTAAGGAAGCATGGTGATTATATCACAGAGCTACATCAAGCATCAGTTCTTTTAGAAAGAAAGTTCTCTCCCTCTCCTTCTTAACTATGCTCTTCCACAAATAAAATTAAAGCTGTATGTGACCACTTTCTCCCCACTCCTCAAAGTGTGTGCAAAGTGTATAAAAGCAGGGGTGCCAACTGTGGTGGAGGGGAGAGAGAAAGGACAAAGATTCCCTGCCTGTTTTCATGACCCTCCCGAGTGCCATCATTTACTTGAAGGGACCTCTGGAAATTCACAGAGAAGTCTCCAATCCAAATAAAATTCACATGAAATGTGTCTAAGGATATTTCTGATCAATGACGTGCTTTGTTTTTAAATCTCTGTTCTGAATCTTTTGGATTTCCCAAATATAAACATAATGTTTTAGCTTAGAAGTAATTTGTCCACAAAGGAGAATCCTTTCGTTGCTGTCCTTAAAAATAGAACTTGAAAAAGAAGGTGCAAATGGGTTCAACATACTTCTGTTTATTCTTAAAGTCTGTTTTTCAATTTGTTATGGTTTCTAAGATCCCCAGAATGGGACTGCACATGTGAGAGCTGGCTTCTACACAACCACCAAGTCGTAAACACTTAAGTTATTGTGTCCCACACAGTATGGAGGCCAAGAGCTTGGGCTCTATAGGCAGACAAACTTGGGTTCTGATCTTGGCCTTGTCACTTGCTGGCTTGGAAAAGTCATTTAACTTCTTGAGACCTTAATTTCTTCATCGATAAAATAAAGCTGAAAACTTTTACTTCACAGACTTGTTGAAGGAGGAAAGGAGATAATTCATATAAAATGATCAGCATAATGCTTTGCTTTTGGTGAGTTTACGTAATAAATGGTCATAATTATTTTATTGATGTTATTCAATCATGATTAGTCATTTTGTTATGTTTAGTTTTTGCTCTTTTTGGTAGCTCAGCAAATCACCATTGCTTTGTTCTGAGCAAGGATGTCCATACAATGACCATATCTTCCAGTCTCCCATTAGGTTAAATGAGGAAGGTCTATATTTAAATCAAGGGTAGAATTGCCCAAAAAGGAGTAGCTTCAACTTTCTTTCACTGGAATTCCAAAGGTTGGTAAACAAAGGTGGGATATTGTTTTCAGAAAGTCAAAGAGAAAATGGACTTTTCTCCATGAGAACATTGAATGTCTTTTGACACGAGAGGTAATATAAGGCCAGTTCAGCAATGGAAGGAGGACGTGGTCAGCATAATGAGGGTGTTAGGTCAAAGGCATTAGGCCAACCATAAAGGGATACCTTCGCCTCTAATGGGCATCCAAGGTAGGGAGGAGGTAGGGTGGGAGCATTTATGAAAGGAATGGAAGTTCCTGAAAGTGGAGTGGGACATGGAACACAATCTCTTACATGTTTAAGAGTCCTGGAGACTCTGCTAAACACTTTGTATATATTAATTTCTTTAGTTTCTCATAACTATGGTTACAATCCCCGTTTTACAGCTAAGGAATGTGAGGCACAGAGAGGGTGAGTCCAAGGTGACATGAACTTCTTTTTCTCCTATAAACTCAGGATTCAGCTCTGTAGCTATGAGAGTCACTGTCCAAAGCCATCTGGATAGGTGTTCTACTTGAGACTGGGGCTGAAATTAACAATGACTTAAATGTTATTGTGAGATTGTAAATTATAGAAACCTATAGTTGGAAGCCTGGAGAGCTAGCAGTACATTCACAAGCCAGGAAGATGGTGGGAGGGGGCTCTGAAGAACTAGAGAACAAACAACCTAGAGAAGATGCTCTGAGCCCGCCATAGCACTCCAGACCTGTCACTATGGTGACCCACTAAGGACATTGAGAAGAAGGGAGGATTTTTCTCATGTGCCCGTTTATGAGTAGCCCTTCCCACAGGGAACCACAAACTGTTTGTGCACTTCTGTTTTAGTTGGATGCTTATAGTTAAGGCAACAGAGACCCATTCAGAACACAAAAAAATGGGACAGAGTGCTGTTGTAAGGGTACATCCTCACAGACTGAAACTGGACCACAAATTGCAAAGCACTTTAGAAATCAACACAGCTCCGGGGATTAAATCTTCCTCTCATGGGTGCCTTATGGTTTTCTTTCTGTGTTTCCTCATTTCTCAGCATATCTCTGCATTGTCTCCTTTTTATATCATCAGCTGCCTTTGCTTCATCAAGGTTTCCAATCCCCTATGACCCACCATGGCCTCTGCTGCCCCAGTACTACCCCAAGCAGTCTCCCTTCTTACCATTTAAACATAATCATGATGATGTCTTAGTTCATATTTCCAAGAGAGAAAATCTGATTGGCTCAGTTTATCTTTTCTGAACAGAGTTGTAGGTGCTGTCCAGCTAGAGTGCTTTCTGCCCTTGTGTGGGACACTCACTCCTATCCCAGTCAGCAGTGAGACAAGCAGTGTAGAATTACATGGTTCAAACATGAGCTGGAGGCTGCTTCGTCTGCAGTGGCTCTGAGCAAGGCAGCCTCCATTCCAAGAGACTCCATCCAAAGCAAGCACTGCAAACAGGACTGATGTACCTTCCGATCCAAGTCTGGATCTGGCAGAGGAGACGTGATCTTCAGGTGGGGCACAGGGACTTAGAAGGAGGCTCTGATTCAGCAGAAAGCTGTCCAGCAACTTCCTCTGGAATTTTACTGCATATTTCCAACGTTTTCCTGTTTTGCCTACTCTTCAACTCCTGCTGATCGTCATTTGGGATTATCCTCAACACACACAGTCACACACACACGAATATGCATATACATGCACATATGCGCACACACTGGGCTTGGCTTCTTCCATTCTCAATCAGTCCCTGACTTCAGCCCATCTCCCAACCGGCTCATACTCTTCTTCCTAAGGGGTTTTGGTGCCTGCTCTATGTCCTCCCCCACATCTGACCTTGGCCAACTCTGTTTTTAGCTTAGTTACTCTCTTATCATGGCTTGTACCTTGAAGGAATTCTCATTCTCTGAACTGTACAGTCTATGACAGATAGACAAATACATTTTGCTGTCAGGGCACATAGGGTCACAAATGATATGGAGCTGATGTCTATCAACTGTCTGGTGTCAGTTTACTCAACAGCATTTGTCAGGATGATTCCAGCCAACTTTGCTCAGAGTTACTAGTCCCTCCTACTTGCTGCCTGTCATTCATGTACATCAAATCCTCAAGGTTTGTTTTGGTTTATGGTAATCAATTAATCAATTAATCAACACAAAAATATCTTCTACCAAGCTAAGCTTAATTTGAGTTCATTGAATCCTTCTTAATATTTTCATTTCCATCACTTTTTGTGAAATTTGTTTTTTCCTTTGATCATTTTTCTCATGTTCGACTTCTTTCTCCCTTCAGTATTCTAGAGCTCCTAATAATCATTTGTTCCATGGCAACTCCCTGATCTACCCATCTGGCCCAGTAGGATACACTTTATTTTATGCTTTTTTAAAAATTGCATTCAACACTGCACAATTACATCTGATATTTTTCTTTCCCTTAGTCAACTGTCCAGGCCATCTTAAGTGTTCCTGAAATATAAGACCCTGGTTTACACTGGGTAGCACATAAATTTGATTCCATGGGGAAAGATAGGATCTTTTCTCACAGGAGCCAGTCATCTCGGGTAGCTTTGTATATGGGCACATTAGGACCCTGGTGTGACCTATAGGGTGCTGAGATGACCCATTGCTCCTTAAAAGATCCTTTTGCAATAACCTCTAATTCAGCAGTTTTCTATTACCCCTGGAAGTTTAAAAATTATGGATGCCAGACCCCCATGAAGACCAATTAAGTAAGAACCTCTGGGGTTCGGGTACAGACATGAGTATGTTTTTTAATTCTCTCAGTGGTTCTAATATGTAGCTATGGTTGAGAACCTTCCTTACTTCAGTGGTTTATAAACTTGGCTGCAACTTGGAATCACTAGGGAGCTTTAAACAGTACTGATGCCTGGGTTTAACCCTGGAAGGTTTTGGTTTAATTAGTCTGGGTTTTGGCCTGGACATTGTGATTTTAAAAGCTCCCCAGGTGATTCTAATATGCAGCCAAGATAATAGATGCCTGAAATTTCAATGTTAGGCTATCCACTTCTCACCTAAGTTTGTGTTTGAGACAAAAATACACATCCTTTGGAGAAAGATGATTCTTTTCCCAATTACTTATGCTTTAGTGTGAATGTGTTCCAGAAGTAGAGTTGCCAGATTGAAAACAGAATACCCATTTAAATTTGAATTTCAGATAAACAAAAAACTAAATTTTAGTATAAGTATACCCCATGTAATATTTGTGATATACTTATTATACTACGAATTTATTCTCTGCTTCTCTGAAATTCAAATTTAACTGGGCATCTTATATTTGTATGTGTTTAACTGGGTCAATCCTATCTAGAGCAGGTTGTGGCAGTGGGGCATGAAAAAAGCACAGAGAGAGACACAGAGATCCTGAGGGGAGAGCATGAGGAATACTGTGGAAACACCACAAAACAAAGAAGGCCTATACCAAACACCAAATTATTTGACTTGTCTAATCCATCCACGTATCACTCTGCCACTTTCTAATAAAAATCAACAGAATCTCCCCTCCTTTACCAGCTTAGATGGCAGAGTGTGTATTTTTGTCTCAATCACAAACTTAGGTGAGAAGTGGATAGCCTAACACTGAAATTTCAAGCATCTATTATCTTGGCTGCATATTAGAATCACCTGGGGAGCTCTTAAAATCACAATGTCCAGGCCAAAACATAAACATAATCCTTCAAGGCTTGACTGCACCATCCACAGCGGCAGACATCTTCAGTCTAGAATCTCATTCTTGCTCGGGCAAGAGAAGGGCAGAAATGTAATCCATGGCTAACTTATTAACTAATGTTCTAAATTTTTAAATATAGAATTCATTATATTTAGAATTACAAATTTATGCAAATTCTAAATATAGAACTTAATTAAATCTCGATATAGAATTTAATTATACTCAAAGGTTTCAAAATGTCTAATTTTGACTTAATGATAACTGTAACCCACTTCCAGAAAGGTAAGCAGGAAAAAATACCTTGAAAATTAGGGAAAGGAGGTAGATATGTAAGTAAATATGATAAAGTCTTCTTAAACTAAATTCCCAGTAAACCTATTACAAGGTTTTGTAGTCCTGGGTACCCTAATCCCATCCTCTACATAAATTCACCTGTCATTTTTTCAAGGACATTTTTCATTTCACTTTTCTTTTGAACTCTTCCCTTTACATCTGTAGATACCCAGGGGATCTTCCTCTCACTTGTTTCCAGTTTACCTAAACAGCATGTACTTACATGTGGTAATGTGGAATGTCGGTGCACCTAGGAGAACTGGGTCCACATCCGGAAATCCCTCCTTAGATTCCTGAGATTCAATGTATTTCAATATATTAGGTTACCAGGGTCTAGAAAAACAAGTTCATTTATTTATGAACATCTTTCATTTCCCAGTTCAGATGATATTTAGATTATTAAATCTGACTGAGCATGAAGTCAATACCCCAGAAGAAAATGGGAGACATTCCTCTAACCCAAACAAGTTTCACAGAATATCTGGCTATATACTAAGTTCTTCTTAGTCCTTCTTCCCACTCCCCCACTGCCCCTCCTCTCCACACCCCCACCTATCCCCTCCTGCTGTTTATGTTCCTCAATTTTCTCCAACGACTCCATCAAATGACCCTTCACAGGTGTCTCTGAGTTCATTCAGCCCTGGGTCTGATTGCTGCTTGAGATACACAGGGCCCCGTGGTACCCCACACCCCCTCTTGTTAAAATGGAAATTGTATTGCCTTTCCAAAAGTCATCCAAAGAATCTCAGGAAAATACTCTTTGCTTTCCAGCAAAACTAAAGACAGTGGCACTCTATTCTGTGGCAGAGCAACACAAATTAAGTGTTTAAAATAAGAGGCATTCTTCCTTCCTTCTGTACTGGGCGTGCCAAACCTCCCACTGACATTGCATCCCAAGGATATAGCTAAGTAGACAGAAGCAGTCAGTTTAAAATGAGAGTACCAGGTGATGTTACTGTTCAGCTTATCGATACTTCCCAAATCAACTTCTTGCAGGATTTCTTCCCATCTCTCCCTCTGCATAAAATTTAAACACCGGAATACAGAGAAGCTGAGCTAACCACCAGGAAGGGCACATTTGGTCAGGTAAGGAGCCGCCAATCATTCTAAGACCTGTTGGGCAAGCTTATCAGGTTCCCAATTTCTCCAGTATGAAATGCCTGGCGGTTTCAGTGATAGAGATAAGCACAGCTGTAATCTACCATGATCCAGAGCTTATTCACAGATCACAGCTGTGTAATTTCAGGTAACATGCTTCCCTTGTTTGGATTTGTTTAACATTGTTAAATATATAGTCAGACCATCTGCACAGTATTTTTTTTAAATTGGAAATTACAACCATAACTTCCTTTTTATATATCAATAAACTAAACAGCAAAATTTCAAAGGGATCCTTCTGCACCAAGCACTGAAGCAGAATGCCTGTCCCACGCCACACCACCGCCTAATTGCACACTAATTGGACAAACGTGATTAAATATTTCAAGATCTTTACTAATTGCCTCTATTTTAGCTTTAAAATTTGCTTGCCACCAACAAATTTAATGACACTGGTGTCTAGTCATCAGCAAAAAGCCCAAGAGTTGCTCTTTAAAATGTACCTAGTCAGAGTATTTACTGATTGTGCATTGTTTCCAATGTAGCTTAATTAGAAATCCAATCAGTTCGCTAAGTCTAATTATACTTGATTTGTAGATTCAGACTATGATACATAATGAAGCCAAGCAGCTAACAGTAAACGTGCCTGAAATGTAACAATAAGAGAAATATTTTTTAATGTACGTCTTGTCACTTTAGAAAATCAAGTAATACACACAATCTTTCATGGTGGGGATTTTGGAGGTTTTAGCTTTTCTAAATTTCTAAGAGCTGGGTTCCAATTCTATTGGTAAACCTACTTTGAAAGATGATGGTCGGAAAATATTTCTATGTCTTCATATTAAAGATTAAAAATAAAAGAGAAACAATTGCTCCCTTCACATTTACACTGTGAGAAACTTTTGTGGCATTATTTCACAGAAGTTGTCTTGCTGAAACTGATATGCTTAAAATGGACTCAGTTATGTAATTCTTATTTAAAAAAATGTTGCCCCCCCAGAAATTTGATTTATTATCTTGCAAAGTGCTTTATGCAGTGCCTAAGAATCACAGTGTTTACATAAGCATATATTCAAATATGTGAGGGCATAATTTTGTATATATACGACATTTTATTGAAGGGAAATACTTTTAAATATATTAATGAATACCTGCAGTAATTTATAATTGATTATTGGTCTGTAAAAACAGGCTCAGGAAAGCAGAGAAAAGAAAAGGAGCTTTAAAAAAAAAATTAATGCAGACCAAGATGACAATTACCACTATCTCAATCATTTGAACAATTGGAGACAGTGAAATTTAGAGGGAACAAAATATCCATCACTCTACACCCCAGAATCCAAGCATTTCTGTGTTGGCATGCATGATGCAGACATGTTGCAATCATAAAATGGTCCTAGTGCTGAGAACTGTTCATGTTACCTTGCAGTTGTCATTTACCAAAATGAGTAGTGTTTTAGAACTGTAAGGATGCTTGTGATAATGTTGGTTCAAAACAATTTCTCAGAATCATAGTTGTTTCACTTTGATTTTGAACACTGTGGGAGAAATCAAGAGGTGAATCAGAGTGGAGGGGAATAGGTAGAAAAGAAATGTGATTTCTAAGCTTTTGGGACAATATTACAAACATAATGGAGGATGCTTCAAAACATCTGAAACTCTAAATTAATTCCTGCTGACTATTCAACAATAGACTATGACAGCACAGTGATCTTTCCTTTAATGTAAAATTTATCTTTTTATAATAATGTAGCTTAAAAAATGAGTTTAATTTTGCATTAAAAAACTATTATTTACATTTATTTTGGTTTTGCTTTTAAAAAGTTTTACAATAAAAATGAATAAAATAAAATATATATGTGTGTACGTGTGCGTTTATAGATATTGTATATATATAAAGACTCCATGACAAATACCTTATTTTTTTCTTTCTCCCTTTTTCAAAAGTGTCTCTCTCATGGCATGTACTGAGCCTGGAGGGTTTTCCTTTCAGTTCTTCTTCTTTTAACACAGTTCCAAATCAGCACAGCTTTTAGCCAAGGCTCTCATTCGTACTCTTCTGTGTGTACTTCTTATTTTTCCTATACCCCGGTGTCACTCTTTATTAATTCATTTCTCAAAATTTAAGCAAAATGCTAATCACGGAGTTGTTTTTCTCCAACCAGAGTTCATCACACTGACCTTCGGGTTAACAGAGAAAGCCCTCATTAGCCTCATTTGGACGTGACACTAGAAAACTTCTCCTTTAACTTCCTTACTAAGGAAGGATTGTTTTTTGAATATTGCCACTCAGATTTTTGAACACAGTGAGGTGAGGAAGTTGGAAGGTGACAGAGATCCCTTTATTTCTGTAGGTTAAGGCAGGTTATTTTCCACCTTCATTGACTGATTTTGGTGAAAGAAAGAGAAGATGTTCAGTAAGTCCTCACTTAACATCGTTGATTGGTTCTTGGAAACTAATTTTAAGGGAACTGAAATAAAATGAAAGCAACTTTACCTTAGGCTAATTGACAGAAACAACAGTTAAGTTTCTAGGGCATATTTCTGGTCACAAAAACTGTACCAAACTTCAAAATAAAGACCCTAACACTTCTAATATTAAACATTGAAATAAACATGAGCTGTACATACATTGAAGAAAAATTAATAGAAACAAGTAAGGTGAGTATTTCCTACCCGGCTTATTTCAGTTCTGGGTCGCAGGGGCTGGAGCCTCTCTTGGCAGCTCAGGGCACAAGGTGGGACCCACCCTGGACAGGCCAGCCATCCATCACAAGGCATATCACACCCAAACCCACCTTCACTCCGACTGAGACAATGAAAAAATGCCATTCACCTCACATGCACATCTTTGGGATGTGGCTAGAAAACCAAAGTCCCCAGAGAAAACCCACATGGACATGGGAGAATGTGAAAACCACACAGACGGTGGCCCTGGCCCAGAATCAATTGTTCTTTTCTTATCAACATTATAAGAAAACAATTTGAATGAAATGATGTTATTCAAGGACCTGCTAGAAATATAAAACCTGAACTCAACTCCAGAACAGCTACTCAAAAGCAAAAGTTGACAACCATATCACTGGCATCCATTTAAAATAATATGGTTTCTATACTATTTGACATCATATGAAACAATAATTTTTTACATGTTTCAAGAAAAAAAAATGTAGACATCTTCACAAATTTCTAGGAAACTAGGAAATCAGGAAGAAGAATCATCCAGCACAGTCTTCTCACTTTTAAATGCTGGAGAATTTTGTTCCTTTTTTCCCCTCAAAGCTTAGTTTTATCTTTTTCTCCTTATTAATAAGGCCTGGCCCCTCGTTAACATGCAGCCAGAGCCTAATGAGCCTTGCAGACTCCTGTAATTTCTTCACTGTTGAAAATGCCTGACACTAATCTATGCCATTTATACTAATAAGAGGTGGATCAGCTGATATTTGGTGCAATGAAAATATGCTAAATATACTTTATTGAATTGCATGTAGTTAGTTCTTCCCAGTTCACTGTATTACAGCAACAGATGCACAATCATTACCTCTGCGCTTCATGTGGAGCAAAATCTTTGGTTTGAATAAATGAGAGAAGAAGAGTCAGACATTTGATGTATTAGCTTCCTTTTTTTTTTTTTTTTAATACTGACAATATTGACTTTAAAACTTCTACTTCAGGAAAGCCATCTTTTCCCTGATTTTCAAAGCACCAACACAGTGCTTCCCATTGAAATGACAATGAGATGAAATCTGACCTAAAATATGACATTCTATATTAAGTGGATTTTAATAAATGCTAAATTCAGGTGTATTTTGCATAGAATGTATTAATTATATCCACAAAGAAATCCAAAGAGTTCTTGGTTATTAGTAATTTTCTAATGAATACCAAAATTTTTTTTACCAATTCTAATATATATTAAACATTGTATTATTATTATACTAGCCAAAAGCAATTGTTTTTTTCATTTTTGTGTTGCCAGTTCAATTTTTTTTGATGACTCTCTTGTATTTGCATTTTTTTTTCTTACTTGCTGAGAGACACATGACCAGAGGAGACTGACTGCAGGTGTTAGTAAATGTTTCCAACACTTGTATCAATACCTTATTTTGGCTCAGACTTCACAAGCCAGAGGGTGCTTTTGAAAACCTTATTTAAAATCTATGTATTTATTCAAAACAGCCAGCTATCACTGCATGCTCTGAGATGTGCTGTGAATAAGGTGGAGTCTTAAGGATCTTGAACTAAACATTTATACCTGTGGACCTTGATGCACAGCAGCCAAGGATCCCCCAGTAAGTGAGTTCGTTAGAAGAGCAGTCTTTGAAGGGAAGTTCATTATAGCATTGACATTTCTTATTAGCTTTACTCTTATTTGACCAAGGATTTAGAACAAGGATAGCAGATCGATTTGAAAGACAGAGATGAGTGAAAATGTCAGATATCCAGAATCTCAGTTTCCCCTTCCCATCTAGTTATTTTCCTCCTAGTGGGACTCATATTTGACAGTATGCCCAAACCACTCAGTGATAAAAAGAAAAGAATGTACTATGCACTACTGCTTAAACATATTCACACTCATTTGATTATCTCTCATCTGTTAGCAAGCACTCTCGACTTTCCTCTGACCAATATTTCCTTGGAACATGTTTTGTGTTTGTTTTGGCGGTATTATCTTACACTTATCTATGAGCATATTTTTTAGATTTCGAAATGTCCTTTGATTTATCCCCTAAGAGAATTACGGGTTCCTTCTATCTCTGCTCCTTCCCCTGGACAACTGCCGTATCTGTGCCTTCTAGAGTCTCTCACTGCTTAACCTTTGCCAGCACAGGTGCAGTAACTCCCCAAAGATTAACAGTCTGGTTGTAGGTGTGATTGAAATTAGCTTGGCTTGCTTTCAGAATCCAGTGCCTTAGCCTGCTAAATCACCTCCTATAATCTTGTGCACTTAGGCAAAGCAAACAAAATAATCTGCCAGGAAATACTAATGGGGCAGTGTCAACACAGACATCATTTGTATTAACTGTCCCGTTATTATTGCTCTGCTCCTTAAGTCCAATCAAACTTCACTTCTCACTCTCTAGGGTTGGATGTTAATTAGAAAGGATGTGTGTTTGTATGTACCTACGTATGCACACGCATGACCCTTCACACACACGCTCACCCCTCATGCATGCATGTGCTCATGCAGACACAGATCCCATTACTAATTAATTTAACTTGCAAGTGCTACCCCATGTATCGGGTTTGTTGTTCCAACTCACGAAAGCATACATTGTGCGTGCCTGTCTTCTGCCCTGCATCTCGACATTTTCCAACAGATGTTAGCTAATGTGGTTGTAGAAGGTTCATAGTGGATGCTGCGAGCCCAATAAATCTTCCTCTTAAATGCAGACACTCTGCCATCCCAGCATCTTATACCTATAATACATTTTAATTACTTGGCTATTCAAATTATACTAAATTAGATTTGCACAGAACAGTACGACGGATTCCTCGATTTACATTTAATCTACCACAAACAACATAAAATCGGCAAGTGCCCTTTTATTAGAACTTGCAGGATCCACTGAAGTCTGATACCTTTAAAATTATTAAGTGACAAAGATTACTAGCACTAAGGTTCTACTTTGCTTCCCCATTAGCCATTTAGGTGACAGCTGCTGTATTACACATAAAGATGAACCATTCCTTGAGGGATGATAGTGGCTCCACTGTGACACTGCTGGCATAAAGCATTATCAGACCATGGCTGCGCTTGGAGCCATCACAGTCTCCTAGGCACCTATCAGTACCCTCATTATCTGCATCACAGAGTGCCGAGAACGAACACTGCCAGGCCTCACAGCTTCGCAGCTCATTTGAGAAGCGGAAATTAAATGTCCCAGGAGAGAAAACAGGCACACTGTAACAGCACTGGCTCTATACACCAATAACATGTCGACCGCTGTAGCACCGACTTCGATCTCATTAATTTAATAGGCTCCTGGAACGAGGATGGAAAGGTAGAGAGACAGCCTTGACAAGGAGATTGCTGAGCGGCGCTGGCATTGTGTGACTTGCGAGCTCATAACAGAACGAGGACTTACTGTAGGTATCGCAGCTCTTCAGATATTTGCGGGGGCTTTTAGAAGCACTGAAGAGCAGAAAGAAATGAAGAGCGGGAGGGAGAGAATAAGAGAGGGACATCATGGTACAGGGGCAAAATTAGCTGATCATAAACATGATCTATGTTTATATTATGTAGCATTCTTATGTGAGTGAGGTGAAGGGAGCTTTAGAAGGCTATCGATTAAAAGGTGCTCTTTGCACACAACAAAAGAATCGTGTGTGTGTGTGTGTGTTTGTGTGTGTGTGTTTCAGAAGCCTATTAACAGAAGCCCTTGCCTTGCTAAAATTGTTTTTTATAGCACTACTTCCATAAAATTTGTAAATGGTTTTGCTGCAAAAATATCAGCTCCTTTATGATCAGAGTGACACCAAGCAGAACAAAGCTAAGAACAAGGGGATTATCCAGATAAGCCAGACCAAAGAAACCTTCTCTTAAGAAAAATAAAATGCCTGAAGTCTCCAGGTAGTAGAAGCAAGAGTACGTTTTCACCTTGAATAATCTGATTAATGGCGTCCACTCTCCCCAGTAGACCTGCCCGTGTGGACCCCTGCGAGCCCAAAGAAATGCAAGACAGTCAAACTCCGAGATTATCAACACTGATTTTTGTACACTGGATTTTTTACTTTTAATAACCATTCTCCATCACTGTCACTTGTTTAAAGGCCTCAGGAGAAACAAAGACAGAGAAATACAGTCTCCTGCACTCTTGACATTGCTGACAATGGCTCTTCTTGGTCTCAATTTTGTGCTGATGAAAAGCAACTACGTGGTAAGATGTGAGGACTTTGTGGTTATGATGAATTATCGGTGGTGTATGAAAGACCCGGGTAAATCTCTGATCGCTGTGATCTTTGCCTTCGTGCTCCAGCCTGGCAGGATTATGAGGGAGTGGAATGATAGTTTGCTGTTTCCAGCATCAGAGAAAAAGGCTTTGTATCTCAGCACAGTATTTACTTGCAGTGTGTCTTTGGGCAAGTCACTACACCTTTCTGATTCTCAGTTTGTTTGTCAGTAAAAAGAGGGAAAAACCTAGCTCTTAGCGTAATTGTGAGGATTAAGATAACATAAATGAAGGTCACTGGTATGGTATGCAACACTCAAAATTTCTTGAATCGAATCAAACTCTTTGTTATTGATTTATACACTTCTATGTTCTAAAACAGATTAGTGTGAGAATACCCACTATACGGGAGCAAATAGGAGAGGAGAGCTTTTAGAAAGAGAGAAAAATGAAAAAAAGAGGTGATACAGTGGAGAGGTCTTCTTCTGTCACACGTCAGGCTCCCAGGATTCTGTTCTCAAGCTTCATGTGTCACAGATTTTGTTAGGGATCTGAAGAAAGCTGAGGACCTCTTTGCTAAGAAAAAATATTCACTAGTGCTTACAATTTCAGAGAGTCACAGACCAGCTATGGCCCTCAGGTCAAGAACACTTGTTCCAGAGAATGGATATATTGTGAGACTTTATGTGGTATCAAAAAAGAAATCACTTCAGTCCTTCACACACACACACACACACACACACACACACACACACACACACAATATTCCAACCACTCAACGTAAGGGCGCAGGTGAGCTAGAAAACGGAGTTCTGAGAATCATAAGCCATTGACATTCTCCCTTCTCTTGCCTATTTTGTTCAATACTACTTCTCTCTTCTACTCTTAGGACAAAGATGCACTTGGATACTGGACTCCTGAAGGCTTGAGGCCAGTCCTGCTCCTAGACTACTGAAATGTCAGGAGCAAAGGACAGGTGCTGAGATCGCTCAGTATCAATCAGCCTTAGCTTAATGGCTAGTAAGCAGTAGCAGAAGCAGAAGAGGCTTTTTTACCTCTGATTAAAGTATCCTTGCCCTCGGCAAGAACTTGTGGGCTCAGCCTGCTCGGGATTAGCTCCGTCCGGTCCTGGAGACTGGGCTCTGGTTTATTTTTGTCAATCTCTTTATGGATAAGTTGCTCCAGGCTCCAGTCCTTTCAGGAGGAATGGAATGTTAAATCTTTTCCCGGGAAGAGACTGGATTCCTGACCCTAATTCAGGCTGGAGAACTGAGGTTAGGATTTCTGCCCACGTCTAGTCACCAGCCTCCTCTGCACATCCCATCTACCTCTCCCAGACTCCTTCTCTTGATGTTGCCACCTGCCCAGGTGGCCTGTCCCAGTTGGTGGCCTGAGAATAGCACAGAGTCTCTAGGTTCTGGCTATTCTTGGTCTGACAGGCTTTGCATATAACAGACACTCAATAATTATCTCTTGAATAAATAATGTGACAAAACATAAAGAAAAAGGACAGAGAACAAGAAGAAGAAAGCAATAAAAGGTACACAAAAGTCAATAGGAGATGAGGATGTGTGCGTCACCATAGTTACCACCTGCTAAGAATTAAAATAAATTGAAAATTCTTCCCCAAATCTCAAATTGTCATGCTACTTTTTCATACTCCACTTCAAAGACAGGTCTCCTGGATATTGATGGGAATGAAAGAAGACAAGAGAAGATGCCTTGCAGGAGAAAACCTACAGAGAGACTCTGTGGCCATGCCTTCACTTTTAATGTCTCATCTTGTCCCCCACGCAGGAGGGAGTCTGTCATTTATGAGAGCATAATGGTCACACTACCAAAGGATAAATATTTCCCTGTAATGTATCAGTCACACAATCCAAATCTGCTTATTAATTGCAAATACGAGTGTTTTCCTCCTGGACTTAAAAGATTACATTTTATGCCTTCACAGTCCTCCTAAAGACATAGAGAATGCTTTTCAGGAAATTCTCGATGCCATAAATAAAAATCTGCTTTGCCAGAACTTGTCTCCAGTTCTTTTCACGTAGAGTTTTTTCTACTATACCCCCCAAACACCCAGAAGCTGTCACTTGTTATGAAAAAAAAAATGGAAAAGTTGCAAACTCCAGATGTAAGACCTCACTGCTCTCTATCGACTGATTCTACCTAGAAAAGCAAGAGCATGATCAATCAACTAAGAGTAAATGATTAAAAATACTGGAGCAAGAGACACAGCTGCCCCAGCAGGATATTCTGTCAGAAGTTAACTCCATGTTATCCACAAAACAAATAGACAAACATCCACAGTGACAGCAGCCTGACCCTCTAACCTGGTGGTTCTCAACCAAGGGTAATCTTGCCTCCTGGGGACATTTGGCAATATCTGGAGATTGTCACAAGTAGGATGGTGCTACTGGCATCTAGTGGGCAGAGACCAAGGATGCTGCTAAATAGCCTATAATTCCACCCTCACCACAAAGAATTATCCAGCCGCAAATGTCAATAGTGTTGAGGTTGACAAAGTCTCCTTTACATGAACTACATTCATTAACTTTTATTGTTTCCAATAACTGTCTACCCAACCTCGCTTCACCCTTTGGCTTCTGTCCTTAACCATATTGCTTTTCCATTCTCTGATCCAGGTTTCAGCCAAGCCACATACATACAAATAACCCAGAGTTATTTGTTTGTTTGTTTGTTTGTTTTTGACTATACCACAGTGACAAAAATTTCTACTTCGATCACTCTTTGAGGTAAAGAAAGTTAAAAAATAAATACTCTCTGGGAAAGAATGCATAGTAAGGCACTCTCAGGCATCTACAATGAAGGTTAGTTTCTAAAGTCTAGAAAAGCCATCAGAAATGGGACACCTGGCTGATCACTTGTGATAAATGGCCAGAGATCTGAGAAAGCTGTGAGTGTGGAGTGGTTTTTGAGAGCACGCCTAGATAACATCCCACAGGGCATTTCTCAGCAGCTGAAAGATGGCCCGAGGGATCTTCAAGCAAGGGGAGAGAGAAAGGCAAAACCAGGGGGAATTAAGGAGAGCCCTTCTGAAAAAGAGAGAAGAGAACTGAGGTTACACTGAACTTTTCGCAATTTTGCTTATGGGTTTTTGGCCCAAGCACCTAAGCTCTTGCTTCAGAAGCAACTCACCATCCTCCAACATAATCTTCCCCCAAACCTTCACCAATACACCCCCCTTTTCTCTGTCCCAATGTCACCTCCTCCAGGAAGTGTTCCTTGACTATTCTACTTTTCACTGCACGTACTTGGCCTTTAATCATTCAGTTGGTTTTCTATTCATTTCCACTTATTTTTTTAAATAAAATTTTGGTGTGTATTTAGTCTGTCTTATTAAGACTGTTTCTTCAAGGACTAAACTCTCTTTTGGTAGTTAAAATATTCTATAAAAATTGTCATCTGAGGTTAGTTTCATGAGATAAAAACTTAATACCCTGTCTGATATTGATAGCTTAAAATAGGTATTATTAAAAAGGAGAAAAGCATTGTTTATTAAGTGCCTATTATGTGCCAGGAACTATGCTAAGCATTTTATATACCTTATCTCATTCGATTCACTTAATAATCCTATAAAGTAGATAGTGGTATCCAGTTTTTAAAGATGTAGAAATTGAAGTCGGGGAAAGAGAGCATAAATTGTGCAAGATCATATAGCTGGTCAGTGATGGACTGGGTTGATTTCAGTCCTTGACAAATACCTGAACGATAAAAGACTTCCATTAAATATCTCTGGTTTCCTGTAATGTCACATCATAAGTCTATTATTTATTAACCTAACACATAAATACATCTAAAATCTATTTATCTATTTTTAAATACACTTCTTATTTTGGAATAATTTTATTTTTTATTTTGGAATAATTTTATATTTATGGAAAAATTGTAAAGATAGTAAAAAGTGTAACTGTCACTCAGCTTCCCTAAATTTTAACATCTCATTTAGCTGAAATGCAATTGTCAAAACTAAGAAATTAACGTTGCTACAAAACCATTATCTAAACTCCAGACTGTATTTGGATTTTTCCAGTTTTTCTACTAATGCCCTTTTTCAGTTCCAGGATACCATCTGAGATACCACATCACATTTAGTTGTTGTGTCACTTTAGTCTCCTCTGGTTTGCGAGTTTCTCAGACTTGTCTTGTTTTCCATAACTTTGACAGTTTTGAAGAGTACTGATCAGGTATTTTGTAGAATGACCCTCAATTTGGATTTATCTGATGTTTTTCTCTTGATTAGACTAGGATTGTAAGCTTTGAGAAAGAATGCCAAAGGGTAAGGTACCCATCTCATCACAACATGGGGGTACATGATGTCAACATGGTTTATCACTGGTGATGTTGACCTTGATCATCTAGTTAAGGTTGTGCCTGCCAAGTTTCTCACTGTAAAGTTTCTATTTTTTCATTTCTTATATTCTATTCTTTGGAAGCAAATAACTAAGTTCATACCATCTTCAGAGGAAAGGAATGAAGCTCCCCATTTTGGAGGAGAAAGTATCAACATACAGTATTTGGAATTATTCTGTAAGTAAACTTTATCTCTTCTTTCCCACTTATTTATCTAGTTCATTATTTATTGTTGTCATTGTAGACTCATGGATATTCATTTTATTCTTTGGGCTATAATCTAATATTATTATTATTTATTTTGTGCTATTTATATTTTTAGCCGGCGCAATTTTTTGAGAAATTGAAATCTAGGATTTTTCCATCAGCTATGTTAGATAGAAATGATTTTGTTTATCTTAAATTTATATTTTCCCAGCTTGAATGGTTGCCCTACAGTTAGAAGATTCTGAGGATTGCTATCCAAATGTACGCTATCTCCAGGGCCACCACATTGCAGAGCCACAGGAGGCACCAATCACAATGTAAATGATGCATGGCACCCCCGGAGTAGTGCAACATGGAAAGACAGGCCAACACTGTTTTTCATGATTTTTATAAAATTTAACCAAACCCTCTCTCTTAAACTTTCATTTTAAATGCTTCAGATTAAGAACAATTTGAATTTCGTTTTACTCTATAGCAACATCATAAGACATAAGGTATATTTATACAGACATAAATTCTCAAATATGAAAATCGAGATTTTAGCCTCTATTCACCACATAGATCAACACTAGTCTTGCCACTAAGACTCTGATCCATTAATGTCTTCTTCCAGAATGTTGCACAAAGTTTCAGCTAGCCAATCTTTTTCCATCAGTAATTGAAGCAGCAGCAGTAGCAGCAACAATTTGTAACTGAGGCGGAGAATGGAAGAAACTGGTGAGGAGAGGGAAAATATGAACAGATGCAGTCCATGAGATTGACTCATATGTTGAGATATACAGTGTCCCCAGATGGAAGTTAACCTCTGTTATTATTTGAATTACTCTTCTCTGAAATATCTATAACTTTTTTTTTAATCTTTTTTAACTGACTAGAATTGCACACATAGAATTGGACATAGAAGTGCTTGCTGGTTTTGAGGCCTTTTCTGCTTTCTGATCAACTGTATACATACAGTCGCCACAGCCTCTGTTCTAGTGTTTTGAGGAAACGGTCTACAATGACTCCAGGATTCTTCTCTTGTACCAAGACCCATGTCAAAAAGGCCTCTCAAGACCACTGCCAGCTTTGTCCAGGGCCCCTGTGATCTCTCATAACACCCTGTCCCATTGTACTCTATTGCTATTATCGACTACTTATCAACCTCCCCCAAAGGCTGTGACTGGGGGCAGAAATCCCAGTAGTTTATACAATAATTGGCACATAATCTGTGTTGTTATACATTTGATGAATGAATGAAGAGTTAATGGTTCATACTCCATCAAAATTTACAGTGAAATTCATCACTACATTTTTCCCATCAGCTTTTAAAAATAGGTCTTAAAGTTTCTTGACATTTCACTACTCATAAAAGCTCAGTACCATGTGCATATCTGGTGATTTTTCTGTCCACTTTCTTTTCAAGTAATTTAAAACCATGTTAAATAATTACAAAACAAGCAAAATTCTGGGGACTCTGTAACCAATAATTCATATAAAGACATGTTGATTTATCCCAATTTCTGCTTGCTGCTCTGAATAATATTAGCAAATAATTCAAGAGTAAAATAATTCTTAATTTAAAAGATGTCTATTCACACGAATAGGTCAGCCCAGCTCAAAGAGGAAAGGAGTGGCTATAAGAGCCCCTAGTATCTCCCTTTCCCCATCACCCTTCACACACCTTTGGACAGCATGGCCTAGGTGTCTGGGAGATGAGGATTAGACAATTCTATTTAAGATAAAAAAGAAAGGCTCTTGTTTAAATTAAATTTGTGTGTATGTGTGTGATTTTTTTAAAAAATAAATTTTATATTTGGTTCACAGCAAACTTGAGCAGAAAGCACAGAGATTTCCCATATAGCCCTTGCTCCCACACACTACAACCTCCCCCATTATCAACATCTCCCACCAGAGTGGTACTTATATTATGATAGATGAACTTACATTAACACATCATTATCACTCCAAGTCTATAAGTTACATTAGGGCTCACTCTTGGTGTTGTATATTCTTTAGGGTGACAAATGTATAACAACATAAATCCATCATTGTAGTATCATACAGAATAGTTTCACTGCCTTAAAAATTCCCTATGCTCCATCTATTCATCCTCCTGCCCCCTAACTCCTGGCAGCAACTGATCTTTTTATGGTATCCAGACTTTTTTATTTTTTTTTTTTGCCTTTTCTTGAATGTCATATAGTCAAAATCATATAGTATGTAGACTTTTCAGATTAGTTTCTGTCACTTAGTAATATGCATTTAAGTTTCCTCCATGTCTCTTCATGGTTTGATAGCTCATTCCTTCTTAGTGCTGAATAATATTCCATCATCTGGATGTACCACAAAAGTAAATTTTTAAATAATGCATAACATATCTACAGTAAAACAGACAAATAATTAGCGCATAACTTGATAAATTTTCATCAGATGATCACGTCTGTGTAGCTAGCACCCATATCCAGAAACAAATCATTTCATCACAGAAAATCCCTGGTGTCCCATTCAAGTTAGTGCCCCCGAAAGACTATCCCGATCTGTCCTGACCTCCAACACCATTTATTCATTTTGCCTATTTAAACCAGTTTGGATGTAGACTTTGGAACCATTTCTGTCAATCGGTAACCTAGAAGACAACTTACATTTTCCTCCTAGAATCTAATATAAGTCTAGATAAAAGAGAAAACCTGAAAGGTGGTGAGTAGGATAGTATTTCTTCTTTGTTTTCAGAAAGGATACCCACTGGCGCCCTTCTGGAAGTGAAGAGTGGATTCAAAGGGCTTGTTTCCTCTTGAGACTATATGGCTGAGCTTGTACAATACCAAATGAACTGTTGACAAGTGGCAAGTTCAAGCATATAATTTATTTGTCATTGTTTAGGCCAGAGAGCTGTTGTTTCTTTGAACCTAACATTTTAAAGCAAAACACTTTCAGATGGATTGTGGATTGGATAGCTACTCTGTGAATTAGTTTGCTGTCAGGGTTTAAGTCATGTTTACCATGTGTAAGAGCTGGCCTGAGCAGACCTACCTGAGGACATTGCAGATCCCTTAGGCCCCTCAGACCCCTACCATTGAAAGCTGCAATATTAGCCAATGTTCTTAAGGTAAAAAAGTGCAAAGGTTAGGAGTAGGCTGTAAATTGTTGAAATACACACACATGCACACATGCTCACACTTGTAAACACATAGAACACATACTTGACAAAAATAACCTGGAAACTTTCCAGATGCAATGGGGAATAAAGCAACAGATACTTCTCCTTTATTACCATAGTGAGTTACTATTCCATAAAAAAGAAAACCCATAGAGCCTCACCATCACAAACAATAGAACTGCAGCAGCTCAAAAATGATCATGTAGAAAACTCCTATCCATCACTGATCTTTAGACAATTACTCTGTGGAAGAATGGTCTGAATTTTTAAGTATAGTCCTATGATATTTTGAAGGATGTAAAGTAATTCGTCATAAAGGAATAGCTGACATTATCTGCATAAAATTTAAGTTTCATGTTTGACCTACTATAGAAGTCAATAATGCCTCTTGGCTGCTCTCAGCAGAGGGAAGCAGAGGACCTCAGAAAGTCCACCAGGAAGCCCAGAGCCTCTACCTCATCTGCCCAAGAGGGAGTGAGCATTGCTCCCCAGCTTAGGAAGCGCAGAAGGCAAGAACCTGGAAGACCAAATTCTCAATATACTCTGTATACAATGCAGATCCCTAAAATGGGCAAGGTGGGGAGGAAGCAGAAACCTTAACCTTAATAATAAAAGCTATGACAGTCAGTTTTTATTGAATATTCACTCTGTGTCAGAAATTTTACTAAGTGTTTCCATTCTCTATTTTAATTTCCACAACAATTCTCTGTGTTAAATATCATTGTTATTATCTTTTTTATAGGTAGGGAATCTGGGCATTTAAAAAGGTAAATAACTTGCCCAAGGTCGCATACCTTGCAAATTGCAGAGCCTGCTTTGTCTGTCCCCTTAAACAATATGCAATGTGATCTCTCATGTCAAGGCCAACAAGTACATTATGTTACTGTAGCATCAGGAATGCTGGATAGTCAAGACAAAGAAGACACTCATGCTAGAGCTAAAATAAGGATAATTAGCTCTTTATTATTAAAGTGATTCTTTTTCTTAACCACCACATCACAATGAATTCTAATAAATTATTTTGATTATTTAAAATAGACTAATATCCAAAATTTTAATTGATTAATTTCCCTGGACGAGCCGAGATCTGCTTGCAAATATTCTCACAGGAGTGATGAGGGCTAGTTCTATCTAACAAATGAAATGTGCATGAAGGCTACAGGTGGCAACCCTACTCTCCCTATGGAGAATACTTTTTCTCTGTGAGTCTTGGTTACTCTACTTCCCCTCCTCTTGAGGCCCAGGGTTCTCATACACTTCCCTTTTCCTCTCTTTAACTTCTGGTCTCTGTGAAATAAAACAATTCATCACAGAAAACTTAAGTAGTGATTACTACACCAAGTACAAACATGGGGATGCTATTCAATGCAAACTGATAAATTCAAAATTACTTTGAACTTGACTAATCTTTTGATGTTTGTCTGATAATTTTAAAAGTCTAAGTAAACATTTTGTTCTGTGTTTTAAAAACATATTGATACATTCAGAAACCATATTTTGGTTTATAAATACCACTCTCCAATTAGAGGAACCAGGAAAGAGCTTTCGGTGACTAAAGCTAGAACAATTTAAGCAACAAAATAAGTAGCATTATATTGGATTATAATCCAATGTGTAAAATAAATATACATGACATCATTTTGATATAAATAGATGATCTAATAAATAAATAAATGGGGGAAAAGAGATGAATCTTCCTTACAGAAATTTCTAAATAATAATTGCCAAATAATATGTGTACATACATCCCTTCTAGGAGGCAGTAGGCTGGATGTAGTACTTGCTTCCAAAGAACATAGTTTGAAAAGGAGAAAATAACTATAATAGAGAAACCTGACAAATATTATCTAACTAATTGACCACTTTTAATCTCACAATGAGTTATATTGATATCACATACTTTTTGTTATAATATGATAAGAAGGACACTTCACCTCGTGGTATTTTTTCCAAAACTCCCAACCCCAGTCTAACCATGAGAAAAGCATCAAACGAACCCAAAATTATGCACATTCTACAAAACATGTAACCAGTCAAGTTCTTGAAAACAAGGACAGACTAAGAAATTGTCACAGACCAGAGGAGATATAGTATGTAAATACAATGTAGTATTCCGGATGGCATCTTGGAAAAGAAAAAGGGCTTTAGTGGGAAAACTTGTGAAATCCAAATAAAGTTGGGTGTTTAGATAAGAACTTAATTTTGAAAAATATACTATGGTTATGTAAAATGCTAATGTGAGGAGAAATTGACACTGGATGATATTGATAAGAGTGAAAATTCATATACACAAAATAAAAACATAGATAGAGAAACTAATATAGTTGGGAAACACGACTCATGCCAGGTTGGTTCAAAATAAGGACTTGTTCTAGGTATTAAAGAAGTATCCCAGAAGTGAAATTTATTCTCTTTTAAATGCACGAGGAAGCTCTTGTGCATGAAGGGCTACATGCATGAAGATTTAAGAGCAATCTATTGACCTTTTAAATGTTTTTCTTTGCTAGGTGAAAAGATGAGCAATGTCTATAAAAACATATTGTCTCGTATTGTTGCTCATTAGCAAAGAAAATCTCTCATTCACCTTACTGAGTCATAGTGAAAATTTCAAGTGTCTCTGGATGAAACCTTCAATCTGGGGATTGTATGCATGACTGAAAATGGCTTTGCAAATTAGCATCTTCTACATAGCCTTACAAAGCAAGCTCACTTCAGTTTTCCGAGTGTAAGTCAAAGTAAACCCAATAATTCTAACCTGGAGCTGTAAGGCATACACCCTAGAGAGGTGAGTTGGACCCTAGAGAAGTGAGTTGGACTCTGGTTATATATTCATCTGTCATATGGTCTGAACCACCTGGTTATATACTCATCTGTCATATTTGCTGAACATGTGTTCAACCTTGTTAAGAAACCCTTCAAAGATCTGACGAAAGATCTGCGTAAGTATTTCCCTCCCAATGGCAGGGAAGATTAGATAAGCAATACTTTTTCCACCACTTCACAGACATTATCCAATCATTTGATACCTTCCACAGAAGAATAGAGGCTGGAGATCACTTTGAATAGCTTCTTGAAACAAAAGTCACCTGGAAAATTTGATTGTAGTGTGAACATTTGTCATTTTTTGCTGCCAACACTTTTGAGCACCCTCCTCATATATTGTTAATTTTCTCTATCAGTGGAAGCTATGTAGAATTCATGTTCCCATAATGCCTTGTACCTAGTATCTAAATGAATAACCAAGCTTTAGCCAATTAGAACTCCCACGAGAGACTTCGGTTCAGAAGTAACCATCGTGAAGAAGTGACTGGGCATGGGTATCAACTGAGTCAAGAAATATTATTTCTTTTAGAGCAACAGTGCCCAGTGATAAGAGTCATGTTTCTCAGCAGCAATAGTAGGGTTTCACAAGAGATACCTCAGTGTGGTTGGACATTATTTATGGCTTCATAGCCTCAAAATCTGGCTTTCTAGCCCAAATAAACCTTCCATCAGTTACTCAATACCATTTAATAAATTTCTTGCCTCCTTTAAGTAGCCACAGTGAATTCTGTTGTTTGCAACTAAGAGCCTCTACCTACACGATTCTTAGTAATTAAATATTGTTCTCCTTTCTAGTTATAAACACATGGGAGTGGAAATGTACTTAATATGAAACTAAAGCCCAGAGTTACCTTACTCATGAAGAATCTCATATTCCCTTTAAACTAAGTCATAGGAAGTTACATATTCTTTATTGCCAACTAATAAAACAAGTTTACTCACCCTAATGATTAATTTATTTTTAGTACATATTTTTAAAGATCAATTTTATTATAGTTTATATTTCATTTTTATTCATTTTAATTATTAAATATAACAACTTTATTTTGTTTTCTTGGAATTTATTTTAACTAAAAGTGAATCATCTTAGGAAAGATAATAGAGATAATAGCATATGTGGTATATGATATGGGAAAAAATCATGAAGGTGATATATAAAGGAAGAAGTAGAAAAAGGAGTTCCTAAATCTCTTTGAAGGAATCAGGGAGAGGGTCACAAAGAAAAGAGCAGAAGGCAACCATGGAAGCAGGAGTTTTCAAGATAAGCAAAGAGGAATGAGAGAACTCTGGGCAGAGCAACCAGCAAGAGAGAAAGCAAGAGGGCTGAAAGAGTATGGCACGCTCAAGAAAATTCCTGTAGTACAAAATAACTAGAGAATAAGGTGTTAGACACATAGGAAAGCCTGATAAATAAAGGAGAAGACATGGCCATGGCCCTCATCATTAAGAGTCTCACAAGCCTTGTATAAGAGTTTGGACTTTATGGAGGATAGGGAGCAACTGAAGAATTTTAAGTGCCGGAACATATAACATGGCTCGCTTTTTTGGAATTTAATATTTAAAGAGATACTCTTTCCAGGGAAATTTGAATTTTAATAGCGACCAAAGCCTTAGTAAAAGAGTGCACTAATGGTAGAATCTCAGGGATCATTCAGAAATGAGAAGACTGTTCCCAGACCCTAACATTGTACCTGAGATTCTGTTTACCTGTAAGACTGGCTCTGTTGGAAATGAAAACTAAACATTAGCTTAGTGTGATCTGGAAGTGACTTGAAACAATGGATACAATCTCCTGAAAATTAGTCCGAAGGTGTTCAACATCACTTATTATCAGGGAAATGCAAATCAAAACCACAATGAGATATTTCCTCACGCTTGTTAAAATGGCTATTCTCAAAACAACGAGAATGACAAGTGTTGGCAAGAATGTGGAGAAAAGGAAATCTTAATTCACTATTAGTGAAAATGTAACTTGATGCAGCCACTATGGAAAACAGAATGGAAGTTCCTCAAAAAATTAATAATAGAACTACCATATGATCCAGGTAATTCCACCTCTGGGTATTTAACTGAAGAAAACAAAAACACTAACTTGAAAAGATATATGCACCCCTATGTTAATTGCAGCATTATTTATGATACCCAAGATATGGAAACAACCTGAGTGTCCACTGATGGATAAATGGATTGTTTAAATATGATATGTACATATATGTATATATACAGACACATGTATATATAATGGAATACACACACATATATAATGGAATAGTATTCAGCCATGAAAAAGAAGGAAATGTTGCTATTTGTAACAACAAGGATGAATCTTAAAAGTATTATGCTAAGTAAAATAATTCAGACAGAGAGAAAAAAAGGCAAATACGGTATGATCTCACTTATATGTAGAATCTAAAACAAAAATAAAACCAAGCTCATTGACACAAAGAATAAATTGGTGGTTGCCAGAGGTGGGGGATGGGGGTGGGTGAAATATGGGTGAAAGGAATCAAATAATACAAATTTCTAGTTGTAAACTAAACAAGTTACTAGGGATGTAATGAAGAGCAGGGTGATCATAATTAATAATATTGTATTATATATTTTAAAGTTGCTAAGAGATTAAAAGTTCTCATCAGAAGAAAAAATAAATTTTGTAACTGTATGGTAACAGATGTTTACTAGACTTATTATGGTGATAATTTCACAATATATACAAATATTAAATTATTATGTTTTATACCTGAAACTAGTATAATATTGTATATTAATTATCTCTCAAGTTTAAAAAATTAGCCCATATCAGGATAATACTGGTCAAGTTGCCAATATTGAAAAATGTTATTTGCCTACTGCAAATAACCGGGACCACGAGTGACTTAGTGCTCTTTCTCATTGCCTGTACCAGGTTCCTCTTCAGATTTTCTGATATGAACTGAAGACTCATCTCTCACAAAAAGAATTCTCAGAATATAAAGCAGAGCCCACCTTTTTCTATCAAATCTCAGATTCGATACAATAGTAATATCTTGTTCTAGACATTAACATGTAGGTGATTGTATTTTTTAAGTTATATAGTCTTTCAAGATTGAAAAGCAAATTGTTAATTTTATCTCATGTTTCATGCAAATTTTTAGGATTCTTCATTAAGTCTAAGTGGGAATAGTAGCACTTTCGCTGTTGCATGGCGAGGACCTGAGCACGACTAGGAGAAGCCCGATTGCAAGCGAATCAGAGCACTTCTGCAGCCATTCTGTGCCGGTATTCTTCCTGGAGGCCTTGTGGCCATGGGTTCTGTGGTCTGGCTTTGCTTTCTATGGCACTCTGGACAATCTATGTAGGATTGGATCAGCACAGCTCTTTCCTTGCTCTAGTTGTTTTTATCCAAAGCTGAATGGTGCTGCTAGATTTATCAAGACATCTTGGGCTGCAGAAGAAAGAAGTGTACAAGTTTGACTGTCTGTGTGTCTTTCTGTTTCTCTAACTCTTTCCTTCAACTGCTGGCTGAATGGCGAAATATTCAGTGAATCAGTTGTTTTGTCTACATGACACCAAGCAACCACTGAGATAAATCTTCTTTCCTATTAAATTGACCTTGTTTATATCTAAAT
This sequence comes from Pteropus medius, assembly GCF_902729225.1. Classification (NCBI taxonomy): domain Eukaryota; kingdom Metazoa; phylum Chordata; class Mammalia; order Chiroptera; family Pteropodidae; genus Pteropus; species Pteropus medius. The sequence continues at coordinate 3,124,414 of NW_024342644.1, read as the reverse complement.
ATGGAGATATGTAGATGTGGATGTACATTACATATAGATAGCTAGAGATATATGAGAATGAGTAAATTAGCTGGGTTTAGCATTGTATGATACGTTACTAACACCAAAGGTGTGATATGGGAAACTAATGCTCAGGCTTTCTATTCTGTCTCTGTCTAGTATAAGCTCTTGAGGAAAATCCAAGCGATTGAATGTCTTTCTATTCTACTTATTTGTTCTTTCCCATTAAATGTGAAACAGTCATCTAAATATCTATACCAATCTACATTTAAAAGCTTCTAAGCCAAGTGTTTCTAGCCTGTTCATTTAATTTCCGTGGGCCTGAAATATTTAACTAAGATCCCAAGTGTTTACAAAGTACCAAAGAGGAGAACTCAACTAAGGGGAGAAGCTGGACCAGAATGCAATTGCCACATGATATCCATAGGTAGCTGTGTGTCTTCTGCCATGTATTTAGTTAATCTCCACTATTCTTGGGCCTTGGGTCTTGTCTTAGTTGGAGACAGAATCATTGATTTTAGATCTGCTCATCTAAATTCTATTTTTTAATTTCATAATTTTCAGTGGAGCAATGTGCTCTCAGCCTGGATTCTGCACAAATCTTAGCAACCAGTAGTCAGATCTGGGCCCAACCTCCCTTCTCAATGGTCCATCTTGTAATTGGGCTATATTTCTGTCCTAGTTAATGACTTATGCCAATTTTGCCCTCCTTTATTGGAATAATTGAACTGACTCAATTTCTTTGCAAATACAGAAATATATTTAAATCAACTGAACTCACAATTAACACATGCAATGTAGAGTAACAAAAAGAAAATTATAAGACTTTAGGAAAAATTGGCATATATATTTAATCATAGACAATGAAAATAACCCCCATAACATTTTATTATAAATTTCCTAGAAATAAAAATATAAACAATTTTGGTTAATTTTAATTCAAGTATACTATTTATAAAGTAAATATATTGTCACCAATTATGATTATTTTAAATTTTTTCCCACTCGCTTTAATTTCTCTTAGAAATTTTTAAATTAAAAAATACCACTGTTTTAAAAAGATTGTACATGCTTATTTTTTAAATAGCAAACAACACTAAAAAGTATAATAAAACAATCAATAAAAGACCTCAAATCCAACCACCCAGAAATAGTTGCCTAACATTGCATGCTGTCATTCCAGACATCTCTTCTGCATGTAACACACAAATGATTACCCAATAAACAGAAATAATTTCATAACAATTGGAGCATATTTTACTTGCTTTTTATTTTTTATTTTTCATTTATTATCCTCATATTGTATCTTCATATCTTCTATTTCTTTTTATCTTTTTTCTTTTTACTTGATATTCAGTATAATCTTGTCTGTTCCTTATGACAACTTGAGTTCTAGATGCATCTATTCTGTTATTTGCTACTAATTATTTTATAACACTTATATTGGTGGTACTTCTCATTTTTTTCCTTATTTTTTTAGGTTTTCTTTGAATTTTTGTATTGTTGTGGGTGAGGAAGAAACTTTCCTCTACCCTCAAGATTCTTTTGGCTGCTCTAATAATCAAATAGACATGAGACAGATTAGCAAAAGAAAATGACCAAATTTAATTACATGCATATTTATGGGAACCCTGTATACATAACTGACTCAGAGACTCCAGATGCATAATAGATTAAAAGACAGAAATGGAAAATGAGGTATATAGGACATTTTGTGCTAAAGATCACCTTAGGGTTTCAGAGGGGAGGAAGGTCATAACAGGAGGATATAGAATAGCACATGTTCAGTAATTAGAAGTATGCCCTGCCTTATAGATAGATCCCAAAAAGGTTATCATTGATCATTTCTTATTGTGAACAAAGTTCCTAATTTAAATTTTTCTAGGGAGGCGGATATTGTAGACGTTTCTCTTGAGCTTGCAAGGTCTTGATTGCCTTTAGCTCAAAATCCGTATACCACAGAGGCACATCTTGGGGTGACTCATTCTGAACTCCTATATCGTTGGCTATTTCATCTGCCTTGAGTAACTGTTCTGTTAAATTCTTATTCTTAAGTCCTTAAATAAATAGCATGAATTACTTTCAAGGAGAATTTCAATTTCTTTGGTTATGGTTTTTTGTTTGGTTGTTTTTAAGTTGGGTTTTAAATGATATCTCATTGTGGCTTTAATTTATATTTTCCTAATAGCTAATGCTGTTCAGCATTTCTGTGTACTTATTTGCCATTCATATATCTTTTTGGTGAAGTGTCTGTTCACATCTATTGCCCATTTTTCAATTAGGTTTTTTGTCTTCTTATTATTTTGTTTATTCTGAGTATCAGTCCTTTATCAAATATACTTTGCAAATGTTTTCTCCCACTCTGTGGATTGTCTTTTATTTTCTTACCAGTTTCTTTCAAAATCCAGATGTTATTAATATTGATGACATTTAATTTATCCATTTTTTTCTTTTATTGATTACCTTTGGTGTTATATCCAAGAAATCTTTGCCTAACCCAAGGTTGAAAAGGCTTTCTTCGATGTTACATTCTAGAACTTTTATAGGTTTATATTTCACATTTAGGTCTACAATTCACTGTGAGTTAATTTCTGTATATGATGCAAGTATAAGTTAAAGAGTTTTTCTTTTTGTTGTTGTATGTTTGCTTATGTTTTCGTATCAATTTTTCTAGCACCATGTGTTGAAAGACTATCCTTTTCCACAGAATCACCTTTATGCCTTTTTGGAAAATCAATTGGCTATATAGATAAGTATCCATAAATGTGTGTGTGTGTGTGTGTGTGTGTGTGTGTGTGTGTGTGTGTGTGTGTGTGTGTGTGTGTGTGTGTGTGATTTTAAGGGAATGCTGGTAGGGTTGTTCCACCTTCATGGATGTGGAGCTGGAAGATATTATCTTTAGTTTGACCGAAACTCTGTTTCTGTGGTCAACAGATCTAAGGCTTTGCTTTTAGGACTGTTTGATGCTGACCTAAGGGCTTAATGAATAAGGAAGTGGTCCTGCAGTATGTAGAAAGATAAGGAAAGAAAAGACACAAGTGAGCCCAAGCCCAGTTTGAACCAAGGAGAAAGAGAAGAGAAAAAGTCATTTTAAAGATATAAAGATTTGCACAGTTGAATACTATATAGCCTAGGTATGTAGTACAATATGCTATCTAGGTTTGTGTAAGTGCACCTGACAAATTTTTCAAAAGACGTATTTCTCAGAACATATTCCACTTGTTAAGTAACACATGACCATATGTATATATTTACATATATTTCTATCTAGCTAGCTAGCTAGCTAGCTAGCTAGGTAGCTAGCTATCATCTATCTCTATTTTGGTTCCATTGATCTATGTGGCTACTATTATGCCAAAATCACACTGTCTTGATTACTATAACTTTATAATAATTTTGCAATCAGTAGTTAGTCTTCTAAGTTTGTTCTTTTTAAAATTTTTTTTAGCTATCCTTGGTCCTTTTCATTTTACATCTGAATTTTACAATCAGTTGCCAATTTCTATCAAAAATTCCATTAGGACTTTGGTGGGATTGCAGTGAATCTATAGGTCAATTTGAGAATTTTCATGTTAATAGTACTGAGTTTTTAGACCCATGAACACAGTATATCTCTCCATTTATATAGATCTTCCTTAATTTCTCTAACCACTGTTTTGCAGTTTTCAGTGTACAGACATTTTCTATTTTTTGTTAGGTTTATCTCTAAATATTTAATTTTCTTTGGAATGCCATTTTTAACGGTGTTGTTTTTAATTTCAGTTTCAGATTTTTCAGATTTTTGTATATCAACCTTGTTTCCTGCAACCTTTTTAAACTCACTTATTAGTTCTAATAATATTTTTGTAGAGTCCATCATATTTCGTACTTAGACAATCATGTCATTTATGAATTAGTTTTACTTCTTTCCCAATGTGGATAATTTTATCTCTTTTCTTGCCTATTGCCTTGGATAAGATAAAAAATTATTTTATTCTACCATGTTGAATAGAGGCGCTAAGCAGGCTTCCTGACCCTGCTCCTAATATTAGAGGAAAAACATTCAGTTTTTCACTGTTAAGTATACTGTTATCCGTAACTTTTTGCAGATGTCCTTTGTCAAGTTTAGAAAGTTATCTTCTATTCTTAGTTCGCTGAGAGTCTTTATCAGAGGTGGATGTTGGATTTAGTCAAGTGGTTTTTCTTCGTCTGTGAGCAGGCACTATGGTTTTTCATTTTCAGTTTGTTAGTATGGTGAATTTCACTGAATTTTAAATGTTAAACTACTCATGTATTCCTGGGATAAACCTTACTTGATCATTACGCTTTTAATATATTTTTGTATTTAATTTGCTAAAACTTTGTTTAGAATTTTTGCATCTACGTTTATGAGTTATATTGGTCTGTAGGTTTGCTTTTGTTTTTGTTTTTGTTTTGTATGTCTGTCTGTGTCTGTATCAGGTAATGCTGGCCTCAAAGAATAAGTTGGAAAGCAGTCCCTCCTCAATTTTCTAAAAGAGTTTGTATAGAATTGGTGTTATTTTGTTCTTAAATGTTTGGTAAATTCACCTGTGAAGTCATATGGACCTGGAATTTCCTTCTGGAGATGGTTTTTAACTGCAAATGTAATTTGTTTAATATATATAGGGCTAGTCATTTATTTCTTGAATGAAATTTGGTAGATTATGTCTTTCAAGGAATATTTCATTTTATCTAAGTTGTCAAATTTTTGGCATAATGTAGTTCATAATATTCCCTTAAAATCTTTTTAATATCTGTAGATTCTGCATTGATGTCAACTCTCTCATTCTTGTTATTGATAATGTCATTGCTCTTTTTCCCCCTAATCAACATAGTTAGAACTTTCTCAAGTTTTTTTTAATCCATTCAAAGAAATAGCTTTTGAGTTAATCATTTTTTCTTTATTGTTTTCTGTTTTCTTTTCCTTATTTCTCTTTTGATCTTTTTTCTCTTTTTTTTTTTCTGTTTACTTTGGGTTTTGTGTGCTCTTCTTTTTCTAGTATTTAAAAATAAAATCTGAAGTTGTTATTTGAGCACTTTTTTTCTTTTTCTAATACAGATATTTTTAGGGCCATAAATTTCTCTTTAAATACTGCTTTAGTAGTATCTCATAAATTTTGATATGTTGTATATTTGTTTAATTCAGTTCAAAGTACTTTCTACTTCCCCTTTTGATTTTTCCTTTCACCCATTAGATTATTTAGAGGTATGTTACTTCATTTCCAAATATTTGGGGATTTTCTAGAGATCATTCTGTTAATAATTTCAAATTTAATATTACATTTAGAAAATATGCTTTATATGACTTGAATTCTTTTAAATTTATTTAGATTTGTCTTATGACCTAGAGTAAAATGTGCACTTGAAAAGAATGTTTATCGTTGCTATCGTGGAGGAGAGTTTCTATAAATGTTAATTAGATCAAGTTGGTTCATAGTGTTGTTCAAATCTTTACTATTTTTACTGATTTTCTATGTAATTATTTTATCACTTACTAAGAGATAGGTATTGACACCTTTATTTTGAAATAAATCCACCCAATGACCCAGACAAATTGAATAACAAATTAAAAAAGAAAACCACATAATTATATTTTTAAAGAAAGAATTTGGGGCATGGGGCATCAATGAACACAAAGAAATGAATCACTAGGTATAGAATTAAAGGCATGGGAGGAAATCATTGCTGAGCTGTGAAGCATACTCAGTTAGGTAACCAACTATTCTACTTCTGCATAAATATAGAAACCTATCAGTATCTGAGATAAACTTTCGAATAAAATGAGTCGAGAATACACATGGGACTAACCCACTTGAAGAAAAAAGAATTTGTCCATTAATGACAATCTTTAGGGACATCCTTAGCTGCAATCACAAGCAGCAATACTGTAATGTCATTAACCTTTTCCCTCTCACTCTGCAAAAGGTCACTTTATTTGTGAATTGTGCATCGACACACTCACAAAGATAAGAGGCCATTAACAAAAGCACAAGTGTTGGCGGCCCCACCAACTATCTAACCCAGTTAGCACATTTTCTAGCATTCTGTCATGAAGTCATTGGCAGTGATGGTGTTTTAAAACTGCATGGCTCAGATGTTTCTAAACCCTTTTAATCCATGACAAAGGCCTCCCTTTATTGTCGTTTTGTTTTCCTTTGCTGCCCTACAGCATGGCAGCCAGTGTGCACTCCTGATAAGCAGTGAGCCATGCAGATACGGTTCAGTTTCCTTGTGCACACCACCATGCAACCTGCCAAGGCCAAATGTGGGATGCAGCATGGCTTCCCCTCCTCCCACCCAGAGCCAACGTCAGTGGCAACTTGCACAATGGTTAGCAGACAGATATCTTCAGAAGAACATAACATTAATTTTTGTGTCATAAATGACATTTACCATTGCCTAATTTGAGAAATGAAGTAGAGCTAATGTAAATAATTTTATTTTAATAATTTTTGTTCTACTCCAAATGAAATAGCATTAAGCTTCCAACTTGGAGAAAAAATGGAAAAGAAACTGCTACTATGATAATAGATTTTTTGAGAGGTTATTTTCTCTTTCTCTTCTTGGCTTCGCACAGCAGGAATAAAGACAGGACTTTACTGTTCAGGACCCAAGACTGAGATTTGCTACTGTTAACAAAAGAGGAATGTAACAAAGAAAATAAGAACAGACTGTATGAATGGTAGAAGCCTAAATAAACTGGGTTGGGAAATAAATGCATGAAGGAATTGACAGTCAACTGACTATGTGGCCTGAATGGCTTTCTCCACTGCCAAGTCCAGATGAAGAGCCAAGTCCAAGTACACTTGGGGGAGACTGTAAGGGAGATTCCTGAAATGCTGGTATTCCAGGGTAGTCATGTTCGAGATAAACTAGAAAATAGTTGGAACAGAGAATGAATGTGGAGGGCAATTCAGAATTCAATGGAGAAGACCAGTTGCCAGATGAATATTAAGAATCAAGGAGATTAAGAAATGGATGCCTATTCTTTGGGTAAGAGGTTAATAGCTAAGTCTGAATTAGAAGATGAAAACCAGTGGAAATCCACAGGATATTAGAGCTGAAAGACCACTTATTAAAACTCACCCAGCTGTGGCACGCCACTTTTAACTACAATAACAAGTCCCTACTACAAACCCTGGTTCCTAAAGGACCTAACAAGATTTTGAAAGTTACTTCAAGTTCTGTGTATTCCGCAGATCAATGTCCTTGAAAAGTTGGTGGTAAGAGCTATGCTTTTAAACTCTCAAGATGTTTCCCATTTTCCTCAGTTTTCAAATGATCAAGAAGCACTGTCTTGCTTTTTCTGGAAGCATAGAGCAAATGCCAGGAAGCTGGAGAGAGGAGAATAATGATATCATGGAAATTTTATATTTTTGAGACTATCTTTTTAGCAAAGACACAGTCATAATTTCCAGTTCTCAAACTTGTACCTTTTCACCCCATCCACGCCACCCCTTCCCTGGTATTTTGTACCCTCAAAAGAGAAAGGGTAGGAATCACTGTCCAACTATTTTAACAACATGGAAGCCAGTCTCTTCTCAGCCTGGGAAGTGAGAGCCCATTTTTTACCAAATCTGTCATAGATGGCCCAAATTGAGTTTCTGTCCATCTGCTAACCAGCTTTGCAAAATGGTGCTAGGCAAATGATTGAGAGATACCTCCAATCCTCTTGAGATTTAGCCTCACCCACTGTGCCCCTCCTGAAGTTTTTTCCAGATTGCTTCCTAATCCATCCCCTTTCCTCATCTCAAACTGGTCCCTACAATTTCATCCAAGCCCCAAGTTCCTTTCCCCAAAGAATCGCTAACCTGCCACTTTCGCGAGCTACACTACCCATAACATCTCTTCTGAACTTGGGTAACATCCAGCAAGCATTTAAATTCTCTCCACTATAACTGGTTGTTCAGAGATTCTGGCTAGAAAACCTGCTTCTACTTCTCCTACCAGTCATACTCCTGCTGTCTTTTAAGATCTAACTCAAATCACATCTCTTAGCTTTCCCTGATTGTGCAAGTGAGCATCTAACACCTAAGCTCAGCTCTCAGCATTTTCCTTCCTTCCTTCCTCCCAGCAAATATTTAATGAGCTCTGTATGCCAAGCACTCATTTTTTAAAAAACTGGATTTCAGTAGTAAACAAGATACACAAGGCTTTGTTCGCATGTAGTTTACATTTTAGAAGGTGGAGACATACAATAAATTATTAAATAAATAAACAAGAAAACTAACAGATGTGTGATAGTTGATATGTGAACAACAAATGTGATAAGGCGTGCTTCCTAGGTATTTTAAATGAGTGATGGGGGAGGCCTCTTTGAGAAGATGGCATTTAATCTATGATCTAATGACAGAAGGAGGAATCTATGCTCCATGCCTTCATGGAGAGAAGAGCATTCCAATGAGGGGAAATTACCAATGCAAAGTATCCAAGATAAAGACAAATTGGGAAAGTGTATTTATTTCCCTTATTGCTTCTATGTCATAACTATACATGTTATATGTAATGTAATATATAAGGAATATCTAATAAACTTTATATAATCTTATGAGAAATATCTGCCTTGATTACATGTTCATCAATTTTTTCTTCCCTAATGGATTCTCTTCATGGCATCGAATAAATTATTACCCAATCCAGTAAATTCTCAATCTACATTTGAGGATATTGACTAAGAAGCAGATCCAAGCCTCTCATATTTAGGAGGAAAAGTGGCAAAATTTCGAGTAATAGTAAATAAATTTATTCTACAGCTGCTCTCTGGACTGAATGAATGATGCTTAAATCCAAAAGAGAAATTAATGCACAGTTCATCAAGATTTACGCTTAAGCAGTCGTCTGACTCTTGACTTTTTCTCATTAACTTTTATGGTGCAAAGTTCTTTTTGCTGCCCTCTTTCACAGAATGACCCTATGCTCCACATCATCCATTAACCAGCTTCCCCTGGTTCAACTGAACACATCGTAAAATTATTTTCACTGTGAGTGAGAACCCACCTTTACATTTCATGACTTGTAAAATAAAGAAACAAGAAAAATGTGACATTTATAAAATGATAACATGCAGTAAGATGGAGCTTTCAAGTTAATGGGACATACAGGAAATGGTGTCGTCAACACCAACAAAAAGAATGTAATACATTATCATGCACTTAGTGCTGCTGCTCGTTGTATTTGGGTCCACAGTGCAAAGAATGGAGCAAAACCTCATAAAACAAGGAATGTGCACATATTGTCACTTTGCTCCTTGGAACTCCAAAGTTTTTTGAATTAAAAAAATAAGTGTAACAGCACAGCTTCCATCAGTGAACAGAGAGAGGTCTGTGAACCTGTTTGGCTTTCAGCAGCAACAGCAGAAGTCTAAAAAAATGCAACAGAAGAACCGGATTTCAGTAAGGCTGAGTCATCACAGCAGCCACATTGGGATAGACAGTCTACAGCGGGACTGGAAGCCTCGGAAACAGGTGTGAATAGTGAAGTGGGCTGCAGAGAGCAGATCAGCTGTTCCGCAGTCTGGCTCAGGTTTCATACAGAAACAGGAAAGTGATGATAAATTCGCAAGTACACAGGCACAAAAGGTTCTCACCACAGCTGGTGCCTCTTGTTCCACTCTTCACAAAAATCAAAGGAACGTTGGTTGTTAGAAAGCCTTGTGATTTTCATCTTAGAAAAGCTAAGAGTAACAAAAATATCAGAAAATAATAATGAATTTGTTATGGATTTGCCACCAATTTTTTATTGTAAACATGGAACTACTGATTACATGGGAGACAATAGTTTTTAGTAATAAAAAAAATAGTTTCAGGAGTCAAACTGCCTGAGTTCAAATCCTGCTTCTGTCATTTACTAGTTAGTGAAGTTATTTAAATGTGCTGTTTTTCAGTATCCTCATCTGTAAAATGAGAATATTAGTATTACATGCCATACAGAGTTGCTGTGAGGATAATTGAGGTGATTGATCAAATTACTTAGAGTCACGCACAACTCATAATAATTATTTGGTAACTCTTAGCTAGTATCCTAGCAGGAAACTATTGCTGCACAAAACACTAAGCTCCTGACAGAGCTCTAGTTCCTCTGAGTCACTTTATTCTATAGCAAGAAAATCACACACATACAAACACACCATAACAAACTTAGTGGTGATACCTGCTCTCTGAGAAGAAATGGATTTAGAATCAGAATATGACTTAGTTACCCAATGAGAAATGCTTCAGGAAGAGCTACACTGCTCATGAATCTTTAATACATTTAAATGCAACAGAAAACCCTGTGTGCACCTTATTGTTTTCATCCTTCATCAAGTAAAATAATTCTTTCATTTTCTGTTAATGTTAACTTCTCAAGTAGCAAGTCATGCACAGGCTGCTCACCCTGTTCTTCGTGTGGCCTTTAAATAACCTTACAGATATGTCAGACAGAAGGCTGCTAATCATTTGTGCAGGGCTCCAGATAAGAAGTGAGCACTTTAGTCACACAACTTCACAGCTGTGCCCACAGCAGCATCTGCTAGGGAGCTTGAAATACCCAAAGCCAGGGCCCCAGGCCAAGTGACAGGTCAGACTCTGTGGGTGAATTTCGGGCACTGGTGTGTTAAAAATACCCGCCATTCTCCCTCACCGCCCCCAGGAAATTCTGATGCATGGTGACAGTCAACAACCACTATCTGGTTAATATTCTTATTTCACAAATAGGGACATTGAGGCCAATAAAGTGATATACTCAAGGCCACAGGGGTTCATAAATGGCAGAACAGAAATAGTCCAAATTATTTTTTCTGCCAATGCCTATGGTTCTCAAATGAAGGGATGATTGCAGAAGAGAGCATATCAGAGTGACACAGAATTCTTTTTGAAGAACCACACCATCATCAACACCACCATCTCTGCCCTGTTTCACATCCCACCCCTTGTATTACTTGGGATCTGATATGATTCTAAGTCACCCCTGCTGCTCAGCGAAAGTTCGCAAATATCCGGACCATATGAGATGTGCAGATCCTACCCCATCCTAAGCTGCAGCCCAGAATCTTTACCTTTAGCAAGCTCCTCAGCTAATTCTTACATAATTCTAGGTTTGAGAAATACTCCTTTGACATCCAAGTGGTAAGTAAGCTATCGAAGTAATAGCATATCATTCATGATTAATAAAACTTGGGTTAAGAATAGACAATGATGAGAGTATCTTGGAAGGAGGTACTGCAATGAGGCTAATATAAGAGCCCAGGAGACAAAGGTCTGTAACAGTTACCTCAGATCTGCCTCACAGGCATGGGCCAAAATTTGGGATGATCTCCTGAAATTCCTTGTTATCCCAGAAAATTTAACTGGAGTTAAGATTCCCTAGTTTCCCTTTATTTGCTCTGTGTATGAAACCTTGGTGTTTGTTCTATCACTTATGTATTGACACTGGACAGGGGATGCGGACATGCATAGTTTTGATCAGAGCCTCTGGTGCCAAAGCTTTAGGAGAATCCCAACACATAAGGGTTTTTCATGAAGCAAACTAGCTAATATTGTATTTCATAGCATATCAGGGTTCATAAGCGGAAGAACAAATACTGGCTGAGACTCTGAAAGGCAATACTACTGACACACTCTCTTAATAATAATCAGTTCTGCTTGTTATGGGGTGTTGGTCGTTTGGGTGAGGGTATATTTGACTGAGGGTCCTGCTAAATGAGGGGGAACTGTGAACGATTTTGTAACTTGGAAGAGATTTGGCATATATAAGTTCGTAAATCAGTTTTAAATCTTTTGAATGCCTACTCCCACAATGCAGGTGGATTCATGGTCAATATTTCCTAGGATTCTTCCAGCCAGACTTTTGCAAGATTCATCTTCCTAGCAGTCCAATTAATATGGTGAGGTCTATTTCACTGATGGTGGCATCTTTGTAGAACTGATGGACTGGTGCCCCCGCAGTCACGGCCCTCCACAGTGACCTTCTGTTTGTTTCTGGGGTCTGCAGGAGACAGCAGTCTGGATGGGGCTTCTCCCCAGGAGTCTCAGATTCCTGCTTCTCAGGGCAGCAGCCTTACGGTCCAAGTGCGCTGCAATACAAAAAAAAATCAGGCTTTTGCTGAAAGCCTTCCTTTGTCTGCTTTCTAACCTAGTTTGCCATCCAAAAGATTCCACAGAGTTGATGTTTCCGTTCCTTTAATTCAGTGTTTGGGATGACACAGCCCCAGCCCAGCTGTCTCCCCAGCAAAGGGGTGTGTGTAAATGTTGCCCAGTGTTCTCAGCCTCTTTTCTTTCTTTGGGTCGGAAGCAAGGCTGTCACGCTGTATGTTGTTATTTAAAGGATATGCTGAGATGTTTCCTTTCTGTGGTGGAAAAGATCTTTTTAAGGGAGCCTCTTTATTTCTCTGACATTTCCACTCTTGAAAAGCTGACCCAGTTCCCGCAGAATAACAAAAGAAGCACACAGAGAAAACAGATTCCCCTGGGGGACCGATAAACCCAGGTGAACTCTGGCCAATCCAGTTTCCTTCAGAGAACTGGGCAAACTTCCAGAAAGATGAGGAAGATCGTCACATCTAAAGATATATGGACAAATTAGGATCTGCTCGGTTTTGATTTGTTTTACAGAATTTGCCTTCAATGTGACTTGACATGAGGGCTCAGCCAATTGCACACCCAATCTGTGTGTGCTAATATCTGAACATCTGGTCCACCAGTTGTCTCCTTTTAGGCCTAGCAGGATCTCCCTGAGGTCTGAGGAATCATCTTTAGCCTGGGTTCCCGAGCCAGTGTGAATGAACCTCAGTAGTTTCTAAGACTCCCAGTACTCGAGTCAGTTCACATTCACCACAGGTACTAGCCTCTCCAGAAATTAGCACCACTTTGAGGTAGAATCTGGGAAGAGGAAGGAATAAATGGACATAACACCAGGTTCTATGCAACTCACACAGCTTTAAACATAATTATTTGTCTAATCGTTGCTCAGAAAATTCTGAATAGAAGTCGGTTTCTTTATTTAACGCTAAATGCTGCTCTTCTCAGATACTCTCTATTTACCAATAGCTCATCTTTTACTTCTCTGTAACAGAATTAGAAAGAGGCTCAGGACCTAATTTCCCTCTCCTATGTTCTCTTTTTTTTTAGGGTGTGTCTGAATTATAAAGCTACAACTGCTTTTGAGACTGGCCTATAATTGGCTTTTCTAAGCCATATGTTACTTGTTTGGCATTGCTAGGTACAGAGCAAAGAGGAATTCTTCTTTAGGATATGTGTTGTTGTTTTTTTTTTTCAGCAGGTCTGTGAACAAAGAACACCAATTGAGGTAGCCATGACTTATATAATTTGTTCCATATCTTCTCTTAGGTAATACTCTCTATCCTTTGCACTTTCAATCAAATTCATCGCCTCTTTGCAGCTGTCTCTTTTTCACTTAGTCATTCAACAAATAGCCCTGTAAGTATCTGTAGGTATTGCCCTGGAAAGTGGGAAAACAAAGAGACTCCCTGCCCTCTGGAAGGTGATGGTCAAGTGAGAGAGACCAAGATAAGATCATCATAACATCATAATAATGAACCAAATACTAGAAGAAAGACAGATGCAAAGTAAAAATCCCTTATTCTACCAGGGAAGAACTGGTAAAGTTTCACAAATGAGGTCTCATTTGTATTGGGTCTTTAAGAATAAATAAGAATTTAAGAATAAATAGTGGATCCCAGAAAAGAAAAAGCCAAAAGAGTTTGTTATCACAAATCAATATTAAAGAAATGTTAAAGAGACTTCAGAAGAAGAAGAGGTGGAAGAAGAGGAGGAGGAGGAGGAAGATGAGAATCAAAAATATGAATAACAAAATAGCAATAACTACATATCTATCAATAATAATTTTAAATGTAAATGGATTAAATGTTTCAATTAAAAAACATGGGGTGACTGAATGGATAAGAAAATAAGACCCTTACATGTATTGCCTACAAGAGACTCACTTCAGATCAAAAGACACACACAGACTGAAAGTAAAGGGATGGGAAAAGATATTTCATGAAAATTGAAACAAACAAACAAAAAAAGCTCGGGTAGCAATGCTTATAACAGACAAAATAGATCTTAAAAACAAAGGTTATAATAAGAGACAAAGAGGGTCCTACCAATTCCACTTCTGGGTATTTGTTTATCCAAAGAAACCCAAAATTAATTCGAAAAGACATATGTGTTTATATGTTCATCACAGCATTATTTACAATAGCAAAGATATGGAAGCAACCTAAGTGTCTATCAACAGGTGACTGGATAAAGAAGTGGTATATACATACAAGGGACTATACTCAGCCATAAAAAAGAATGAAATCTTGCCGTCTGCAACAACATGGGTTGACCTAGAGGGTATTATGCTAAATAAAATAAGTCATACAGAGAAAGACAAATATCACATGATTTTGCTTATATGTGGAATCTGAAAAACAAAATAAACAAAATGGAAACAAACTCAAAGATACAGAGAACATTTTGATGGTTGCCAGAAGGGGGTTAGAAGGCTGGGTAGAAAAGGGGAAGGTATTAAGAAGTACGCTTTGGTAGTTATAAAATAGTCACAGGGACGTAAAGTACAGCATAAGGAGTATAGTCGATAATATTATAATAATTATGTATGGTGTCAAGTGGGTACTAGACTTATCCGGGGTAATCACTTCGTAAGTTATATAATGTCTAATCATATGCTGTACACCTAAAGCTAATACAATATTGTATATTAGGTGTAGTTAAAAAATAAAAAATTATTTTTTGAAAAAAGAATAAATAGTGGATAGTGGTAAGTGCAACCAAGGAAGAAAGAAGAGTATGTGTAAATGTCCGTAGTCAGGATAACATGTGGGCTTCTGTGGACACTGTTAGTAATTGAGTGAGCGAGATATGAGACTGGAAAGATACCCATGATAGATATATTCTACAAAGGTAATTCCAATGACAGTGTGGAAAACGGACCAGGCTGTTGCTCTGATCCTTACATTTATTCAAATGTGCACTGAGTGCTGCTATGTGCCGGGCACTGTTCTAGGCGATAGCAATATAGCACTGAGAAGAATAGTGGGTTAACTTGTCCCATATACTCATTCACAATCCCTAGGTGAAGGTGAAAGCAAAATCAAGATTTTCCTCTGTTTGAACTTGAATTAATTTTTTTCGATTATGCAAAATTTATGTCTAGTAGAAGGTAATAATGAGTTCAGTGGCATCAAAGCTATCAAATGCCCCCAATGAGGATATCTTAGCAATAATGATGGGAAAATGTGTTTTAAACACCCCCTCATACACACACATACTCGCACCCATTTATTTATACATACTTATCTTTCTACCCTAACGGTAGATTAGTAAGTGAGAGAGGCAGTTGTGGAGCATGGCTATATAGCAAGGAACATTATAAAATCACTCCTGACCCTCTGACCTACACATTCCACCCCCGTCCTGTGTCAGGAAAAGCCATCTCCAGGGCCATGCCAGCGCCACAGAGACCAGGCATAGTCATGCCACCTCTCTCTGTGTCTCCCTGCTGAATATTTACCACTAGGTTTAGTTTTCTGAGTGCCTAAGCCATGTTCAGTGATAAAGAGGAAAAAAAAAAATTATTTAATGCCTTCTATGTGCCAGGATCATGCTTCTGACTTTCATATGTCTTCTCATTTAAGCCTCCTAATAATCTGTGAGATAAATATTGTCATTCCTAAGTTTCCTTTGAGTAAACTGAGGCTCAGAGAGATTAAATTGCCTGGCCAACATCATGAAGTTTGTCAGTAACCATCTCTTTTCATAAAAGGCATATGGGTCAGGGGTTAAAGTGCATGTGTTGGAATTCATTCTTAGATCTGTATCCTAGCTCTTGGGATAGATATATAATATTGGGTTGCCTTGGAAAAGTTTCTTACTCATCCTTAGACTCAGTTTCTTTATCTGTAAAAGAAAGATAATAATAATTTCAGAGGTTTATTAGAATTAAATAATATGATTAACCCTTTGCTGGCACATAGCAAGCACTCAATACGTAATAGCTACCATAAAAAAACAGTTAAGTTGGAAGTCTAGGGCTCTCTCTGCTATATCACTTCCATAGGAAACCTTGGTGAGTTTCCTTTTCCATTTTGTCAGCTCCACTCTTAATATCAAAGAGATGCCACCAGGTCAAGGCCAGAGTCTAATGGACCATGAAAGAACAGCTTTCAGGTATGAGCCACCAGCTGCGATGCTTGTTACCCATAGTCCTATCCTCTCTCTCTTTCTGAAGCTTAGTCCCTAGTCGCCCTTAAGAATAAAGAGAGTGAGGCTATTCTGGGCCACTCAAAGCATGTGAGGATGTGTTCTCTTTATTGAATGGCACAGGCAATAATCCAGTCCCAAATAATACATAAAGCTAAATAATGGGGCCAGCTGAGCATGCCTGAAAAGGTCAACATTCAACAAATGATTGTTAAATGCTTACTTAGACTAGACACTAGTTGTACAAAGAATTCACAATCCTGTCTACAAAGAGTTCAGGGTCAAGTCCAGAAAACCAACCAGTGCACTAGCTTAATTTGGGGCATTCAGCACTGTGAGAACACGGTTCAGGGACATCCAAAACAAACTGGAGTTTAAGAAAGGGGCAGAAAAGATGGTCCTCCTGGGTACCACTCCTCTCTGGTACTGACTTTACCCCAGAAAGGAAAAAATTATCTCAAAAGTGCCTGAAGAACCATCAGCCTTGCACAAAGAGGAGGAATTATGATTTGGGGTGCTAGTGTCCCACTTCAGCTTCCTGAGTGAACCAGGTCAGCACGTGGATGGCACATGAATGGCATTGAAAACAACTGGCAAGTCTGTCTACAGGCTTCAAAGGCATCCTATGATTGAGCTCCATTCGTAAATATTTTCCCCAAATTTCCTTGACCATTTGTCTTGATCTATTTGGATAATTTCCTCCTATTTAAGTACTTAAGCAAAGTTTAAATGTAAAATAAATGCTGTTGTTCATTTTCCACAAAGTTTCAAAATATGATCCTTGGCAGGATAATGCAATGTCTGTCCTCTGTTCATTCTGGTAGAGGATCAGAGGCGAGAACTGGGTGGGAGGAACAGAAGAAAAACACATTGCCAGGACCTGCCAACATCACCAAAAACATGAGTGCAGTTCACCGGGCTGTGGGGGAGGCA
Organism: Pteropus medius; assembly: GCF_902729225.1. NCBI lineage: Eukaryota > Metazoa > Chordata > Mammalia > Chiroptera > Pteropodidae > Pteropus > Pteropus medius. The sequence continues at coordinate 3,107,273 of NW_024342644.1, read as the reverse complement.
GAAGGAAGAAGGCACATTCTAAGACAGCAGGGTAAGTCTGAGCTTTACAAAGAAAACCTTCATTGAAATTATTTAGATTTTTAAATTTTCTCCTTGTAAATCTTTTGTCATATCTAAAGAAGTTTAGTCATGAGTGTATAGCTTTCTTTTGAGAATTGTAAAGCACCAAGATGCTTGATAATACAATGCATCAAGACCCTGAGGTAGTAATCACTGCCATGTTTTAGTTTTTGCAAATGCACTAAATGTTTTGGAGATAGTATTTTATGCCCACCCACTCTTATGCCTGGCTTTGTACTATGCACTGCAGAGCAATGGAAGACAAGATGTGTCTTCTGAGTAGTTTATGTGCAGAGGCTGACACAGAGATCTCACCTACAATTGGAAAAATTTTCAGCAAGTATATAAATCAAATAATGAAAAAGAGTAACACTCTGAACCAGCATGGGGTAAATGCTGCATATAAATCTTTGCATTACTGCAAACCTCAAATGTACTGCAACTACCCTCAGGTGCTTTGGAACCATTCCAAAATGCTTAGTTTAGTTAAATGTGCCTATCCAGATGTCGAGATAAAATTAAGGCCTTTCTTGAACTCTATACCAGAGAGCTCCACACATATCTCTACAGGACTAAGTCACTTCCTAAAGTATTTAGTGTAGTGTGAAGGGCCTGGGAGAGAATGTCAGAGAAAATGGAAATGGCTATAAAGTTAAAAAAGAAGAATCACAAGGAAAAATGACTAGATGAGACTATTCTACTTATAGAAGAGAGCCAAGTGAAAATAAAAGCTCTTCTAGGGTAGGTTTAAACTAAAACCTCTGCAGGCCTCTAGAAGCTGGAGAGAAGAAGCAAGACAGACCCCAGGCACAGGGCATAAGGATTTGAAGTGAGCCAGTGGGAAGGACCGGAGCATGAATCCAATTTTGTACTTAATCTCTTAGTAAATTGGAATGGATCCTAATATCCTTATAACTTTTCTCCAGCAATTTAGAGAATTTGGCTAATATTTGCTCCATTTTGCCACCATACAATGCCAGAAGGCAGATAAGATATCAGCTCTCTCCCAGCATACTAGATAAATTTCTTTGGGATGCAAATAACAAAAACTAACTTGGCTAAAAGGGAATTTATTTGAAGAGACAAAAGTAGCTCACTGAATGCAAAAGAAAGCTGAAACAAATAAGACAAGTTTCAAGAAGGGTAAAAACCATTAACCGTCTTTCGAAGGCCCTGTCATTAAGGTGACTCAAGTCTACTGCTGTCAGGCTTGCCTCTCTTATCTCTAGGACAGAGAATCTCTTGGGTCCTTGAGAAACCCTACATTGATTGTGAGGCCAAGAGCAGGAAAAGAGACACAATATGGGCATGGCAGCTGGGTGTCAACTCCTATATTTTCAGAGCAGTTGCCAGAGAAGAGGGGTATCCTTGTGAGCTAGCCTCACAGATTTCTTCTGCTCTCAATGTCAAGCTCTTTGTTACAGCAGCACATGGTGCATGAGTTGTTTCCAAACTCCACAGAGAGAGATTTAAAAAAAAAAAAAAAAATGTAAAAAGGTACACATTAGTGGAAGAAGCATTTAGGCTAACTTTAAGGGGGAAAAAAATCATTAAATATGGAATGTTTTACCAAAAACAAACCAAAAATACTCACATGTGACATTTGGAACTGGTCATGCTCAAAAAAAAGATATGTTTTCCTATCAAAATGGCTAAGTTGTGCTTCTGTCTAAAAGACAAGATGATCTCCTAAGATTCTTCTAGAACTAAGATTTTGGTGAGTCTGTTGTTAAGTCACCCTATTAAGATCAGCATTTCTCAGATTGTGTCCATTAGGTTTTAGACAATGTTCTATGAGTTCCATTTTCAAACAAGTTTGAGAACTGTAAGTTAAATTTCATGTTTGCTCTTGTTTATTTTTTTTTACTTGTTTTTTGCTGTAGAATTTTATCATTTTTTACTATTAACATAAACCACAATTCTTTAGAAGGGAAATAGGATTTTGAATGCAAGGTTTCCCAAATTCATTTGATGCAGAATCTTTCTGGTGAGAAGCAATTTGGAACACTTATTTTGAGCAACATCTAGTGACATACTTAGGGATGCTTATGTTCCACAGAGCACACTTTGGGAAACACTACTATAGACTATGTCTTTACATATCTTGCTTGTCTTCTAGTCTTCTGCATACTTGACAAAGAATGATTGCCACATAAAGCCGCCTGCTTTCTTGATAACATTTAATTTAATTCTAGATTTATTTTATACAGCTTTTGGGGATTAATTTATATAAAATAAAATTTACTCTTTGTGTACAGTTCTATAGATTTTGGTTAGTGCATAGTTTTGTATTCACCCCCAAAGTCATGATATAGAATAGTTCTATCATTCCAAAATTCTCTCAGGCTGCTTCTTTATAGTCAACGCCTTTGACAATCCCAATCCCTGCCAACCATTGATCTGTTTTCCAACTCTGCAGTTTTACCTTTCCAGAATGTCATATAAATGGAATCATGCATTATGTAGACTTTGGATCTGGCTTCTTTCACTTAGCAAAATGCATTTGACATTCATCCATGTCGCGTGAATCAATAGTTTGTTCCTTTTTATTTCTGAGTTGTATTTCATTGTATGGGTGAATCATAGTTTGATTATTCATTCACCCAATGAAGAAGATTATACACAGCTTTTTATTTGTCAAAAATGATAAATCAAAAAGAGCATTTCTTCTTAGTTAAATAAAGCTTACTCTTGGGTGCTTCAATATCAAATAAAATTATGTCTCAGGAAAAGAAAATATCCGAAAAAATGTGATATAATTACTTTTTCTTTTGCTTGAGAGTTAAAGGGCATGAGAAGAGACTGGGTTTATCCATATCATTATTAAACATAAAAATATCTCAGATAAATTCCCATGCAACTCAGGAGACTTCCCACAGAAGCAGTCTCTGCCAGATAGGGAAACTGCAGTCAATAGGAGTGCAGTATTGGAGGGTTATTGGTTACTTGGCCATGTACCATGACCTCATTTGCAGGGCACATGAAAGAGCTCTCTTAGAAGAAGGAGGTGATGGGCAAAGATGCAGATTTTTTCATGAGAAAAATAAGAACAACAAAATATTACTTATGAAGCTCAGAAAAATAAATTACATTCATCAATCTACTTGCCAGCTCATTCCACTGTGAATATCATCCAGGCTCTGCTGATCCTTGTAGAAATCCTTTAGGATTGGATATTTACAGACCAGGTGCATCTCATGCCACAAGGTGAGACAGATCACCCTCAGATGACTCAATTCAAGACAATTTATTAATTCAAACTCCCCATTCTGTGCTGCCTCTCAACCCAGTATGGTCAATGGAGTTTGGGTCTACTCCTACTTACAATTGTGCATTCCCCCCAGGGTTTTAAAAAGAGAACTCTGCCTTTAATATTATTTTCCCAAAGAAAAACTATTTGGGGTCGCCAAGCATCTCTGAAGACACAGAACTACATATATACCTTTCCTTTTTGCTGTTGATTTATATTGTTTGATGCACTTTGTGGAGGTAGAGCTTACTTCTCTGAATATCTGTGACAGTTTTTTTTATGGCATTTCTAGGACCCCAAGAGTAATTCTATTTAAAAGGAGTAAGAAGTTCTGAGAAGAACTTCCCAAATACATCTTATTTAAAGAGACGGTGATCTTATTTTACTGGCTTGACATTCAGCACTGAAAAATTCCCATTGTTCATTCAACAAGTATTGAGTAAGTTCCTAAAGCAGAGAGGACTGGATAGACAATTTTTCCTGCCCTTCACACGCCTATAGATACAGGAGAATTGACATATTTTGAGACAATTTAATGGAGCTAAAAGCTGTTTAAAACTGACTTCGCTGATCTATGAGAATGTCATCAAGTTGTTAAACTTCCAAATAATGACCACGATAAATTATTAGAATTTTAAAATAAAATTAAAGAAAAATGAATTTATGTAGTAAAAAAAAAAATGCCATTCATTTGAAATTGTAGAATACATGTACTGCATTCCTTTGAAAAGAATTTCCTCAGAGATAGTTAAAAACACAGAAAGAAAAAGTAAAAAAATAAAGTTTTAGAAATTTTAAATAATAGATTAAATGTCATTTATTTTAGATGTTTTACATTCTATTCATTAAAAGAGGACAGTGAAAACTCTGATAGGTTATTGATGAGCACAGGGAGCTTTGAACGTGGGCCCAAGGCTCTGCTGGATTTACAGGTAGATGTTAACTGCCTTTTCTTCCAGCCTAGAGAAGGAGTCTATCCCCATCCTACTGCACGGCAAAGATGCCAGCTTTAGTCACGCTCCCAATACGGAGATGGTTAACCAAAAGGACCTGGGAAGATGTGATGCTGAGAATGGTAAACAGTCCCAGAATCTGAAAGTATCAGAAGTACCACTACTCTGACTCCACCGCAGACCATGGTCTGCAGCAAGCTTCACAAGAAGTGAAACCACATTTTAGGTGCCTTCTTCTCAATCATGATTCTCTTGCACTGTGAGTATCATCTCTGAAAGGGTGACCTGCCAGATGTGGGAGTCAGTCCATGGTTTTCCTTCAGCCTACAACTCTCTAAGTTGGTCTAACTAACTTTTAGAATAGCTCACTTTCTAAAAGAGTCCACCAATGAATTTAGAGATTATTAGTATCATAAAATCTGTGAGGAAGAGTGGAAAGACTAGCAAAATCAGACTCTGTAGACCCAGGTCACTCTCATGATTAAAAACATCTGATGGTTTCCCTTCGACCTTAGGAAACAGTCTAAAATACATAATTTGTTCCCAAAGTCCTTTAAGTCTCCTGTTCCTTTCCTTTGAAACACTCTAGCTATGTTAGCCTTCTTTCAGTAACTCTAATGCCTAAAGCTTTATCCTGTACTGGAAAGTTCCAATGGGCTGTCCTCAGCATATGGAATGGTTTTTTTCCCTCCAGACCTGCCCTTCACCTAGCTATTTCAAACTCCTCCATAGCTTTCTAATGTCAGCCAAACGCTAGTCTTGGGGAAGCCAATCCTCACTCCCAGACTAAGTTAGGATCTTGAGGCAGTACTTTGGATTGACTGCCTAACACTCACTCCAAACCCCACTTAAGGGTATGTCCCACATACAAATGTTAGAAAGCTAAACAAGCAAACGAATAAAAACACATTTCCTGAACTCTCTTGCAATGAGATCTGGATATGGCTTTTCCTGTTTTCTACCAAGTTAATGCACCAGCAACAGATTTGGCAACACAAAGGCATAGAGAATGAGTCATATAAAGCAGTGCTTGGTGAAAAGGGGAGAGAGGAGCAGGTGAAGGGTGATGGGTTTGTTAGCTTCTTACAAGCACGATTTCAGAGAAATTTGTTCCTTTTGGGTTCAACGTTCTGGTCAACGTTACAGGATCTCTAATATCATAGGAAATTCATGATGAGTAACAAGAGGAGGCAGCAATAAGATTTCCATTAGATCCGTTAGGAAATTAGACATTTCTTTTGTCTGTTGTAGTTCCTGGTGGTCCATTCCTAGCTTGGATACTTGACCCTTCTGAAGTTTCTACAACGTACTTATCACCCTCTAACAAATCCTTTTCTTTGTAAGCTAGCTAGAGCAGATTAAGTTTCTTGCAATTAACTAATTAATACCATTATTCACCATACTTTTCTTTCATAGAATATATTACAACTGCAATTAAAAAATTGTTTAGTTTTTAGTGTTTAGTTTTAGCATACATCTACTAAAGATATTAAGTTTATCAAGGGGATAATAAACTCCTTGAGAACAGGGATTGGTTATATTTTCAGCACTTAACTCAGGCCTGGCACATAATAGGTGTTCAATAAGTATTAGTGAATGAATGAGAGATAAAAATAAATGAATGAATGAGTGACTCTTTGTCCCAACTTTATCCCTTATCAGACATTTTACCTTGAGTAATTCAGTTCACCTACCTGAGCCTCAGTGATATGAGGAGATAGTGCTGTAATTCACATGACATTGAATAGATCAAATGGGACAACGTATTTGGAAATACTTTAAGAACATTTAATTCAAATGTTATAGGTTACTATTCTGGGATACCAAGAAATAAAGCGTAAAAAAGACAAACATAGTCAAAGAATTTTTCTGGGTCCAGCTATAATAGATCCTTTATTTTTTTTAACATTGCAAGTTTATGTAACTCCACATATATGGAACTAATTTTCAAATTCCAGAGTCATCCTAGGAGCTCCCAGATGTCCAGAATTCATAATATAAACATTAGAGAGTGATATTAAATTATAGCAATGACATGGCACTGCTCTTTATGGCAACCTAAGGTCAAATAAACATCTATTGGGATACAAGGAGGTTCATCTCTTAGATGATCCCAGAAAGAGTTTGGGACATAAATGTTTATACAAAACATAACAAGGACTCAGAATTTATAAGTAAAATTATACCACTACTTTAGAACCCAGCCTCCATAATTAAAGTAGTTAATCTTAAAGTAAGTGCAACAAAAACTTTCCCATTCTTTTGGTTTGCCTGTAGTGTTCAGCAAGTTGAATTATGTAGGGCAAAGAACACAAAGGCATCAACCTGTGTTCCTGGGGGATGAAGCTAAACTTATTTTTCTTTCTCTCATACTTTTTCCATGGAAATAATTTCAGGGTCTGCTTTGACCGAAATTCTCTGTTGACCTGCTTTGATGGCTAGGTGAGAGATTTGAAGACTGAGAGTAATGAAGGCAAAACATCTTCATTTGAAGAGGGAAGGAAAAAAATAATAGCAAAGAAAATTTGAACAGGCTTGTAAAGTAATTAGCAATTTTCAAATACAGCAACGGGCAAAGGAAACAAAACATAGAACATGTATTAAAAGTCAAGTGAATGGTTTAGAAAATACAGCTGTAGGATCACACAGATTTTGACCATCCAAACCAAATTCAATTATCATGTCTGTGCTGCTTTTCTATTTCCACCACTGAAAGGCTATTATTAGGTGCTCTCTTTTTTACATCTCCAAGTAATGCCTTCATAAAACATTCCAAAAAGTAAACATTAGCTTTAGGCCATTTGATTACTGGTTTCCCAGAACACTATGTTCTGTCCTGTTTCTCTCTATATTCTTTTAATATTAAAAATAGGAAATGACTGAAGGCAGTTGAATGGTTCTGCCTTGGAGGCAGTTCTCCCAGCCAGCCTCTCGAGCATTGTTGGGTCCTCATCCCTCTAAAACTCATTTTATCCTTATTGCATTGACAGCCCTATGCCAAGCAGAATTAAAAAAAAAAAAAATTACAGAAACTAAACATTTCTTTCCTCTTTATCAATTACTAATTTTTTAAAGTGCTTCTCCTTTGTTTAACAAGCCTCCTGAGTTGTGGCTCATTTTAGGTAAGGCTCATTTTATGTTTCATACTAGATTAGCACCTGAATTGGGAGGAGAACTGGCAATGCAAGTGCCTTTGAACAGGTGAGGTAAACAGAACCTGGGATAAGAAGAAAGCACGCACAAGGCCCTCAGCGGGCAGCACCCAGGAAGTGACCCGGGCTGATAGGAGTTTCAGTTATGTTTACCACAGATGGCACTCTTATTCACACCCTACTTTCTTCAAGCTCTAAGCTGACCCAGGGGAAATGATGTGTACCACGTCTTCTAGTAGGAACATTCCTGAGAATCTCAAACCTCCCAATTCAGGTGCTAATCTAGTAGAGAATCAGCTAAGAAGCCAGATCTATGCATTTCTTTGGCAATGGAGACAGATATGAGATGAACATGTGAAACTGTGCTCTGCATAGGAATTTCTTCAGTGCTCCTCAAGAGCAATATGGAGAAAAGTTTATCGCAGTTAGTTTTTCCTCTATATGTAACTCTAAAGCAAAATGAAAATGGAAAATATGAAGGAAAGCATTGGTCATTATAGTTAAGCCAAGAGATAACTTAATCCTGAAGCCAAATTCATTTTAACATAAATTTAAATGACATTTCAGAAAACCTGAAATCAGAAATGACTTCACGTTCTCTCTGTGTTTCAGTAACATTTGTAGATACATTTGTACATGGTTATATTTGTTGGACACAGCTATTTTGCCTTTTCCTTCTGAAATTTAACATTTTTTCACACATCCCCATCTATCCCTTTCTATGTGTCACAATTATCCTTGAACTTTGTTATTTGTAATATCAATATAGAACCATTCTTTCCATTGCTTAATAATTCAACAAATGTCTATAAGTGCCTCCAAAGACTAGAGACTTATATGTTATCACAGTGTCCTGAAAGATAACACACTATGATTGCTTTTCAACAGCCTTAAAACCAACCTTTTTATAATTTATTTATTTTGCAAAGCCAGACTTCCATATCATTAAATTAAGAGACATTTCTCCTAAAGATAAAGTGAGCATAAAGTACAAGATCTCATTTCATGTCTCTGGACTTTAATTTCTTCTGTATACAATAAGAAAGGGATAAAATTGATATCTAAATTTCATTCCTTCTCTGGAATTTTATGGTCCAGGTTTAAGGAAACAGTAGCAGATAATATGTGTCATTTCACCAAACATCTTACAATTGCCCTTCAGATTCGTTATGCTTTCTCTAATTCACCAGTAATGAACAATTAAGCAAGAACAATTAGAGTCTCACTAAGTGTTTAGTTTTAGGGTATGAAACCTCAGAAACCGAAACCAGGAATTTGGAAACTGAAAACAGTGACAAATATGTAAGGAGTGCAATTTATTTTTCTGTTTCTTTCACCATGACGGTGGAAGACCAAGGAAGGCTTTGAGAAAATTAGAAAAATACCATTATGTGATTCAAAGAGAGGAGTGAAATATGTTCTCTCTTTAATGAATATGATTTTATTTTCATTCTAGCTACCTATTAATCCAAAAAAATTTAAACGTTTTTGGCATTGGTGATTCCCGTCTAAGCCCATTGCTGTTCCGATTTCCTACTGATATCAAGAGATCAATAATTCCAAATGGTGTTTTCACAGGAGCATTTCCTTCCTTAGTACATAAAATGCTTTTTCGTGAAGACAGATGGACACAGTCTGCAGGACCCTGCTTACTCGAGAGAAACCGTCTTTGAAAACTTTTGACGACCAGCGGGGTAGCACGTCTGTTTCTATTTAAATGAGCTCATTATAGTTAATATTTTTGTGACTTCCAACCAGTTCTTCCAGCATTTCTCAAGTGTGATATGTGTTAATCACAAATGAAACACTTTATGGCCCAAATACTGTTAGCTATATTCTTTTTAGAGAAAGTTTCCTGGAGCAAGACACTTTTTTAAAAATGGGGACACGATATTTAAGCTCTTTCTTTTTTACAGAAATAGGTGCAAATGGAATAACAAACAGGCCCCAAGAAACCTTAAGAATGACATGTTGCCCCTTTTCTACTTTCATAGTCCTGTTTCTTTGGTAAGCCATTTTCTGGTCTGGCTTAGAGGATTTTATTTTATTGACTAGTTTAAAAGACCTGGTAAATCTAGTCTTTCTGACATTTTATTGACCAAAGTCATCTAGTAAATGATACTTCTGAGTTTACCAGCAAAATAATAGTTGATACTTAGAATGATGACAGAGGACTATGAGCTCAAAAGCCAAAATGTCAGGTGGCAACCCAAATGGCCATCCTTAGTTAAGAAATGTCAGAAAATGACACTCTTTGAAGAGAAGAAAAATTTTTCTTATTGTAGGATTTCAGAGTGTGATTCATACTAGAATTAAGGAACCCTTTTAGATGTTATAAGAGAGAGAAAATTTAGTCAGTAAATGCTTGAAATAGTAACCTATCTGAGAGAACAACTCCATAGGGTAACATGTGATGGGGTATTGCCATAGCAAATGGACCCTAGAGGCATAGATCTAAATGTAATCTAGAAAAAAGAAAGTTGGAAAGTAAGAAATTCGTATTTATTTTTTTCCAGCGAAAAGATAGAGCTCATTGGGCTGCTGAAAGTGTTGTGTATATATCAACTACATATATGCAATTCAGTAAGTCACCACCACTTTATGGAAATGGCCTTCATGTCAGCCACCTCCCTATGCTAGCGAGCCACAGAATCTTAATTTGGATTCTTGATAAAAGAAGAGAATAAATAGATCAAGCCAAGCAAACATATCATTCAATTTGGTGGTAAATTATGACTCATTATATATTAATAAATTGATATTTAGGTACAGATTCACTTTGTGCCAGTTGGATGACCACTGGATGAGGTAGGGACTTACAGACCGATTGCCACTATGCAATGAGGTCCAGCTCAAATGGATGTAGACTCCCTAACAGAATTACAGTGATGGCTCCAAAGTATTGCAAGCCTATGTATTCATTATCCAAGAAAGATTAAATAATGTTAAATGGAAATCATTATATTTAATGCCTTAAAAAGCATGACTAAAATAATACTAATACCTAATAGTTATTTAGTTAGTTATTACTACAGTTACTGCTCAGTGTCACGCACTCTTAAGTTTTTTATGTATATTACTTTTAAAATCCTCACCATATCCCTAAGAATTTCCCCATTTTACAGATGAGACAATGGAGGCACAGAGAAGTTTAAATAAATTGCCCGGGACCACACAGATAATAAAAGGTATAGTCAAGATTCAAACCCGGGTAATTTAGGTCTTCAATACATTCTCTTAATTATTAAACTAAAGCTCTCTTTTTTTTTTATGATATCAAAAAAAACAAAAACAGATTTATCTGGATAAAAGTATTGGTCAGCTCTTGCCAAAATAATGCTGTGTAAGAACTCCTCCCCTGACTTAGTGGCTTCCAAGAGGCCTTTATTTTCATAATCAGAGAGGACTGGCTGACCTAAGGTGGGCTGGAGTTGGTGGCACTGCTTCACATTGCAGGTCTGTGGGTTTGGCTTTAAGCTGCAGGTTGAGTTTGGATTTGTTCAATGTGTCATATACTGAGGCCTAAACTGAAGTGGCACTGACTACCCTGTGCATGGTATTCTCATAGAGGGTCACTGGATTATAAGAGCAAGTCCACATTTCAAAGCTCTGCTTGTGTCATGTTTGTTAGCATCCCATCGACCAAAGGAGATCATTATTTTTCCCACTGTAGACCAGATATATAATTTCGTTATCTAGGAGTAAAAACTGGGACCAATAAATCAATTCACTATGGTAGGAAAGGTATCACTATGGTAGGAAAGGTATTTATTAGCACAAAGAGTTTAGTTTCATTGGATATGCTGCAAAAACTCTATCAAATAAGTGTCTTATTGAGTAGCCTGTGCTGTTCTCCAACCAAGCCAGGCAAAATTTTACTGTCAAACAAGACTTACGCATTCATAATGGCATTCCCTAGTATTTCTATGCCCTTTTTTTGACTTCAGTATTCAGGAATACATCTTTTTTTTTTATGATTCCAATATGTCTGAGGTCAGAATTTTCACATGTGGTACAAATACTCTTTCCCAGATCAACCCCCTGACTTCCAACCTCAAGTAATTAGATACTCTGCAATACAAAGATTATGGTTGGGCCAGAGAAAGCAGGGAAAGGGTAGAAACTGGCTGCAATTCTTATTTGTTTTTCTGTGTGGACACTGAGACTGCAAGACCAGCAACTTTCACCTCTTATATCGTTTTTCTCCCTTGCCAATTATTGACCCTGGGAGTATTAAACAAAAACTTTTCTTCCTTGGTGTTCTTGAGGGAAACACACAATTAAAGCACAGGTGTGTTTGTCTCACTGGAATCTTTGCCATGGAAGTTCCAAGATATTACCCAGGGAGAATAATGTAACCTCACTGTGTCACTGAATGAGAGAGATGGGGACACGAATCTCAGAGTGTGCCCTTAACAATGCACTCTGTATGGCTTGTGAGGGGCACCTGTATGGCAGAATGTATGAAGAAGGTGCGCTGACCACGTGCCTTGCCTAAAGGGTGGACATTTCCAATGGGGAGGAATGAAGTAGCCAGGCCAGGCTGAAACAGTGGAGACTTCTATTTGTTTGTTTGTTTGTTTGTTTGTTTGTTTTTATGGTGACATTGGTTAACGAAATCCAATGTTTCAGCTGTACACGTTAACAGTAAGGAATATATATATATATATGTCACACACACACACACACACACACACTGCACACACACGCACTGTGATTTCCTCCCATGATTAAATTTCTTTCTGTCACCACCATGTTTGACCCCCTTGCCCCTTCAGCCTCCCCCGCCCACTCCTCCCCGCATCCTCTGATAACCACTAGTCTATAGCCCATGTCCATGAGTCTCGATTTGTTTGTCCTGTTCATTTGCTGCTTCTTATTTGTTTCCCTATTTGTTTGTTTCTATTTGTTGGCATCACACAATGATCTAGGCAGTAGTCACCCCAGGTTGGTGAGGCAGGGACAGAAGTAGGAGACTGGCTAGCCTGAAGGACTGGACATTTTTCACAGTGCAATCTTTATTCAATCACTATTCATTCATATAAATATGTTTTTATTGAAGGCCAACTATGTTCCAAGCATGTCCCCGCTCTCAATGACCCAGTAGCCTAGCTCAGGAATCCAAGTCAGCAGAAATCAAATTCCAAACAGAAGGTCCACTGGGGAGAAGTAAGAAGACAGTGACAGTGATATAGGCAAAGTGAACGGTGTTGGGTGGAAAGAAGTCAGAGCATGTCCAGTCCAGGACCTGCACTTACAGGAACATCTGTAAAGACAAGAAGACCATTGGCAAGGCTTAGAATCTGTGCAGTCAAAGAGAATCAGTAAAGTTTAAAGCAGCTATCATGTCACCTAATAGCAGAGTGTGATCCTAAAACAAGAGTCTGTGTGTTATCTGCCCAGACTCAACTTCCTGCTGTAGGGCAGTCAAGGCTCCCCAGACCTAGAGCCTAGATTAAAGATGGTCCCATGGTTACAGGTAAACTGCCATACAGTTGCAGGAGCAGGGGGTGGTGTCGGCAGGAGGTGCTGATGGTATATTTGAAACTCATAGGATAATATGCATTGTTGGCATCAGATTAACTTTTCTTTAAATGCTCATGTCCTACTGATATTAAAATAAGTTTGCATTTTCTGAGGACACAATTCATGGCAGAGAAATCCAGTCAGATAAATACTGCATGATGAGAGAAATGGAAAAATTAACATACCTAATATTTTTCTATGTGGATGCTGAGACTACATGGCCGGCAACTTTCACCTCTTATATCATTTTTTATAAGAACTAATGGAAAATTAAAGGTCAGTGATGCTAAACACAAATTTATTTTCATATAAGATAGATACACACACACACACACACACACACACACACACATATGACATATAGAGAAACATACAGACAAAGATATAACTATATAATTTCCAAACATATTTGGCTTCTACTCTAAGCTTGACTGTTCCTGACATGTGACCAATCATAGAAAATTATTTTACCTCTCAACACATGAAATTTTTGCCCATTTTACAGATAAATCAATTAAAAATAATAATATTAGCTCGTCCATCAAAGAGGATTAGATAGATGTCATGTGTTAAGGAAGCAGCATGATGCTTGGCTCATATTAAGTGCTCAATAAATGTGAGGCATTTTTCTAATTACTTAGGCCTCTCAGCCACTAATGATGAACTTGGTAAGGGTTAGCCATCAGGATCTGATCTCAAACCTTGCAGTTAATTAGCAAATGCAAAATCCAACCCAGAAGCCTACAGAGGACCTTCCATAGGCCTGGATTCATTTTGCATCTTGTGGTGAAGCTCTGAGGAGGCCAAGTGCCAGGTGAAACTTGGGGATCCAAAGGAAGCATGTGAATTGCTATGCTCATCTGGCAGTGGCAGTGACTTCTAGGACCGACAATATATACCCAGGCAAATGGTATTAAACTGAGTGCTTGAATTATCCTGACACAAGAGACTGGGTGCAGGAGTTTCTCATATCCTATCACAGGCACTGCTTGGATTTCTATCCTCACCTTAGCTGAACTGTACAGAAAGCTACTTGATACCTGTGAGGTGAAGGCCAGCTGGACAAAGAGCTCCGTGGCTGCAAATAATCTCTGCTCTGGTATGGAGCAGGGAGGGTTACAAAAATGCGTAGACCCAGAATTCGGGTTGTTTCATGTCGGAATTATTTCCCCCAAGGTTTGTTGTATTCACTCCTTTTTCCTGGCTTTATTCCCCCTGTAAAATAACCTTGACTGGTTCTCTCACAGTTGGACAGGTTACATATCAATCCTCCCGAGGTGAAATGTCATGCATGTTCCTTCTTTTTGTAAAGTGCAACCCTGCTGCCCTCTGTAGCAGGCTCTTTATTTCCTCCATTTTTCCTATCAGAAACGCTTAGCTGTTTTCCTGCGCAGATGCTGAATTAATAAATTACAAATGCCTATTATCAAAGATTTGGAGGTTTTGACAAGTGATTTAGTTGATCACAAATGCAAGGTTGTGTCAGGCAGAACCAATGTTCTCAGGATATAGAAGGTGGATCAGCCCTGAATTTGAAAAATAAACAGGCAAGTTTGATGAGCTGAAATTTATGGCAGAGCTTCTTAATATTTCCTGAGGTTCTAATCAAAGGAGCGTCTTAACTGGTCCCAGAGGGAAATAGAAGATGAAAGGCGCTGACATTGAAGCCCACTCTACCTTGCTTCATCACAACTTTTTTTTTTTTTTCCTGTTTCTAAAAATATCTTGGCAGGTAAGAATTAGCAGTAGGATGTTATTTAGTCAAAAACAAAAACTCACTGCATAATGTACCATATCTTTAAATTTTTTAACATCTATTAAATTAAAATCAAGGAAATTGACATAGATAGGATGAAAGAAGATACAGCACCTCTAGCTTATGCCAACTAAAAATAAGAATTATTAATGAAGCTCGGCTTTCTTCTGCTGTGCACATTAATTATTTATGATAATAATACTCTGCACTGCCATATTAAAGAATTTTCTTTATCTAGCTTCCCAGAAAACTATATCTTATTGGGAAAAAAAAAAGGAACCTCAACATGTTAAGCCCACAAAAGAATACATTCCTCTCAGTGTATTTATTATACTGGAAGATGAATATAGTCTTGGGTTATTAAACTGGAATGAAAAACACATCTTATTAGAACTTACATGGTGATTTTTATTCTCACTAGTTTCATATAAACTTAATGATGCAGGCTGCATTTTTATGCTCATCTATTTTAAAATGGTGCCTGGAGCAAAAAAAGCTTCCATTAATGCCAGTTTGGTATTTCAAATACAATTTGATGTAATTTACTTCAAATATATGTGAACAGAGAAGGATAATGCCAAGCGCATTTTCTAGATTCAAATATGGGTTAGCTCATGGCAATGATTTGCTAAAACTAAGGGTTGTTTTTTTTATTTCAGAAAAAAAGGAAGAAAATTTCTTTCAGTTATAAAATACAAAAAAAAAGAATACTAGTTTTGAGGGGAGAAAAAAATGATGGGTTTTATGACAAAAGACCAGCTTTAACTTTATTCTAGGTTTTAATATTTATCAATTATAAATGAATAATAATTCATTTCCTTCCAGTAATATGCTGTTATCTAAACCCATTGTTTTCTTATATTCATATATTGTAGCATTATATTCATGGATATGTCAACATAAAATCATTCAAATTAGAGAGGTTTCGTATGTTTTAAGCTTGGCAGATAGGTATTAAATAATTTAAAAGATTTCTCAATCATAAGTTTAAATATGATTGCCCTAGAAATAAGTTGCTTCTAGAAATAAGTCAAGCCTAATTTTGTTGTGTGAATCTCAAAAGGAATTCATGTCTCCTTCTCTTTTTTTCGTGTGATCAGTGTGTTTGCACATCTGTTCCCAGCTCGGCATTGATGCTGAGTCAGTCCCCACTGAGGCCTGGCCAGTGGGTCTGTTGAAAATGCCCACGAAGGCATCTCGAAGAGCTGTTGATGTCCAGGGTTCCTCTCCTACAGTCATATTCCCTAATAAAATTTCAGGTTTGCTAATTTGAAGGGTCAAATCTTCTGTGGTAGTTTCCAAAAACAAATAGTGGGCCTTGCTATTCTATCATTACTCTGCTTCCTGTTTGAAATTGGCTTTGACAGGGCCAACCAATCATTCCTCTGAGTTCCAAAATGTCCCTTCTACAGAAACACAATGTACTAAAAGGAAAAGGTCCTAGTATTAGAGTCTCTGTTTATTTTTCAGCCTGTGACACAGCTTTGTGGCACATAAAAATTGAGTGTTTCTTAACTAGTGCTGCATTTTCCCTTTCTTGTCACTTGGGGAGAGTGTGGGACACTGTGAGGAGGAATAGAGAAATGCCAGGCCAGCCATGAGCATGGGGCGTAGACAGAAGCCCTCACTCTTCCCTTTCTGATTTCTGCAGGGAAGCAGCCTTGCTGTGAAGTGGCTGGGATTGCTAGAGGAAGAGGAAAAATATCTCTGCTTCTTTCCAGGGTACTAGATGAATCATAGGAAGAGAGGGACCTGCTAGGGTTAAAGGAAACCCAGAAGATTCTATGCTCATTGCTCCTGGTGGCTTCCGTCTCAGCACTCTGAGACACATACCCTGCAACCTGGGTGCTTCTCAGGCATGCAGCTTAAAGAATAAGGTCCAGACTGGAAAAAAAAAATGGCATAGATGATAGAGGCTCTGTTCATCCCTCTGGCAACCAAATCAAAGTTGTAATGGAAATGAGGAGCAGCAGCAAAGAAAAATCACCTAAGATCTAGAGGAGCAAGCCATACGATTAGGGAGAAGTACAAGAAAGCACCCTGTAATGACAGAAGGTAGGTTGGGGTGAAGATGCGGGGCTTCCTGGTCTCCAGTGGCTGAGTGAGATGGAAGATGTGGCAGCGGCAGCGGCAGCGGCAGCAGCAGCAGCAGGCGCCTCTTAAAGGGGCCGCAACCACTCGTGGTGACAGATCTGCTCGCTCTGAGCACCAGTGCTGATTTGCCTGTGTACAGGGGGCACCAGAGACTTACAGGGAGACATTGTCAGAGTGAGGGCCAAGGCAAAACATGCTCTGTACAGAAGTGCCGTTGGTATCCATTGTTCCCTGTTGAGCCCTCCCCACTCCCAGTGCGTGGGCACAGAGCTGCCATAGCCAAGACATCATCAAACTGGATAACAGAGGTCGCTCTGCCCGGAAGATTCTCTGAAACTCCGTCTCCCCTGACTCGCAGCCCCACCCAAGCCACATCCAGGTGTATCCTCAGCAAGTCAGGTGCTCCTTTCTGAGACTCACACTGGAGACAGACTTGGTTTCTGGTGTGGCCTTTTGAGGCAACTATAAGCACAGCATTTGTGGATTGCTTGCTGAATCTTAACAGGTAGCCCCAGAGGGGTAGAAGCTTGGGCTAAGTTTGGCCTGCAGCTGTACCCCTCCCAGGACTGTGCCACTGGACACCAACTTCACAAATCCACACTAATAAGCAAAGGAGCTTTGTTTAGTACATAGAAACAGACACAGAAGGGCAGCCAAAATGGAAAGAAAAAGAAGTAGAAACCATATGAGAGAACAGAACAGAGATCCAGATATAATGGAGTCAAGTAATCTAACAGATGCAAAGTTCAAAACACTGGCTATAAAGATGCTCAATGAACTTTTAGGAAATGTAGATAAATTCAGTGAGAATTTCAACAAAGAGATAAAAAAACATAAAAATAGAGGTGGAAATTATAAAAGGGAACCAGTCAGAAATGAAAAACACATTATCTGAGACAAGAAGTATATTAAATGAAATAAACAAAAGAATAAACAGAGTAAATAAAGAAGAAGATCAAATGCTCTACCTAGAGAATAGGAAAGCCAATCAGGACACTCAATCAGGACGGTAAGAAAAAAGATGCCAAGACTATAAAAATAATTTAAGGAGTATATGGGACACTATTAAGGCTCCAAATATTCGTCTGATTAGCATAACTGAAAAAATGTTGAACAGCTGTTTGAAGAAATAATGATGGAAAACTTCTCTAACCTGGTGAGGAAAATGGGCATAAAGCCCCAGGAAGCTCAGAGAATTCCAAAACTCAGGGATCCAAAGAGGCCCACACCAAGACACATCATAATTAAAATGCCAAAGATTAAATACAAAGAAAGAATATTAAAAGCAGCAAGAGAAAAACAAATAATTACCTACAAGGGAACACCCATAAGACTGGCAGCTGATTTCTCAAAAGAAACTATGCAGGACAGAAGGGCTTGGCAAAAAATACTTGACAGGATGAAGATTCGGGATCTACAACCAAGAATAATTTATCCAGCAGAGCTATCATTTAGAATTGAAGGACAGGTAAAGAGCTTCCTAGACAAAAACAAGCTAAAGGAATTTATCACCACCAAGCCAATATTACAGGAAATGTTGGAGGCACTTCTTTAAGAAGAAAAAACATGTATCAAAAATAGGAATAAAGAATGGTAACAACTACATTCCTATTAATAAGTACCTTAAATGGAAAAGAATTAAGTGCTACAACCAAAAAGTAGAGTGTCTGAAAGGATAAGAAAACAAGACCTTTACATAGGAAAAGGAAGGGGATGGAAAAAAATATTGCTTTGATGGACCTAGAAGGTATTTAAGTCAGACAGAGAAAGATAAACACTATGATTTCACTTATATGCTGAATCTAAGGAATAAAAAACAAAGTAATCAAAAACAGACTCACAAATATAGCGGACAATTTGGTGACGGACAGAGGGGAGGGGAATTTGGGGCTTGGGAGAATGGGGTGAAGGGTTAAAGAAGTACAAATTAGTAGCTGATGAATGGTCACAGGGATGGGGAGCATGGCATAGGGAATGTAGTTAACATTAATACGTTGACTAGGTGGAGGGTCAGGGGAGGGAGGGAGCAATCGGGGGGATCGTTTTATGAACTACATAAATGTCTAACCAATGTACTGTATACTTGAAATTAAATTTAAATTTTGTTTTAAAAAAAGAATAAGGTCCACCACTGTCAATGACTAGGCTCTTTGAGAGTAGGGTATAAGTCTTCTGACAGGTAAGAGTCTGGAAGAGAGAAAGGTATTGATTTGGGAATATGGTCTGTCAGTGACTGGATTTAATCCAGTAAGCATCATAAAATCTCTAGCTTTAGTGTCCCGGTTTCCCAGGCTGGAGCTGGAGATGAGAATGGAAAGCAGGAGAGAGGCTCTGATTAAGAAAGAGAGATGGGAGAAGAGTTGGCTTTTACATCTCACAGGTGTGTCAGCAACCGATAAATATTCTTTCTTTACTGCCACTAATAAAGGCAGTTCTTAAGAAAAATAAACGAGTCTATATTTTAGGAAGACTTCTACATTTCTAAGAGTGCGGGGTCCTGGTTATGTGTGACTATGCCAATGCCCACCCTCTTCAGATACACAACAGGCTCTGCTCTCCCTTTTGTCCTTGGACAGGAAAAAAAAAAGTTTTGTGTTTTTTAAGTTCTGCAAAAACCTTAAGAATTCCTTAATGACTTTTTAAAGCTACATTGTTTGCACCTTCAAATAGAAACTAGAAATAACTAGCAACATAACTGTATCAAAAATCTGGGTCTTAGTCTGAGCAGGTAAGAAAGCCACCTAGAAGGTGAGATGTCAACATTGTTCCTATTTTTGTTCACCTTCTCTTCTCCTCACAGCTGAAACATAAGAAAATTGAGGCTCATCCAGGTCAGAAAATTATCTTTAAAAGCATAAGAAAAACTTATATTATATCCAAACACAAACACACACACACACATACACACACACACACACAGAGAGAGAGAGATAACACACAACTGAAATAAGGTTCACAAAATAATACTTACCCTTTCTATAAATGGGAACATGCTGATATTTTCTACTTTATTTTATTACAATTTGAAGAATGAAAATGGAGAACTAAATTGATTGGACAACTCACTACTGGGTCTTAATGGTTGGCTTGAAAACCATGGAGTCAAAAGGACCGACCCCAAGTCCTCTAATGCTTTAGGATTTTCCAGAGTCCCAGGACTTTCTTCTATTTCCTTGTAATTGGGGAAGAAGATGTTATTGACTGAAAGGCAAATATACTTTTGAGAGAATAAACTGTCTTTCTCTACTTTGTGTAGGGAAGGAAGAAGCACAGCATGTAAGAAGACAAAAAACAAAAAGCCAACAACTGTTTTGGATGAAGGATGGTCAGGAATTTGGGGATGGAAAAAACAACATGGCAGAAGAAGGAAGCCCAAGGTATCTAAAGAACCTTTAAGAGCAGAAATGTACAGTGTCCATTTCATATTGATTGCCTTACTCCAATGTAACTCCTATATCCTTGAACCATAGTAAAGTCTGATGTGTTCAAATAGCCCTGTGGTGGGTGGAAAACGAAGGAGCTCCACCATTTAATGGAATGCAAACTGTCACACTAGTGTGCAGGAAGAAGAATTCTACTGAGTCTACTGAAGAGTCAACGTCCAGACCTCCTGGAAAGTAAACACTGGCAACATTGAGAACTAGCTGTGTTCTGGAAGCAAAAAAGAACAAGAGTGACCCTTTGAGTATGATGTGGCCTTGACAAGCATGCTGATCTTTCTTAATGAGGATTCTGGCATATAATTATTTAAATAATTAACAGTTTATGTGTTTTATTTCTTCTTTTTGTGGTGCCATGTGTCGTAAATCAAAAGCTCCTGTCTTTAAACCAGTTGAAAGATTGTTTCGACAAAAATTTTTTTTTTTTTGCATTTTGGTATCAAGCAAGTCATTTTTATCTTAATTTTTCCAAGCTTTACTGAGACATAAGTGACATATTGTGTGAGTTTAAGGTATACAATATGATGACTTGACATACACATAAGTTTTGAAATGATTATCATAATAAAGGTTAGTTAAAATATCCATCATCTCACATTATTAACTTGTGTGTGCATGTATGTGTGTGTCTGTGGTGAGAACTTTTAAGATCTACTTTCGTGGCAAATTTCAAGTATACAATACAGCATTGTTACCTATAGACATTATGCTGTACATTAGAGCGACAGAACTTACTCATCTTACACTAGAAGTCTATACCTTTTGACCACTTTCCCCCATTGTCACTCCTCCCCCACCTCTGGCAACCATCAATCTACTTTCTGTTTCTATAAATTTAGTTTTTTAAGATTCCATAGATAAAATGTATTGAATCAGATCTAATTTGTTAATTAGTTATTTTACCTGGTTTGATAGATTTTCTTTGCATTGACGATTTGGCCTCCCAAATCTGATTTCTCATCAGAATTATCTGGAGAGACTTTTAGAATTGCAGATTCCCTGGCACCACTCTCAGGAATTCTGATTCAGTAGGTCCATGGTGGAGCCCAGGAATCTCAGAGAAGAGTCACGATTTCTTCAACAGTCATATTCAATGTAGTAATATGAGTTTATTTTGTGTACCTGACTATGCAGTAGTTCTTTATCAAACATACTTTTATTTTATCTACTTCCCTTTTTATACACCATCTAAATATGATCTGAATGAAATAGAGAAAAATTTAGAACTCTGAGGGAACTCGTATAAACAACTGAATTTCGTGAATGTGGCCATAAGTAATGTTAATCACCCTGTGAACCCACTGCGAGTACTGAAAACTACAAAGTTTCCATTTCTGCTTCTGCTAAGGATTTTTCCATCCTGGACTTATAAAAAGAGCTATTGTTGTTGTTGCTAATTCAATGAACAACTTGTACATTCATCCCAACTAAATTATATTTTGTTGGAATTTACCCATGGTGTTAGTAAATTCTAGAGATTTTGTTGATTTCCTGTTAATCTGTTGAATTTTTTAGCTCTCTAGGCTCTTCTTTGTCTACAGATTTGATAAGAATACTTTCTTTGTCCTCATGCAAGTTTTTAATAAAAAAATTAGAACAGAACAGGATGGAGGACAGCATCCAATGGGCACATCTCTAGAAATCTTTATCTATAGCTGTATCAAAACATTAGCCAGCACCCTTTGGAGCCTAACATCCTACTAGGTAATGCACCTGGGATCTGGAAGATAGCTTGCCTTTGGAGACCCTTGCTCCATCATGCTGGTGTAATTACATTGCAAATAATTGTTTTAATATTCAGATCTAGAATCTGTCCTGAAATTTCAGCACACTTTTTCCAGGACTGGTGCTAGTGTCCTTGGTTCAATGATACTTCATGACAGTTCATCCAGCTTTTTTGAGAGTCGACTTGAGCAAAGACACAGATTGTGGCCATGTAACAGTGATTTTCCTTTGTGTGGAAAGGGAAATCAGAAATCAGGACCCAAACCTTGACCTGGTCAGTGCCATTTTCCCTCCATTGAGCTGGAATTCATCCATACAAACAAAAGATCCAAATAACATGTGTATCTTGCTCCACGACCCGACCAATCTAAGTCAATGAAGGGCAATAAGAAAGTATTCCAGGTTTATTCATTTTTGCTTCTCACCACAATCAATTCTAACCATTCTATCCAGTTTCGTTGATTATTGGCAAACATTTCTATTGCACAAATACACAATATTTGCAAATTTTCATTATGTTCAATAAAACAATAATGTATAATGAAAATTAAGTTATGTAGAGGCTATTGATTTGCTCAATGACAGAAAAGATTTTTTTTTTTAAGTCTGTGATTTAGACCAGGCATTGACAAACTAGTTTGCTGGCCAAATTCAGCCCAGAGTCTGTTTTGTAAGACCCATGAGTTAAGAACGGTTTTCAAATGGTTGTTATATGTGTACCTACATAATAACTGCGATTTTCCTTTTACCCTTCCAAGCCTGAATATTTACTCTTTGGCTTTTTACAGAAAAAGTTTGCTATCCCTGATTTAGAATAGCCAAGATAATCATGAAAATGTTGTAAATCCACTGAAGTTTTTGATAATTTACATTGACTTTAAAAAAAAAAAAGTACTGAGTTAGAACTTGTCACCTCCTTGCTACCGAGCAATATGTTAAAAGTAAATCAATATATTCAGGGCTTGTTTAGGGGGTAGAAAGAAATTTGAAACTGTAGGGCACCAGGAACCCAAGGTCTCTGCCTCCTGGTTCTATGAACAGCCCTGTTGGGCATTCATTTGATGTGAATTAAGTCAACATAGCAAATGAGAGATCTGGCCATAAAACAGCACCCTTTCTCCATGGCTACTGAGAGAAAGTCTCCAAAGGGGCTAATCAGCTGTATTAGAATGAAGATGACACAAGTCATTGATGTAAATAAGTAAAATTAAAAAAGCAAAACTTGAAAAGCTTCTTCTACCCCACAACTCAAAATGTCTTTCTGAGCTTCCTAACCCTAAAGATGTAAAGTAAGGAAAAATATAAAATAGAAGATTATATAAATAAAATTTGAAAACATTCTCTTAATCTCCTATTTCCTACAAATGTTTGCTACCATTCAGTGATGCTGAAACACACACATTGCTGTCAGAGCCTTAGCTAAATCCTAAGCCTCACCCTCCACGTTACTGTTGCTGAGTTGGTGTAAGACTAGTTGCTGTCAGACCCATTGATTTGGGACTCATCTTTCGCCGAAGTACGTATGCTGATGAAAAGCTGCTTTCGTTGCAGAGAGACTGCTAATTGTTTGATTATACAGGTCTTCACATTAATGAAGCACTATTCCATGGGTTTGGAGCATGGCGTGCAACCAAATTACCACCCCAGCACTCACGCTGTGAAATCTGATTATTCATTAGCCAGTCAGTGAGTGGTACCAACATCTTTTCTTTTTTCAAACCATCAAATGAGAATGACTGCTGTTTCTTACCCACCTCCCCCCCTTTAAGAATATGAGGATTTGAATTTGTTGCATATTGAGGAAGGGGAGCTGCAGAGAGAGATGAGGTTTCCATAAGAGTTGTTTCGCACGTTTAATGTGATGTATGACAAACAGGGAGCCATGTGGCTTGGCATTTCCTGCAAAAACGAATCCCGGCTCATATTGTGCAGTTTCACATGCAGTCGGGCCTCCTTAAAACAAGCCCGCAACCACAAAATGTGGTTGCTTGAATGATCTGGAGTTTTACCATCTCAGGACTGCCTGATGAGAATCACTACAAGACAAGTGCTGAAAGTAAAGAAGGGGAAGGAGGTCTTTTATCTGCATGTGTATGCATGTGTTGTTTGTTTGTTCTTTTGTTTGTTTATTGTAAATACTTCTATCTCCACAAAGGAAGACAATATTACAAGAGAACATAATTGTCTTAGATTTCTTGAAAGTGAACAAAATATTTGCTTCGTTTAAACTGCCCTTTGTTTAAAGCCAAGAGTGATAGGGATTTAGCGTGACAGGTTTAAAGAATCTATTTCATATATTTCAGTGCCAACATCAAAAGTCAGAGGAAGAATTCAGCTATGACTGCTCTATTTATAACTCAAGCTGGATTGGGTTTCAAAAAAAAAAAAATGATAGGAATGCCTTCTTCTGTACCAAGGAAAGATACTGACACTTTGGCAAATGGGATTATCTCTAATGAGATTACACACAAAGTGATTAAGATGTGAATTGACACTCCCTGTGAGAGACAAAGAGGTTCCTAAAGAAGCAGAAAAAAAGTGGAGGTGAGAGAGCCTTTCCCAACAAAAGATGCCCTTCTCAAAGTCCCAGGAAGAGAAACTGGAGACCAACGTTGTTTTCTCTAACATGTCCACAAGAAAATCAAAGCTCGCCATCATCAAGAGGGCCTCAGAAGTGAATGAAACTTAACACGAAACCTATTCCAGACCATTTTTAATAACAGAACATTTAGAGTCTTCTCTTACAGATTGTGAACCATTTCTCCAATAATTTTTTGCATTTTTATGCCTCCAACATGAGCGCTTCCCTGAAGAAATCATCTCAAAGGATTCTCCTATATTGAAATACATTCTTTTATTGTTAAAGGAAACCTAGCAATGCTGAAACCAGTGTGCTTGTTTGAGGATGAAGAAACTGAGGTTCAGGACTCTTGAGGACTTGCCTGGGTCACACATTTATTTAGTAGCATTGACAGCTGGGACTAGAACTCAAGTGCTTGATGTAAGGCTGAAGAGATAATAAATAGAACAGGGCCAAAATAATGAAATGCAAGTGAAACCCACAAAAGGAAGGACAAAAGATGGGGAAAGAATGGCAAAGGGAATATTATCTGTTTTGAAAAGTTCTATTAAAATAGAAACAAAACAGTAGGTCCGTCATTTAGTTCCAGCAACTCCTCTGAGGCCACAATAGAATACTGCATTTCTTTGTGATATCTTGAACATTCGATCAGCACCAGATCCCACAGGCTGCGAATCAATTCTAAAACAAAAGGACTCATACTCCTACAGGAACAGTAGATGGACTGGAATTGAGGGAGGGAGATTTCCAAGTATTACTTTATTTCTATTTTTATCTTGCTATATGACCTTTAGAAACTTTTATCTAAAGGTATAAAATGGGTTATAATAATACTCACCTGTCTCACTAGGGTGTTGTGAAATGTCACTAATTAATGTTTATAAAGCACATGGAGGCTTTTAAATGAAAAATTCCACATATAATAATTATGAGTATTTGCATTGTTATTAACATAACATTAGTTACCAACTTCATTATCATTCATGCTCTAAATTTTTTGCTAAGAAAGACACTCTCACCATTTCTCGTGTTCTCTCTCTCTCTCTCTCTCTCTCTCTCTCTCTCTCTCTCTCTCTCTTTCTCTCTGTCTGTCTCCTTCTCCGTCTCCATCTCTGTCTCCGTCTTCTAGGGCTGCTCTTTAAAAGGAGAATTTTTAGGCATGCCAGTATGAGTCAAAAAAACATCCAATTAAATCGTTTCCAAAAAATCCCCGAATCAACCATAGTATGGGTAAACATAACTTAGTGATTTCAGAATTGGTTTGGGTCGCAGTTCTCTTTGATTATCTAATAAAAGCTATGATACTCCTTTCTGGAAGATTGCATACATACATTGTACAACCAGTTTCAAGGTGTTTATGTATCTCTGGATGTAGGAAATATTGCTTTATCACCTGCTATAGGCCAAGCACTGTTCCAGGCACTTGGGAAACATCAGTGAATAAAATAGACAAAGATTCCTACCCTGTTCGATCTTACATGAGTGATAGGAAGCATATAATAAATAAATATAATAAAGTGTATAATGTTAGGAAGGGATAAGTTTTATGCAATGAAGGAAAAGGAGAGCAGGTTGAGGGGAATAAAGAGCACTTGGCAAAATTTCCATTTGAAGCATAAAATAAAGTAGTCCAGATAGACATCATTGGGGTGGTGACTTTTGAGCAATGATTTGAAGGAAGTGAAAATTAGCCAAGTGTATATCTGGTGGGAAAATATTCCAGGAACAGAAAAAGAGCCAGTGTGAAAGCCTTAAACTGGGCCAGCATGCTAGAGCAAGTAAGCAAAGAGAGGGATAGTAGGAGATGATGCCATTATTGCAATAATGGTGTTTTTAACCAGGATGGTAGCAATGGGGACAAATTGGTCAGATCAGATCATCAGATTCTGGGTAGATTAGAAGAAAGAATCAAGAGAATTTTCTGACAGTTTGGAGGTAAAGCATGAAAGAAGAAGTGGTGGGCAGATCAAAGCTGATTCTGAAGAAGTTTTGGTCTCAGTGACTAGAAAATGGAACAAGTTTGGGGGTGGTAAGCCTATTGAAGGACTCCTCCACCATCGCTACCTTCCAACATTAAGGACACTGGACCAAGAGCATTTCCCCTCTGAGAGCAGCAGCATTTCTTGTGTTTGTTGCTGAGTCCTTAGAGCTTAAAACACCCCCTGACACATATTAGTGGCTCAATGAACATTTCTTGAATGAATAAAAGAACCCATTTCTTCTTCTCCTAAAAATGGCCACTTTAGTCTAAGGCGGGTATTTCAAAGATCAGTGAGAAGAGTCCAAGCCAGCAAAGAAAGCCGGCTAGGTGGAGGTTGCCCTGTGCTGTCATTGTAGCACCAGAGAGTTCAGAATTCCCAGACATGCAAATATTCTGCTATGTTTTCACAAAGGACTATCTAGCAGAATATATTTAAATCAAACCTGTGAGGAACTGCAACATCAGAGGCAATTCCCACTGAAACTAAAGGCATCAGGAAGAGTTAAACAATGGAAAAGGCTGACCACAGCTTTGTTATAGTCAGGTTTCTTCCATAGATAGCATTATAATTCATTTCTAGTCATGGCCTTGAAGTTGAGTTAACCTCATGTTGTCGATCTACCACCCTAATATACACAGGTAAGGTGTGCTCTGTGGCGGTGATAGAAATATTTTATTCACACATTTAGCTTTCCCAGGTACTAATTAATTTATTCACCTCCCTAACTGATCAATCATTTAAGATCTTCATTCCATTAGTAAGCTCCATGAAATCTTTATGCTAATTCCTACCCATAAGACTCAAAATGTCCGTTGAATTTGACATTGACAAAAAGGATCAAGCTTAGAAGCTAAATTATCAGAGCATGAAAATATCAATCAATGTAGTTCTCTCGTTGAAAAGTGAGAAAGCTGAGATCTAGGGAGGTGAACTTGTTTATGGGGAACTTGCTTAAGCCATATAGTCAGGCAAAAAGCACAGAAGGATAACAGGTTTCCGAACAGAACTCTGGGTGAGGCTCTTCCCACCATACGTGTGGACTTATGCTCTTCTTACTGACAGGCCCATATTCATCTAAACAGGCAGGCTGAGAAGCCCACACTTTCTGCTTTCTGATTGAGCCACACCTCTGGTAACAATTATTTCAAGGATGAGGCAGTAGGGGGAATATCTGCTTAAGAAAAGCGCTTTCTGCTTTTGACATTTGAATAAATGCTAGAAACATAGGGTTATCCATCTGGTTCTGCTATTGGCTGTCTGTGTGATCCTGGACAAATCAGGAAGTTCTATGCCTCAATTTCTTCTTCTACAAAAGAAAAGCACTGTAGTCCACTCGCTCTAAGTCATGCCTTACTAGTTTAAGAATCTGCGAGTCAATGAATAGTCTCACTGAAATAGTAGAGTCCTTGCTTATTTGAAGATTTATAGCAATTTAGCACCTTCCTTCTCTCCATGAAAATAACATTAGAGAAATGGTTTAGTAAAATTTGATAAAGGAATACAATAAAATAGACAACAATTTTAGATGATGCTTGCAAAGAGTTAGTAAGAATGCAGGAAATACTTTTCTTAAGCTATTAACTGAAGAAATCAGAACACAATTGTATATATACAATTGTATATCCCAATTATATGTTTTTCTAACTTGCACAACAACAAAGCAGTGGTTGACTCTGACAAGTGGGGTCATGGGTGGATAATTGTTTTTGTTTTTGTTTTTTAATTTTTCCTTTGAGCTTTTCTCTATTTTCTAGGGGGAAAAAACCTTTATTTTCAAAAAACAAAATAAATAAGCTTTGTTTTTAAAAAAGATTTATGACCCTGGCATTTTGCGAGTACCTGAAAATTTATGCATTTAGCAAACATAGGCCACTAGACTCTGCTCAGAATATAAATGAGCCCTGATAGGGTATAATGTATTTCATGCTTCTTTCAGATTCCAGTTATTCCTTAACAAATATTTTTGCCCTTGTTTCTGGTGCTAGAAAAATCTAGTCACAAGTGTATAAGGTTAGAGCTGAGAAGTGGGGTCTTTCTTTTTCTTTTTTCTTTTCTCTATTTTGAGAAGTGGGGTCCTTTACAAGAGCTGCAAATCATATTCTCAGCAACTGATTTGAATCCCTACATAGTATAAGACACTATGGGCTCCTAACTGAGAATGTAGGCTTGAAAAACAGAGTCAGAGGACCTAGACCCTAGATGGCAAATACATAGTTCATGAGCTACCTACAACTGCTTCCATTTCCCTAACAAGTGTTACTGGAGGATAAAGGCTCAAATTCTTTCTCTCTAGAAACAGTTTCAGAGGCTTGGAAACAACATTAGCTGTCACCACCAACCAATGGAAGCCGATGTGTGAGTAGAACCTAATTCTTCAACTCTTTCTTTGGGGAAGTCTTAAGGTAATTATGCAGCAATGTCTTTTAAGGAACAAATGAAAGATATTTGATAAATGGATAATAGATGTGAATCTTTTAGAAAAAGTGAAGGCCTCAAAATCTCGATGGAGGGTAGAGAGAAGATCTATTTCAAGGTGACTTATTCACATACTTGACAAGTTAGTGCTTGTTGGCAGAGAGGGATAGTGAGGGGGGCAGGGAAGGGGGCTCATCTTCTGCAAAGATGGACCTCTTCGCAGGGCTACTTATGTATCTTCATGATATGGCACCTGGCTTCCCCCTGAGCCTGTGATTCAAGAGACCACAAGGTAAAAGCCACAGTGATTTTCACAGTCTTGCCTCAGATATCGTGCTCTATCCTTTCCTCAATATCTTATTGGTTATACAGGTAAGGCCCATTCAATGTGAGAGAGAATTACACAAGAGTATGAGAATAGGAGATAGGGAACACTGGAGCCAATAGCTGGGCTCTGCAATCATCTCTAGTTGGGTGGAGCCTCCGGTTCTGCTCACTGACAAGACAGTGTCACTGTCTGGGGTCTATGTTCAGGTGGGGCTGCAGGCATGTCTGTAGTTGGACAGGATGTGTTTGCTGTTAGGCAGGGCTGTAGGCTGGGCCTCATGATTGGGTAGGCTGTTGGCTGTGCTTTGTTGTTGGGTGAGGTCATTAGCTAGACTCTCTTCTCTGGCAGGGCCTCTGCAGGCTGGCCTCTGAGAGTGGCCAGGGTCACCATCCATGTTCCCTGGTTAGACAAGGCCATAGGTTATGATCGATAGTTGGGCAGGGCTTCTGGCTTGGTTCCCTGACCAGATAGGGGTAATAAGGCCCATATTAGGCAAAACTGCCAACCAAGCTCTCTGGCCAGACAGCGCCATGGACTGGGTTCTGTACACAGGCAGAGTCACTGGCTGGGATTTCTGCTCGGCACTACTGCAAGCAGGAATTTGATCCACCAAGAAATGAATGCTGATTTCTGTAAGCCCCACTCCTTTCTCCATCTCTGTCTAATCCCCAGTGGTCAAGCCCTGCAGACTCCCTCAATGATCTCCATGAGGCGAGACCTGAATGGGCCTCCTGGGAAGCATCCTGCAACACTAAGGAAGCTGGATGTCCACCTTAAACTCTTTTTTTTCCCACTAGAAAAACTGTGGTGGAAAGGAGGAGGAGGATGTGGGTGGGGAATGCTCTAAGTGTGGCATTTGTGCCAACATGGGGGGAGGGGCCATTCGGTCAAAGTAAAACTGCTCCTCTTACAGTCTAATGTGGTCTTTCTCAGTCTCTGTGGTCCAGGGGGTTGCTTCAGCCTCAACCCTGGCTTCTGAGATTTTTACAGTAGTGTCTTGTCATAGATAGTTGCTTGTGGGTCTCTTCATGGGGCAACTGAAGTCTAGAATGGCCTATGTTGCCATCTCAATGTCGTTGAGATTTCATTGCTTTTTATGACCTTGAGAGTTTTGAAGAGTACTGGTCAGAAATTTTGCAGAATGTCTTTCAATTTTTTTTCTGGTGTTTTCTCATAATTAGATTGGGGTTGTGGGTCTGGGAGGATGGATGCCACAGAAGTGAAATGCCCTTCTGATCATGTTATATCAGAGGGTACATGATATCAACATAACTCACCCCTAGTGATAACTTTGATTATTTGGCTAAGGTGATGTTTGTCAGGTTTTTTCACTGTAAAATTTCTTTTTGCTTGCTTATTTATTTAATCATTTATTGATATCACTGTGGACACTCAGATATATTATTATTTGAATTGCACAATGTCATGACATTTTAACATAAAGTTCATAGACACCTGTTTGCATTATATACTAAATTGAATGCAGTCTTAGTCTTAACTGTAAACTCTTCCAGGGAGAGGAATGTACACCACTCTACTCATCACCTATATCAAATGCCACTTTCCAGATGCTTTTATTGACTAGTCCATCTAAATGAGTGTTTCTCCTCACTGCTACCAGTCTCTTTTATATTATTCCATTGAATTTTCCTTGTAACACTTGCTGCTACTTGATGATTTTTAAAATAATTTTGCTTATTTACCCATTTATCATCTGCCTTTTCTCACTGGAATAGCAGTTCCCTGAGATCAGTTCCCTGAGATCTTGTTCACCTCTGTAGCCCCAGTGTCTCAAACAGTATCTGGCATATAGCTGGTACTCAGTAAGTGTTTATTGGATAAATCAATAAATCTTCATAGTTCTTACTATGCCTAATGACTGGCCTTAGAGAAAAAAATAACTTTTTACTAAATGAATATAATCTGTAATTCCACTGGTTCATGCTAAACATGGTTAAAATACATTTTTATTTATAAAATTATGATTTGTAAAAATAACTTTTCAGGACAACATTGATATCACAAATCAAAGTAATAAACATGGAGTAAGTCCTCCCTGTCAGGCAGTCAACTTAACTTCCTAATTGTGTTTTCTTCCTATTAGCACTGGAAAAAGTCGGGGTTCTCTGAGCTCACATCAGCTGGCTATGGAGAAAAACAAGTGGAAACAGACAGAATTGTCCCAGGTGCCAAGGGGATCTGGTTCATGCTTAATCAACAAAGCAGGCCACTGAGATGTGCCTGGGTGGTCAGATAATAAAAAGACCGGCATAGGAAGAATCAAGAAAGAAAAAAAGAAAGGTAGAGTTGGCCAAGACAGCCAAATGCCTAAATTTGAGTTCAGTATTAGTGAGCTATTTTAAGCCTCGTGAAGCATTTACCCAGTTAGGGTAGAAAGAAATGGAATTCTGAGGAGCAAGCAACAGTCCTTTTCCTGGACTGGAGAGGTGGCTGAAGCCTGATAGAAATTTGGACCTTTTCCCCAGGTTGTTTGGTAAAAATTATCAATGGCTGACATTTAAGAGAAATGAAATCTGATGAGGCAGAGTAAATGCAGTGTGAATGATTTGCTTTTCTCCATAACTGAGAGGATAAACATGATTATTTACCTAATAAAGAATTCTTTGATGTTCCCAAAACAATCCTATTAGCTTAATAAATGGTTGAAAAATTATGATTTACATGAACTTGGTTAATAAATATACTGAGAAGTCTCTGTCCATTTATCATTGATTTCCATATGTTTGTACAGACAGCTGAGTTCTTTCTTTTCCTCTGAATGCTGCATCTGCAGGAAAAATCAGGATTGAATTTAAAACAAAAAATAATCATTATAAACCTCCTAGGTAAATGATAGTGACTCATTATCCATGCCATAGAATCAGGGCCAACATCCAGTTATGGGACCCTTTCTTACTTTCTGTTTTTTGGAGAAGAAAAAGTTGACCCATGGTATACCATCACCCAAAAGTCAATGCCAGATTGGAGAATTCAGAATAATCTTTACTTCATGATCATTTCTTTCCAAAAGTACTTATCAAGGCATCAAAGATGAGCTCCGTAAACAACTAACAAAAATCTCTTATCTCATTTCAGATTAAAAAAAAAAAAAAGCAATTCTGAGTCATATTATAGGTTGTGCTATTGACTTAATTGTTTCTCCATAATTCATATAGAGAAACCCAAACTCTCAATATCATTGGAGATGATGTCTTTCGGAGATAATTGTGTTTATGAGGTCGTAAAGGTAGGGCCCTTATGATGGGATTAGCACCCTTATAAGAAACACCAGAGAGTTTCCTCTCTTTCTCCCTTCCTTCTCTTTCCCCCTCTGCCTGTTTCTCTCTCTCACTCTTTCTCCTCCTTCTCTCCCATGTGAAGACACAAGAAGAAAGCAACTGTCTAAAAGTTAGCAAGAAAGTCATCATCAGAAACTGAATGCAGCTAGAGCTTTATCTTGGACTTTTCCAGCCTCTAGAACTGTGAGAAAATTAATTTCTGTTGTTATAGTAGCCCAAGCTAACAAGGGTTGCCATAGTGCATTACTATATCTCATCAGCTTGCTCTCTTTGATATGTCAAGTTTCCCAAATAAGGAATCATAATACAATCAAAAGCTTTTAGGAAATAATTACATGGCAGTAAGATAGTGAGCCCCTTTCACTAGAAGCATGCAAGCAGATACTGTATGCCATCTCTGAGAAATACTTTGAATATGTGTAGAGCAGATGGAAGGTTGACTTTGTGAATCATGTGGATGCTAGTAAATATTGGGAACATACAATTAAAATAAAGTAATACATAAATTAGGTGGAAGCATCTGGACATTTAGTGGGAAGGTGAGGGAAAGGGACATAAACTGTAATTGGGAGGAAATCTACTCAACATACTGAAAATGTAGGGAAAGAATTCTTACAAAAATGATAGATTAATATTTCAAGAGTTTTTGAATGGTTGGAGGGGTGACAGAAGACCTCATTGCTTCAAGTTCTGCCCACCCAATGTCTAACTTCCAACAGCTGCACCTCTTTGCCCTAAATGGACTCAGTGACTCACTTCTAATGAATAGAATATGGCAGAAGTTATAGATAGCGTGTTACTTGTAAAACTAGGTCATGAAAGTTTTGTGGCTTCCTTCTTGCTTTCTCTCCTGAATTAGTTACTCTGGGGGAAGACAGCTGCCATGTCGTGAGGATATTTAAACAGCCTATGAAGAGGCCTACAAAGTAAACTGCTGAGGCCTCCTGCCAAGAGCCTGGTGAATGAGACATCTTGGAAGTGGGACTTCAAGCCTCAGTCAAGCCTTCAGATAATTGCAGCCCCTGGTGACATTCGGATTGCAACCACTTGAGCCAGAACCACCTAGTTAACTGCTCCCAAATTTCTAACCTATAGAAATTAAGGTAATAAATGTTTGTTGTTTTAAGCCACTAAGTTTTGAGGGTAATTTGTTATACAACAGTACATAACTAAAATAATGCCACTGAGCTCAAGTACAGAGAATGAGCAATAAGGTCAAAGGCCTGAGACATGAGGAACAGGACCAAATATGGCTTGTATTTTTTTAACCCATTTTCCATTTAGAAAAAAAAAGTGCAGTTCGCTGCCAGCGTTAATTTTACATAAACACGTTCTTTGAGGCTGAAGCAAATCTAACTAGTTTTCAATGTAAAAATAAAATATAGAAACTGTTCTTGGAGTTATTTCTAAAGAGAACTTGTCTCTAATCCTAATGCAACAGAAATGTATACATAAATTGGATTCATCAAATGAATCTTCGGCTAACAACTGTTCGAGAACATCACATGTAGGAATCCGTTTTCTAGGTTTGACATTTTCTAGGTTCGACATTTTCAGTGATTGAGAATTACTATATTTTATAAATGGAAATACCATACTGAAAACAGAATGCTATAAATAGAATGATGTAATTTGTTTCCAAAGACTATCAATATACTAGAACGATGCAAAAATAATAATAAAAGTGAGATATTTAGTGGTAAACTTTGGGGGTAAGGTTAAAACTGTAATCTGCGAGTTATCTCAGGTTAATGCTGCAGCTACAAGCATCACCAGCAAGTATTCTCAGAGCAAATGGGAAATTCTAATTTTTAAACAAAAATTAGAATCACTGTGTATGTTATTTTGTGAATGATTTTTTTTTTTTACTGAACCTCAGATGCATACAAGGCATTAATCATAATTCTTGGATCATGACATACTCTCATCCTTTACTCATAGCCCTCTCATTTTATGTTTTTAATAATATAATATACACTCATAAACTCAATTACCAGCCCAAGAATTAGAATATAGCTAATCATTTACATTCATCTATATATGATTATATGCACACAGGTGAGAATTTTTTGCTTTAAAGTATATCCTGTTGTTTCATCCCATTAAATACATTTCTACATAAATTTTTCATGTTTACACCGAATTCCATCATGGATGTGTCAGAATTTGTTTAACTAGTTCCTTATTGTTGAATATTTAAAATGTTTGTAGATTGTGCTCTTAAAAATGAGATGGTGGTGAATATCCTACATATAAATTTGTGTGCCACACTGATTAATTCCTTAAGATAAATGTTTGAAATTGCAAGTCTCTATGAGACCGAAATTCAACTCTACTGTTGCCACAGGGGCAGGCTTGCCTGGACTATCAGAAAGTTCTCATCTTTCCCACACAAAGCCTCTACACCACAAAACTAGGTCCAAGGAACCCACTTTCATTCAAAAGACCATCAGAACTAAATTCAAAATCTTCCACATCCCTCCTTACCTCAGTCACCACAGAGCACACCTCTCCAGTATCTTCTAACCATTTAGCTCCAAAGGGTGCTGTAAATCCCTAAATATGTTCTACCTTCTCCTTCAAAACAAAACAACAGCAGGAAAAAAAAAATCTGCTGGAAATTTCTTTTCTATAATGTCTCATAAATGTTAGCCTCCTCTCTGACCCACTATTCCACTCACCTCCTTCCTTTAACTGAAACTTGAATTTCCCTTGGGATACTGCTCCTATAGCCTTCTCAGGGAGAAGCTGTTTTCTCAACTGACTTTTCTGAGAAAACTAATTCTCCTTCTCCTTCAATAGCAATCATTCTGCTATGTGTAGCAACTTCCTCCCTTTTCATGGGAATTACCTAGCAATTCCTTGATCACTCTGCTCCCTTAATAAAACAGAATCGTGTGTCCTCTTCACTCCACCTCCTGACATCTCTTTACATAGCCTCAAGCTCTATGTGAATAACCTCTCTAACAGCCTGACTTCTTAAATCCCTGTTCTTATCTCCAACGTCTTTTTCTTTTATGCTACAGTAGGTACATTCCCGACCTCATCATCGCCAGAAACCACACCACATGCAAGGTAGTGAATTCATATACTAGGAACCAAAAATGGAAGCTGCTGGGCTTTTGTCGTGCTGATCCACATAATGGGCACAGCTGAAAAACTAGATGGAGCGGAGAAAGGCTTGGTCGATTTATGCTATAAAGGGCCCAAAGTT
This sequence comes from Pteropus medius, assembly GCF_902729225.1. Classification (NCBI taxonomy): domain Eukaryota; kingdom Metazoa; phylum Chordata; class Mammalia; order Chiroptera; family Pteropodidae; genus Pteropus; species Pteropus medius. Next base: position 3,071,498 of record NW_024342644.1, on the reverse strand, counting down.
TTTTCCTGCAGAACACAAGATATCTGGAAGATGAAGATAAAAGAGAGAGAAACACACTCAAATTGCAGCAGAGGTGAGAAGGGAGATGCCGGGGAAAGTGATAAGCAAAGGGAATTTATGTTTTTGCTATGATAAAACATGTAATTCTTCTTTGTTCCTTTTCAAGACGCTTTAGTAAAAAAAATTTTTTAAACGCTCTTTTAGGTTTTCTTGCATGTTGGAATTATGTTTGTTTTGAATGCAACACCATGCTGAAACTGGCTACTAGGCAGTCCCTATCATTCAAGGTACACACACACACACACACACACACACACACACACACACACACACACTTCTCTGGCCTCCTTTCCTACCTACTTTCCATACAAAGAAAAGTCTTTGACTTCACTGGATCTCTAATCCTTTCAGCTTCCTCCTATATTCTCTAATCATCAGCCCCCTTCCTATTTTCTTTTAATTCTTTCTCAACTTCAGTTTCTGTGGTCCAGCAATAAAATCACCTTCAACCTTTATGACCTTCTTGGATAGATGTCCACTGAAGACCTTCTCTGTGTCAGTAAAATGTAACTGAATGATTCTGGAGAAATGCCCACAAATGCAGAAGCTTTTGTCACTATAAATGTATAACTATCACCTCAAATGAGCACTAAGTACTATCAATGATTACATTGGTTTGCAGAGCTTGACTTCAATCTCTCAGGAAGGACCATTTTACACCTTCTCCACATTCGCTTATACCTGGGCTCCCTGGCTCTACTTCACTGATGAATTAAGGTCATCACTTATGAACTCACTCATCTTCCCACCTCCAAATCTGTGCAACTATCTCTGTTAAGCCTTACCACTTTCCCCTCAGTTAGTCCCCATAAAATGGAATAGTCAAACTTGAAGCTTTCATTCTGATAGGTATGAAATGTATCTCATCATGGATTTTCTTGAATATTGAAAAGACTGGTTATCTTCTCATATCTTCATTGACAGCTCGGCCAGTTAATACCTATTCATGTCTTTGCCCATTTTTCTATTGAATTGTTTTTATTCTAATTACTGACTTCTAGATATTTAAAAAAATATATTCTAATATTCATTCTGGAACTGTTATATGCATTACATAAGTTTCTTTCAAGTCTATTATATTTTAACTTTTTATGATATCTTTTGATGCATAGAAGTAGTAATTGTAATATAATTGTATTTATCCTTTTCTTTATTGTTCATTCTGCTTGTATTTTGTTTAATAAACTCTTCCCTACCTTGAGATCATAAATATATATTTTTCTACTTTGTCTTCTAATAGTAAAATAATTTTCCTTTTACATTTAAGTCTTTCGCTTATGTGAAAGTCTTTCATTTTCGAAAAAAATATGTTTATTATTGATAACATGGATTTTCATTATTTTCCATGGATAATAAATTGTTCCAGAATGATTTATTGACTTATTCATGCTTTCTCCATTGAGGCAATACTAATCCTGTTTGGTATCATGTCTCCATATATATATGTGGTGTCTACTTCTTTAGTTTTTTCTCATTGATATTTTTGTTTATTATTCTGTCAATGCCAAGCTGTCTTAATTACTATAAGTTAAATTCCATGACATTGTTAATATCCTATTGATTATGACTGATAGAAAAGAAGGAGTAATTTTACATTATTCAACCTAATAATGTCTTCATATTAAGTTTTTAAGCTTATGCTCCTATCTTGTTCTTCTTTCATAAAAATTTTTTTGTTAATCTTACTTTAAAAATAAACATTTTAGAATTGATTTGTCAAACTTCTTAAAAAGAAAGCTAAAATCTCTTGGGATTTTGATTAGTATTGCTTGAATTTTTAAGTTAATTTTGGCACTAATGACATTTTACAACATTGAGTTTTACTTTTCATAAATACATGTTCTTTTTAATTTATTAGGGTCTTTAAAATATCTTTTTAAAACATTTAATAAATTTATCCATAAGTTTCTTGCACAGATTTCTTTAGATTTATAATCTAGTAGAGTAGTCAGATAGCTATCTATAAACCGTTTATTTGTATCTGTCATTATTTAATAAATAAATAAATAAATATTTATTTATTAAAAAATCATATTTTTTAATCACATGATTGTTTCTAAATACAATCAAAGTCTCTGTAGACAAAATAATACATTTTTAAATTCAAATTATTAATATTAAACATACATTTTATATTCTAGGCATTTTTAACAACCAACAGTTCTTTCTTTCTTTTCTTTTTTGCAGTCAAAATAACTAATTTATATGAATTTATAATATTTCAACTTATGCCAATATACCTGATTTATAACTCAATTCTTCACTCTTAATTCATACACCAGAGAAAGATATTAACTGTATCATAGGCTAATAATCCCTTGGTTAAAAGAGCATTCAGTTATACCAAGAATCTGGATGACCTTTTTGTTTGGCACACCAGAGTATTTTTTTCATCAGACTCAATGGTAAAAAAGTAAAAACCTTTTCTCTAAGATCAATAGCAAGACAAGAATGCCCACTCTCATCACTTCTATTCAACATTGTATTAGAAATCTTAGCCAGAGTATTTAGGCAAGGAAAAGATACAAAAAGCATCCAAATTGGAAAGGAAAAAGTAAAATCGTCACTATTTGCGGATGACAAGATGTTATATATAGAAAAGCCTAAAGACACCATCAAAAAACCATTAGAACTAATAAACAAATTCAGTAATGTTTCAGGATATAAAATTAATATATAAAACTTTCGTGACTTTTTATATACTAATAAAAAACTATCAGAAGGAGAAATTAAGAAAGTAATCCCATGTACAACTTCATCAAAAAGAATAAAACACCTAGAAATAAATTTAACCAAGGAGGTGAAAGACTTGTATATTGAAAACAACGGTAATGAAAGAAATTGAAGACAAATAAATGGAAACACCGAAAATAAACACAACAAAAGCAAAAATAAATAAGTAGGACTATACCATAGGAAAATGCTTCTGCATAGCAAAGAAAACCATCAACAACAAAATGAAAAAAACAACCTACTGAATGGAAGAACATATTTGCAAATTATATATCTAATAAGAGGCTAATATCCAAAATACATAAAGAACTCATATAGTTCAATAGCAAAAAAAAAAACCAAAAAACAAATAATTTGATTAAAAAATGGGTAAAGATCTGAATAGACATTTTTCCAAAGAAGACATACAAATGGCCAACAGGTACATGAAAATATGCTCAACATCATTAATCATCATGCAAATCAAATCCACAATGAGATATCACCTCACATCTGTGAAAATGGCTATTATCAAAAAGACAAGAAATAACAAGTGTTGGCGAGAATGTGGAGAAATGGGAACACTTGAACACTGTTGGTGGGAATGTAAATTGGTTTAGCTACTATGGAAAACAGTATGGAGGTTCTTCAAAAAATTAAAAATAGAACTACCATATGGTACAGCAATTCCACTTTTGGGTATTTACCCAAAGAAAATGAAAATGTTAACTCAAAAAGATATATGAACCCCCCACCCATGTTCATTGCAGGATTATTTACAACAGCTGAGCTATGGAAGCAGCCTAAGTGTCCATTGATGGGTGCATGGATAAGAAAGTTGTGATATACACACAATGAAATATTATTCAGCCATAAAAAATGAAATCTTGCTATTTGCAACAACATGGATGGACCTCAGGGCATTATGCTAAGTGAAATAAGTCAGATAGAGGAAGACAAATACTGAATAATCTCTCATATATAAAATAAAAAAAAAAAAACCTCATAGATACAGAGAATTGAAAAACAGATTATTGGTGGTTGCTAGAGGCAGCGGGTAAGAATAGGAGAAATGAGTAAAGGGGGTATACATTTTTTAAACAGAAAAAATTTTAAATATTATATTATTATACATGTTATATATATTATATGTATTTATTACATATAAATTATATATGTTAATTTTCATGAAAGTAAGTTATCATATGTGAAGCTGAAATGGGACATAGCCCAGTTTTACTATGCAGGACCATCTAGCCCCGTAAGGGAAAGATATAGTTTTGTTTAAGAGTGTGGACACTGAAGCTAGAGTGTCTCAGTTCAAATCCAGCTCCATCACTTCCTATCTTTATAAACTTAAGCTTGTAGCCTAATCCTTCTGTGCCTTAGGTTACTCATCCATGAGATGGGATAAATAATAATACCTACCTCCTAGACTTGTCAAGGGGATTAAGCACTTACAGCAGGCTCTAGCACATATTAAGTACTACATAACTGTTACCTAGTAAAACTGTTTTCTATTATTATTTTGGCCTCTATATTCTCTTATATGCAGCCAAATATACCTAATCTAAGTAAAGTATTTTGAACCATGCAAATATTTTTGACACAAAGATTGGTATAACTTACCCCCCACACATACCCGATAAATGAGATAATCTCAACTACTGCTGAGTTGTTTTGGAAACTGATAAAGAATGTGAAGAAGCAAAGAGAGAAACTAGTAAGTCACTAACTTTTTCATTTGAAAATGTCCTAATGAAAATTATTATATAGATAATGGAGTTGTTTAGCATAATTAGGTAATAGCCTGGAGTAGTGGACACCTTGGTAGATTTATAATGAGAGAAGGCAATGCAGCCACAGCTAATGAAAATTTTCTAAGCTTAACTGGCCCTCTAAGACACTTAGCTGGACTAGTCCTAATTATTTCATCTCAGGGAGTTTCTGGGGAACACTGGCACTTAAATATAGCTAAGGCCATATGCCGCCAGTTTTCATGGTGGACTCTGCCACAGCTAAACAGCAGAAAACTATTAAGAGGTCCCAGTCGGCTTTGAGTGAGTGCCAATAGGCAATACCTGGTGGTTGCCACTCTGGGTCCATAACCTTGCTTACTGGGGTGGGTTGAGAGTTCTATAAGGTTCTCCTTGAGGCTTCAGATATAGTCTAGAATAAATTATGAGAACTTCTAGATGACTCAGTCTCCACAATAATCCATGTTAGGTAAACAAGGTAAGAGAGAGGTGCTCTGTACCTCCTAGCATATCTAGGCCACATTAGCTATGAGAACCCATTCCCAGGGTAGAGGACTCTCAAACACAACTATTATAAAGAAAAATGAAGAGAATGTCTATGGGTGCCAGGCTCGGCTGAATCCAAGGTCTGGCTGGTCCAAGGTCTGGCTGTGATCCAGACCTGTGGTTAGGAATAGAATCCTGAATTGAGAATGTTACACTAGTGTAGTAGGGTGCCTGTGCCTAAAATATGTAAACATACTTCAGTTTATTGTATCATGCATGTGTGGCTGAATGGCACTATTGTACTCTGCTATGTGTGGAGCCATGAGGTCCCCTGGAGAGCAAAAGGGGAGCACAAGAAGGGAAGCAGAAGTGCATGTAACACCGCACTTCTCCCAAAAGAACTGCGCTTATAGAAACAGAAGTGTGCTCCACACAATAAAGTTGCTGTCTGCCGTTTCATTCTCATGTCTGCCTCTTGTGCATTCTTCCAACTGGGTGTCTCACCATCAAACCTTCCCTTCTCGATCAGTTCAGGACTGACAATGTCCCAGAGCTGGAAGGAACCTGGCAGAAATATAAAGCCTTAAAAGAACATGCTGGTCTCAAGACGTGATTAGAGGGGATACCAAAAAATTTTAAATTGAAGTTGCAAATATAAGTTCCTGGAAGCCCAGATGGGTAATATAAAGCACTAAGGAGAGGAGACATCATTGGAAAATTGGAAAGAATGTCCTTATCTCAGGAGGCTGTAACTGATCCATTCCAGAGGCACGTTGCTGTCTACAGATGCCCAAGACTAATCTGCTTCAACAAGAGAAGCTAAGATCAAGTTGTCTTCCGAAAGCTCTCATTTTTTAAATGTTGATTACTACTAGTACTACTACTACTACTAATAATAATAATAACTGGCCCAGAACTCATAACTGCTAGTCATATTTGGTTTGTGGCTGCCAATTTATATCCATGTTTTAGAATATGGATTTCTGACCCTTTTGTAATCCATCATGGTACAATAGCCTAGAGCAAGGCCACAGTGCCTATGATCAATGGCAACAAGTTGAAAGAAAGGGCTGCTGGAATACCACACTCCCTGATGAGATTTGTGTGCAACCTGAAACGGGAGGCTTCCAGGGATAGTTGCCTTAATGTGCAGGATGTCCCCATCACCACTCCACCTGTGTCCTTGAGGAATTATCTTGAGGCTTCAGGGAACAGAAAAGGTCTCCTGGAATGATTTAGATGAGTTTTAACATTTATAACTCAAAGTTTAAAAGATGTTATGTCTATAAGGGGTAAGAGTGACCAAGTCAAGTGTTTGTGCTCTCTACAACTCTCCATCGCTATTACAAGTCACTTTTTTGGTGGTAGTAACATAAAGTATAACAAGTAATCTGCCCTTGAAGAGATTACAATATATTTAGGGAGGTTTTTCTTAAGAGAATTAGAAGTATTAGAACATGAATCATATATTGTATATTGTTTAGGTTTTAGACAATCAATACAAAACATTCCTACCTCTGTAGAGTTTGGATGCACTTGAAAAATAAGACACAAGAAACAGACAAAATGATGAAAATATCAACTTTCTGAATGAGAAATCATGTGGTAATAGATATACTCCCAATATCCCCCAGAGTTAGTTTAAGGTGTACAACATGATTTGATATAAGTATATTTTGCAAAGCGATTACCACAAATTTAGTTAATATCATGACCTCGCATAGCTAAATTTTTTTCTTATAAGGAACTTTAAGATCTCCTCTGTTAGCAACTTTCAAATACAGAATACAGTGCTGTTAACTATAGTCAACTTGCTATATACTACATCCCCCAAACAAATTTATCTTACCACTGGAAGTTTGTACCTTTTTAACCAACTTCACCCATTTCCCCCACCCCCTACCCCTTGCTCTTGGGACCATCAACCTGTTCTCTGTATCCACAAGTTCAGTTTTTTAGATTCTACGTATAAGTGAAATCATACAGTATTTGTCTTTCTCTTTCCTGATTATTCTTTATTATTAAAAATATAGAAGCCCTTTTAATGCATCGCTATAAAGTAGAGACTTCTTGGGTCTTGCTTATTTTTTGATATAGAAAAATAGGGGGATTCAGCAAGGGCCAGCCATAGGCTCTAACACTAAACTTTAGTAAATTGACTGATTGCTTTCTTTAGTCATTTGACAAAAGCTTAGAATTTATGAGATTTAACTGAAGTGCATAATATATGAAAATGATGTTTTTCTGCTTGGAGGCCCCCTTCTAAACTTTCTGTCAGCCTGATTCTCAATGAATCTACAGAGTTGACTAAGAGATAAGTCATTACTTCCTTGCCTTTCTCTTATCATCTTCAAGTTTCCTTCTTAAGACTTCTAAGATTATAACACATTTATAACATGTTTTGCTAAATCTAAAAAAGATAATTCAGAACTGCTTTAATTAATGAATCAGTAACTACACCTCAAAGGTTGTCTATTCTTTTTCCTTTCACCCTGAACACAGGTTTTCTGAAATAGACACACCTACAATATTGAAAATGACTAGAAACATAAATGTGACCCCAGACACAATGACCTTAGCAATTATGCCTGAAGCATGAATTGTGAGAGAAAGGTAATTCTGTAGTGGGAACCACCTATGTTTATTCTCAACCAGTCAAAACAGAGATATGTAAGTATTAATAAAGCATTCAAAGAAATCAGTAAACAACAAAGCAAGCAGCACAATCCATTTCAAAATACATGCATGTAACCATCAATAAAAATTAAAACTTCCACTTTATTACATTAAGTGGTCTAAGGATTATTATCAGGAACGTGGCACTCTGATCATCTGAAGGTAGTTGTGGATAGTATCGTGCTATCAAAAGGGACAATATACAAGACTTTTTACAGGCAATGCCCTATTGAGGATATTAAAGTATGTGTTCTCTTTCCCTTACCCTTTGCTTCCTGTTGAGTGAATCCAGGAACTTTTAGATAAAATGCTCATGCTGAAGTTTTCGAATCCATTTAATAAGGCATCATGACTCAACTTGGCAAGGTTTTTTTCCCTTGCTTCTTTTCCACCTCAAACTGTTTTGATTCATTTGTGAGAAATTTATTTTTCCCAATTGAAAAACCCTTTTGTAGCTGCCAGTCACTAATCTCCCCTCTGACACATTCATTCAACCAGACTAAATCCAATATTGACATTTGTATCTAGGGGAAAAGAGGTTAAGCACTGGGAGAAAAAGCAACTCCTGCACCCTGCCAAATTCCGTGCATCTAAATGAGCTATGATGGGTTCAATTCATGGGGAACCCTGGAGAACTGAGGGGGCTTTGATCACATCTAGGGGCCATCATCCCTTACCTAGGCAGCCAAATGGAAGTTGTGTGTTGCTATCTATAGGTACCAGTAGCATCCCGGCTTGAAGAAATCATTTTCTAGTACCATCATCTCAGGAGAGTCTCTTGAATGCTTTTATTGGACTTTGCTTTCTCTGGAAGAAAAAAATCCACCACTGTAATCCCTTGAACGTTCTGCCCACGTCTAGAACTGACATTCCCTTTCTTTGGCTCTTGCCTTAAGGTAACAGAGGGGCAATAAGGGCTCTTCCTACCAAAGCTATGCAAGGCAATTTATCTAGTTAGGACATTCTGCTCCTACTCCTCCTCTTCCCTGCCCAGGTATATGACTATGTCTATAGTGTACAGTGATACACAGTAACAGCTGCTTACCTAATATAGGCATTGCTAGAAAAACAAACATTTCTCTTTTAGTAAGAAATAAAAAATATGGATTGAATTGCAATGTATTAAAATTAATATTTGCAATGTAAATCAAATATAAAAGTGTAAATTTGAAATGATAGAAGGAATTGAAGGAAAACAAAGGTGAGAAAAAGTCAATGTTTAATTTGCAAGCAAGGGATAGGACCCAGTATTATTTACATTCAATTCTTTAAATGTCTTCTTCCATCATCCAACCTACTTTATCACTGAAGTATTATCCCCCTTACACTATGTTTCTTACTAAATTAAACAAAAAAAAAATATTAAACAGAGGGAGTGAGATCCTTAAAGCCTTCTGGTATTTACTGAGCCTCAGTGTTTTTTCTTCTTAATTAAGAATAATCTTAATTAAGAATAATCACTGAAAAATCATATCAGACTTCAGTAACATGGAACCACTTAGCCTCTATGTCTTCTTAATAATGTATTGCTATATTCTGTTGCTTTAGGTTTTAGTGTTAATTTTCTCTGAGTTTCTGATGGTGTACAAGTTTGTCCACAGAAGTCTAATACAATAAATACTCTTTTATGTTTTTTCCGTAGTATTCAGATATTCCTATTATTTTAAGAATGCCACACTTTAAACTATGGTCACATAGGACATAGTCACATATTTTTGAAAATGTACTTATATAACAATTTAAATTTCATCTTCAATTCCTTTTAAAGGAAAAGTCATCAGTCATGATTTCCCTTCTATTTTTAAACCAAGAGTATTTAACTTTTTTTCTCAACAGCTTATAAATTTTAGCTTATTTTGAACCTTTCACATTGCATGCTGGTTTCACCATCTATTCAATTTCCATTCAGTTTCCCTAAGAGTGTGACATTGGTTTGGGAGTACAGATTAGAAGTAAAGAGCATTGTAGATTCTTAGAGTTGGAAGGGATATTGAATACTTAATAAGCCAATACAGTTTGCTACTGGGTTACTTATTATAGTTCACTAGAAAAATTCATTGTCAAATTATAATAGTCAAAAAATTAAAACCAGGACTCTCGTGTGAATATAGCATGAATCTGTGTTAAAATGGATCAAACTGATTGAGTTTAACCATTAAAATGATGAAGCTGATCAAAATAAAAATAAGAGAAATTTATATCATACTAAGAGAGAATTTTAAAATAAGTTTGCTAAATTAGAAAAAAACACTGGTTAAAATCCTAGAGATTAATAAAATGTTAACCTTTGGAATTATCTTTTCTACCAAACAATTATTTGCACTTCTCCCTGAAAAGGTTCACAAGTTAACATGTACTGCCCAGTGTCTGAAGCTTTAATTAATAGTAATAGCAAAGCCAAACACAGATACACTTCCTAGAGAAATAATTTTTGGGTGATGCTGTTTTTTAAAAAAAGCCTCATTTTGACATTTAAAGAACATGCCTCCCGCCTTTTTGTTTTATTGCCAAGCTTTAAATAACACAAATAATAAACTTCTAGCTCATTCAGGGACTGTAGCAGGCTGAATAATGCCCCTCTCCCTGTAAGATGTACATACCTTAATCCCCAGAGCCTGTATCTGACATTATCTGACATTGTGAAAGGAACCTTGCAGATGTGATTAAATTAAGAATTTCGAGAAGGGAAGATTATTGTGGATTATCTGGTGGGCCCAGTGTCATCACAAATATCTTAATAAGAGGGAGGCAAGAGGGTAAAAGCAGAAAGGAGATACAAGGACAGAGGCCAAGGTTAGAGTGATGTGCTGTGAAAACGGAAGAAGGAGTCTTGGGCCAAGGAATGCAGGAGTCTCTAGAAGCTAGAAAAGGCAAGGAATTAGATTCTCCCTCAGAACCTTCAGAAACAAAGCAGCCCTGCCAGAACTTCTGATCTCCAGAATTGTAAGATAATACATTTTTATTGTTTTAAGCTTCTAAGTTTGTGATGATTCATTGCAGAAGCCATAAGAAACGAATACAGAGCTCATAGGAGGGATCTCTTAGCACTGAAAGTATGAGATGTGGTAGAGAAATGGCAAATTCTACAATTCTAAGCTGTTTCCACATGCAGTTTGCTCAATCAATAGATCCAGAATATAGAAAAAATGACTTAAACATTTAAAAATAATTAGGTCCAAAAAAACTACTTTTACTGAGTTGAAAAACAATCCAGTTAATCAACATTAAACAAATAAACAAACTGAAAATCCCACCTTGTTGAATTTGTAAGATTAAAGAAGAAAACCAAAGTATATTTCATTAGGTTTATCAACACTATGCGTAATGAATGCAGTCACTCAAACTCAATAAATGTGACTTAAGTTTTTAATTCTTTTAACTAGCTCTATAAACTATGTGTTGTACTATTATACACTATTTTTTATTTTGTGTATCTTGCCATAAATCTGAGTTTATTGTCTGAATGTCTCCTTGATATTATTTCTAAAGTGATTAAATTTCCAAACCTTATTAAAGTTACCTGTTTTATCTATTTTGTTTTGTCTTATTTTTGTCTTGTTTTGTTTTGGGGTTTTTAATTTTTTTTTGCTTGGTTGGTTGGATTCCCTGGCTTCCCCTAGAAGTCTCTTAACTACAGATCTGGTCAGCAAGTTTTGGGAACCAGTAGTCTGCACTTGTCACTGCCTTCTGTAGAAGCTTTCAAAGTGTTCCCATTGTAAACTGCTCACATAAGCCTGGCAAGACCAACATGATTTCGACTCTGCTGCCACTCCAGCCTATCTTACACCTCCTGGCCTCATACTCCGAGTTTGCCTCTACTACAGCTCTTCATCAGGAGGACTAGCCCTGCCCCTCCATCCAAGGCCAGGAAACACATATTCATTCTTCAGACCCAGGCTTGGACGTGGCCTTCCTCAGGAAGTCTTCCCTGCACTCCTAAGGCTTAGTTAGAGACCCTGAGGCATACTTCTAGACCACCTACTTCTTCCCCATTAGAATTTATGTTTGTTTATTGACTGTAAGGCTGGAAGTGGGGCAATGTCTACCAGTTTGTCCTTAGTTGGGTTCTAAACACTTCAGCATCTGTACTTCTTTCACCAAGACTATTAATAATCTGTAGTCCAGGACTGGCTCCTGGACAACTATGAATAGCATTGGCCAGGAGAGTAGTGGTGGCCCCAAACCTACTCCCTATCCCAGCCCTTTTTACCCAGTCCTCATTACAAACATATCTGGAATGTCTACAAGCTCTGGAAATAGAGACTTATAAAATAAATTATCTTATGGCATAAGACTTTGGGGGCCACATCTTAAAAATGCAAATCCTCAAATATCTCCCATGGAAAGTTCGATTTGGAAATTATGAGTGGAAGCAGGGGTCTATGTTTTTCATGGGTGAACCAAATGATTGAATGATCCATCAAATATAAGAAATATCAGTACAAAGGAAAAATCATGCACTAAATCATAGCATCTCTGCTGTGGAAAACCTCTTGCATAGGTCGCAAGAAGCAAGAAGGACATCTTTGATGGTCAGAGACAGAGTGAGGGTGGTTTTGGTCTGGCATGGACCAGGTGAAGGCAGAATGGTGGTCAGTTCTTAAGAGTTCAGCAGTAGCATTGGGAAGAAGGCAGAGAGGTGGACGCCGGGGCAGAAGGACTCCAGAGGGGCAGGTGGGGGCTCCTGTTATAGGAGGGGACTTGTTATAAGAGGGGTACCTCCAAGTATCCCAGAGGGGCAGAAGAACTGAGGTTTGAACTCTGTCTTTGGTGTGGTACATTGGTAGTCCTGGGCACAAAGCCTGAACCCTGCCAATAAGAGAGCACTGACTCATGACACTTGTCACGTCCCACCTAATGTCTTAGTTTACACCATCCTGAGTCAACCAAGAACTGAACTAGCCCTTGCACAATAAGAGCCCCTGATTGGACCAGGTTGAGCATCTCACCCAAGGGGCCCACTCATGGGCTGGCTATTGATCTATATATGAGATTTGGCACATCAAAGTCTGTCTGATTGGGCGAAGCCAACCAGTTGGGTTCTCTCCAGAAGATATAGAGCAGAATAGCCAATGAACTAAATGAATGAATGAATGAATGAATGAATGAATGAATGAATAGATAGATAGATAGATAGATAGATAGATAAATAAATAAATGAATGAATGAATGAATGAATGAATAAATAAATAAATAAATAGGGGAAGGGACATGTAGAGAAAGAAATGCCACAGAAGATCCCAGGGCCCATGAAGGAGTGAAAAGGAAAGAAGCTGCCCCTCTAAGATCATCAGATAGTTCCCTAGGATGAGTACCAGATCTCATGAATTTTTACAATTAGCCCCTTCTCCTAAGGTGGCTGGAGGAAAGCCAAAGCCCAAGGGAAAGAGCAGAAGCAAAGCACCCCTAAAGAAGAACAAAAAGTAGGTGTATGTGCAGAGCAGTGTGTATGGGGAGGACTTCTAGGAGAACTTAAAGTCCTGATATGGGGAAGAGTCAAATAGATACTACTACCTCTAAAATAGTACCTCTAACTGAGCAATTACTACATTCCAGGCACTGCTCTAAGCAATTTACACATATTTTTAAATTTATTTAATTCTCACACAACTCTGTGAGATAGCTATTATTGTTACTCCCACTTTACAAAAGAGAAAACTGAGGCAAGAGAGTTTAGGCAGCATGCCCAAAGTCACCTAGGAAGTAAGTGAGAGAACAGGGATTGGAAGCCAGGCGGGGTAGCGCAAGAGCTGATGCCACCTTTTTCACATAAGGTAAAAAATAACCATGATGTTTGTTACTGTGAATGTGACCCAATTTTTGCCTCCAGACTACTTCAATCTAACAAAACAGGTTTTATATGTCACATTTATATTGCAGTATAATTATTCGCTTACCTGTCTGTCTTCTAAGCTTAGAAAATATCTATCTTACATTTGTATCCACAGTTTCTAAAGCAGTAGCTGGTATGTGCAAAGAGCTCAATAAAAACACCGTGTGGTTTTCAAAGAAAAAAAATTATGTCTGGAAGTATTGATATTACACAAGTTCTTAACAGTCAGGCAAGGAATTAGGTTTTATCTTACAGACAGTGGAGTATACTAGATGGTTTGGGGGCATGCGTGTGACAGTGGTGTGTAAATGAGCAGAAAAATGGAAAGGCTGGAGACTGCTGAACTCTTCAGAACTGCTCACCATTTCACCTCGAAGACAGTATTTGCCAGGCAAGAATTTGAAGAGAGAGAGCTACAAAAATAGGCAAAACAAAGTGTGTGAACATAAAAGATTTATTACTACTAGGAAACCATATTAGGTCATTAAGAGGCACATTGCTGCCTTTCAAAGTTACATCTTGAAAGTACTACTGTAGCAAAGAATGACCAGTTTTTAAAGAAATGCTGCATCATTAACGTTTATATGGAACAGGGAATAGAACTAAGGGTGGGGGACAAAACCACAAAAGATAAAGATTTTGAATAGAAAAGTTATCTAGAAGAAGTAGATTCTGTGCCAGTCGAGCAAATGTCAGGAATCAAAATTCAACATGGGTGAGTCAAATAAAAAAGACATGGATGAAAGGACTACTTACAAAACTGTGGTCCCACCATAGGACACATAGGACTGAAGAAATAAGAGGAGAAAAATCTTAATAGGAAGTCAGAACTGGAGAATCTATAGTCCCAGAGGGTCACAGCTACTACCAGAGACACTGAGCCACAGCTGGCGGAAATGCCCCAACCTCCCTTTCCTCAGGTCCTCCAGTCTCCAGATGGTGCCTTATGTTGGCCAAACCAACCAGCATTCAGTCAGCACTGAGCTCTGGCAATCCAGTCCACAGGGTCTGCCCCATGGGGCACAGAGCTGGACAGAGAAGGGCAGACAAATAGATCCAGGTGATGGGGCAAAACTTTTTTCAAAACTTTTGAAAAGTTTTACAGTATTTGACAAATTTATTTCACTGTTATTTTTCTTTTTAAGTATGTATGCACAGAAGCAAAAAACGACAAACACAAAAGTCTAAATATGTGTTAAAGGGCTTTTGCAGTAACTATAAAACAAAAATTCTAAGTAAACGCTGTGTCAGTTTAATTGGCATCTTCTTTCTTTCCTAATAGTTCATAAAATACTGGTGAGTCATATCATCAGTAGCATTTTGCTACTCTTTTTTTAGAGAGTACTTAGTATTTAGGGTGCATTCTATTGCAAGTGCCAGAAAACCAAATACAAAGTAGTAAAGTATTAATTGCTTCTTATTGCTATAAAGTCCATATCTAGGTGGACTTCAGGGTTGGACAAATTTGGTGGCCCAGTGGTGTCATCAGTACACAGTCTCTTTCTGGTTCTCTGTTATGTTTTTCTGTTTTCTGTGATTTTTGTCCCCCCTTAGTTTCATTCATATCATATTCATCCTGGAGCTGGCTCCCTCCTTGTGACTGAAATAAGGCAGCAAACAACCCCTTGAATTTTATTTCTTTCAATATGCATGGGAGAGAGAAAGAGTTGTTTCTGGAAACTCTCTTAGGAGAACTTTCCTAGAAGTATCTTCCTTCTAGGAAAGTTCTCCTAAGAAAGCTTCCTTTTATAACTCATTGAACCAAATATCTGTTCCATAACTGTGGCCAACAACACAATTACATTGATTAGCATAGGCTTGAGCCACATAACCTGTCTCTAGAGTCAGAGTAGACTCTAGATAGACGCACTAGAGAATTGTGGATAACAACGTCCTACCCACACACCCTGCAAAAAAATAAAAAAAATAAAAAGGCATGATTACCAAAAGGAGGGCAAATGAATGCTTGGAAGATAAGTGCTGCCTCCAAAACACTATTAAACTAAAAATTTTCCATTACTCTTAATTGCATTAGAAAACACATTACACATATGCAATGGTCAAGATTCTTAATAACAAACAATGGAATCCACTCTGACTAGTGAAAAAGAAAAAGGTTTTATTAAAGGTATCAGGCATCTTCCAGAACCTTCAGAAGAGTCAGAAATCTAGACTACGGGGCTGTGCAATCACACCAAGTCATTAGCTATTGAAACACTCTGTAAACACCATTTGGCAATACAGCATTCAAAACTGGGTGCTAGAAATTCTGCCAGCAGTGACAACAAAAAACGGACCACCTTTGCTGCCATGCTTGTCGAGAGACTGTCCTCCGGTGATGCCTTGTTGGCACCCAAATCTCACATATGAAAGTCCAATTGGTAGAGCCCAGGCCACATGCCTGAACCCTAGCTTCGGGGGAGAGTGGTGATGGGGTGTCTGGCATCTACCTGGAAAGGCAGGATTCAGGGTAGGAAGTGTTGAAGATAAAAAGTATCCAGAAGATTCTGAGCAGGCACAAATGATACCACAATATGCAATACCATTCCCTGCTCCTGGAGGACCAGGAAAATGTACTCTAAAGCAAATAAATCAAAACTTAGAGAAGGAAGGGTTTCTTTATCAAATGACCCACGAAATGTCTCATCCTACAATTAATAATGTGGCATTATAAACAGGGTGCCCTGGAGGAAAAGCTTACCTATCTATTTCAATCTATGTCTCTATCAAGCCTGAAATCCACTTCATTACAGGACCAAGACATAAATAATGTCTTATTTTAACAACTGTCCTGTGTATTTTCTCTACATCACTTAGTTTCTTAGCTCCTTCTGAGAAAATATCTTTCATACTATACCGCAGACATAAAAACCTACTAAGAACAGCAAGACATATTTAGGATTCATTTATCTTTTCTGATGTAGCATGTTCACTACTTTCTAGGGTTATAGAAAATAGGCAACTACGTGGATAGACTGACTGGCATTCCCTTTACTGGCATTTTTATTATAAGAATGACCTAATTGCTTATAAAAAAAATCTAATAATGTTATCATATATTTGGCACCAACTATGTGTACCTGGATTAAGTGCTCTATAAACAACATCTCATTTAATCTTCCTAGGAAGAAGAAGGTAGGCATTACTATCCTCATTTAACCAGAGAGGAAACTGAGGCGTAGAGTCATTATCTACCTTGCCCTCTGTTACATAACTGTCTCCAAGAATCACCCACATTCAAAATCTTGTCACCTAGAAACACAGAGATGACCCGCCTCAGAGATGAGGGTAGGATTCTTTATTTCCCAAGACTTTTCTAATGTGTGCCTGCAATAATTGTTTTCTCCCATACTGAGATACCATCCTTAGTTTTAGTGTGCATCTCAAATAACAGTTTCGCCAACCCATCTGGCCTTGGTTTCTTCCAGCCTTCATTAACTCTAATTTCATTATCACCTGTTCTGGTGTGACCCTGAGTTCCCTGTGCCCTCCTCTCCTTTCTCTTGGGAAATGAATTTCTGTCTTGACATCAGCGCTCTATCCAACTGTGTGAGCCCCGAGGCAAAGCTCTCATTTGTATGTGAGTACTGTCCATCTCTCCTGTCGGCACCAGCTACTTCCTAAGGCTCTGACTCTTCAGTCATTTCTGGCTGCAGATGAGACCAAGGGGAATTTCACAACCAGCACAGTAGTGTGTGTGTGTGTGTGTGTGTGTGTGTGTGTGGTTGTGCGCGCGCATGTGCACGCACGCATGTGCATATTTACCATGCAGAGAATTTTTATTTCATTTATGACTCGTATTTCTGTATTTTGTTTAAATCTCCTTTTACCCTTTTAATTTCATTTTGTGAATTCTCACATCAGGATCTAATATAGCTCATAGATCCTTTGGGAGAAATAAATAATTTTCTAGTTTGGTAACAAATTAGGTGTTGTTTGGCAGCATTATTTGATTTGCTCAGAAAAGCCAAATTTCTCAAAACAGTGTATAAATGGAAGGCTATTTCAGCAATACCAATGGAATATATGTAAAAAAGCTCAGCAGTCATACCAAATGGATAAAAGATATAAAACACAAGAAAGGGGTGGGGGGAACTCTGCTTCTCTTTTCTCTTTCTTCCCCACCTGATCGCTTTACCTCCCCCACTCCGCCAGCCCTCTTCAACAGGAATGTCCTGATTAGAGACTAGATAAAATAGCAGGGCAATAATGTTTTATTTCTGTTCTGTTGCCAGTGAGCTTGAGCTAAGTCTCTCTATTCCCAATCTCCTCTCTTCACGTCAACATATCTCGAGCAAAAAAGAGGCAGTGGTATTGAAGTGTGTGAAGTCCGGTATGTACGTGTATGCCTATGTGTATGTATATGTGTATGTGTATATGTACATATACCATTTCTATAATTTCTATTCTTTTACAAAGGCGAGACAGTACTTTTTGTGATCTAACAGCATTTTAACAAACTTGAATTTCTAACTACTACTAAATTAACACTAGATGATATATTAACTTATGTTACATAGTCTCCATTATTCATTACTTTTTGAAGTGTTGTCATTATGACCATGGACTCTTCCTCTTCAGTTTTAGTGAGCAAAGGAGGCATTATGAAAGCAAGCCAAGAAAGGAAGGGTAAATAGCAGTACCGATTTCAAAAAATGAACACATAAACAGAAGATCGTGCTACTCCGATCAAGACAGAAGGCAAAAACAAGTTCCATATGTGAAAAGAGGAAAATCATCGCTCTTCCGCAAAGGAAATGGCTAAAACAAATTTGAATTTCTCCAAGAAAAGTGATGTTTGATGAAGATTTTTCCTCTGACCCATCCCAAGAAATTATTTTCTCCCAAAGCCTAGAACGGACTTTTTGAAGGACACGTGCCTTTTATTGATATTGAATTCAGCTTCGGGGCACTATTTTTAAAGCGGTCACAGTTGTAGCCCTATGTCAGTATGTGCATAGCCTTCAGATAAGCAATTGACCATGAAATAACAGTACACAGCTTTTAATATATACTCTCTGGTTATGGGTGTGCATATTAAACGTACAGTATTTAAAAATATATGTGTATACACATAAACAGACAAACCCCGCAAGTTAAGGCTCTCTATATCAAAATGGACTGGCAGCTGGCTTGAAAATTTCCCTCTACTCTCCCTAAGGTCTCAGGTGTAGGATTCATGAGCCAATGTCTCAGCTAGAACAGGTGTCTATCGCTGGGTAAATAGCAATTAGGCCCAAATTTCAGACTTTTTTTTTTTTTTCAAATCCCTTTCGGAGGAAAAGCCCAGGAATAAATAGTTGCTGTAACGGCCAGGGGTATTGTGTAGCATTATAGCCTCCAGCTGGTCTATTACATACTATAGACAGGCAAAGAATACGAGCACCTGACAGATGTGTTCTGTTAGCTTCATTAGGAAAGAAACAAAGAAACTCCTCAATTAATAGCAGCAGAGCCAAATGGGGGTGGGGGGGAGCTTGAGGGGAGAGGAATCATAGCCTGTTATTTAAACAGAGTCAGGGAGCCTTTCACTAGTGGCTTAATATGATTCATTAATAAAAACAGCTTTTTGAATGCCCAGTTTAAGTCAAAAGAAATCACCAGCATTTTTTTTCCCCAGCAAAGGAAGGGCAAAATGACAAATTGCTGCTGTTAAATTCATTTCATGTGGGGATGGCCTTTCTCAAAGATCTCTTAAACTGCAAGGCTGGATGTTTGTCACATTAAGTGGCAGAGCAGTTCTCAAAAATTGACTGTGGCACATCAGGGTCTCAGATGAATAGCCAGTAGTGGCCATCCAATAATTTTATATATCCAGACCAGGAAGCATTTAGTGTTGTTTAAATGAATGAGGATTTTTAAAATAATGAAATGCAGCTCTACCCTGATGAAAGGAAAATCTGTCCACGAAGTCACTTGTAATTTTTTTTCTTCTTGGAATGGTTCGAAATACTATGGAAGCTCGGCAACTGTAGGTTTCATTTCTTGCAAGCAGAAGTCTGGTGATTTCTCCTTTTATATTTCCTTCGCTGAAGATATACAGTGAACCTGCCTACAGCATAATATACAATTGTTAAAGGGTGAGCTATATATTGTGTTAGCAGTATATGAGTTCTGAATTAAAATGGTTCTTTTTCCACGCAAGTCAGAATCTGCAGTAACAACTCAGCTTTTATAATAATAATAATTTTCCAGTTATGACTTTGGTGTGATATTTTAAAGAACACTGTTAGCTACCAGGAGGCTGAAGTAGACAGTCTGACCCAGTTACTGGGCTAAAAGAGAGATGAATTAATTCCCAAATCCTTTCCCTGCGCACTCATCACCGTCACTCAATTTACATAGCATGGAGTAAAGAGGACTTAGAGGCAAGAACCTAGAGAATTTGGGGAAAATTCTGGCCAATTTTTCAGGTAATTTAGGCATAATCAAGGTTAAATCGTTGCAAGTATATTAACCTGGATAGTTTGTTTATGTGCTAAGAATTCATGGAGAGTGTGGTTGTAACTACCAAGGCACAGTAGAGTGGAAAATAGCCCTAGAGTAACCTAGGCCAGTAAGGATGTGCTCCAAAATCAGAATTGAATGCTCATCTGTCTAATTGGGGTGTTGTCCCGCCAAAGAAATAGAAATCAAAACATAAATTGCCATGGCCAAATATGATGGGCCAGGGTCTTTGTGATGGAAATGTAATTGTAAATCTTTATGGCCAACTCAGGCTGTGATGTCTTGATGTTCTTCAATTTTTAAAATACACTCTTGGCTTCTATTTGTATTTTTCCCCTCAAATAATAGCTGCAGAACAAGAAGGGCTAATATCTACTCACAAATGAACAGGAATGAAAAGAAAAAGCAGCAAGCTTTCCTGGAAGCAAAGGCATTTTTTACCCAAAAGTCTTTTCTTACAGTGCTATTTCACATTTGACATCAAAGAATTGGAAACATGAAGGAAAAAGGTCAGAATGTGAAACTATTATGTTCAGACTTAAAGTCATTATGGACCTTAATCTTCAGAAATGAGTAACAGTTCCATTAGAAAGTTACCATTCATTATAACCTAGTTTCTTCTCAGAAACTAATGAAAACCTTTGTTATCATTGGTTGGCAAATCTTCATAGGATGCAATTTTTGCAACCTAAAATCAGTTTACATGAGGACACAGGAAATGTACAAAACCCTCACCTAAAGAGGAAGTCAAAATCACAAAAACAATCACCGACTATAAACTGACAGATTATAATCCCAGCCTATGTGTTTGAATTATAAAATGTAGTGTATTTCAGCTCATTTAGAAAAATGCACTTTGGATTTTTATTTTCCTTTCTCGCTTTAGTGTGAAGTGTCATTTTCCTCTTTTGGTGTTATAAAACTGAGAAGCAGTAATGCACATTTGGTTTCAAAGAGTGCCTGGACCCCTTGAACATTATCCATGACTCCTCTTTCTACCTCACTCCCATATTCATCATATTCTGATATTTCTGCCTCCTAAATGAGATCCACTCTCTGCTCTCTGTCCACTCCGTCATCATTCAGCCCCCACATCATTTCTCACATGAACTCCTGAAAAATCCTTTCAGATCTCTTTGCTTCCTATATTAAACCCTTCAAACCGCTCTTCATTCACCTGCCAGAGGAGCTTTCTCGAATGAAAACCACACCAAATACTCCTCGGTCCAAAAGTATTCCATGGCTCCTGTCTCTTGGAAATAAATTCCAAAGTCTTTAACATGACAAAAAAAAAATGACCAAATGACTTTCTTCTGCCATCCCCAGGATTATTAGTTCTAGCAGCTTTTCTGGAGATTTTACAGGATGTCTCGCATACATGATCATGAGTATGATGTTAGCAGTCAGTTATCATAGCTGCCCTCTATAAGGTTAAGGATATTAGTTTCTATTTCGCCTGAGAGTTTTAGTCATGAATGGGTGCCTTATAGAAGGCACCCTAACTACTTAGTACTAACTACAAGTGACCCACATTTTACTTAGCATTTACACATATCAGGTAAATAAATGTACATCTTTTTTGATGTGTATGTCGTGTGTGATGTTTAGTCCATTCCTATACCGATTTTATTTTACTGTCTCTATTTCCCTTACACTACACACCTGACACAGTCTCTCTAACATCATAAGGTCCTTAGAGCCAGGTGCAGTGCCCATGTAGTTCTTTTTGCTCAACATATTTATATGCAGGATCCGTGACTTAATAATTTATTTCGTTATAAGCAGACAGTTGAAAAGTGTAGGATTTCTGGTTTGATTTCTTTTTCTCAAGAATTAATGTTTGAAAAGAAAATTTAAAAATAGAGAATATTCTCAGAAAAATGTCTCGTTTATTGAAATTTGTGCATGTGGCCAACCATGCTTGTTAAGGGGGTTATAGAATTTGCTACAAAGGGTATTGAGATAGCCTAATTGGGACCATAAGCTGAGAAAGACTTTTCATATTATTTCCCTATTAGTGTTGAGGAAGAATCACATTCTTGTACATTTCCTTCCACTTGGAAGTTATTCATCTCTTTTTGGCTGTTCACAGATTCCTGGGGCCAGATTCAGTTAGATTTGTCACAGGCAGGCTCAGACAAACACAAGTAGGAAAAGTGTTTTAGAGTAGCGAAGCCTGGGTACATTCTGCCACTTACTATACTGTCTCCTGTTGTCTTGAATAGTTCCTCATATAACTGTTTCTCCCATCTGTCAAGAATCCTGCTGGTCTTAACATTCCGTTTTCATGTCGGCAACTCTTTCTATTCTTTCCAAACCTTGAAACCACACAATGAAATTTTATTGGCATTTGGATTTTTTAAGAAAAAGCAAACTTACAAATCATTTTCATCATGTTGGAGTTTTGTATTTGTGATCTTTTCTTCCATTCTAACATTTAACACCCCTAACTAAAGTCACGAAAAAAGAAAATAACGGACTTTTTTGGGTAAGCATAGAAACCCTTTGGTTGGCAAAATTTTCAAAAGAAAAATAAATAATAATCCCAGGGTCTTCTCTTAAGGGGTAACCTTAGGAGAACAGAAACATTCATGAGTAAAGAATAAATACGACTTTAAAAATTTAAAGCAAATTCAATATGTATACAAAAGGTAAAAGATATGGTAGAGAAATATTCACAAGTATGACCCTGTGCTTATCTTTTCTATAGGGAAAGTACATTTAAATAGATAAGAAACTATGAGGGTTCTAATAGCCAAATGGGCACAGAGCGTGAACAAACAATTCACAAAAGAGGAAAGCATTCAAGTACAGTAATAAAGAAATGCGAATGAATACAGCAAAATATTACTTTTCACTTTTGCAAAACTTTTTAAATACTACTCAGTGTTAGTGGGGTTGAGGTGAAACAGAACTGAGACTCTCACATAACTGGTGATATATAAAATTTTTTATTAAAAATTATTGGAGTGATATCGATTAATAAATCAAATAAGTTTAAAGTCAATAATATTTAACAGTATATCATATATATATAATATATATATATATATATATATTGTGTTGTGTGTTCCCCTCTCAAAGTTATATGTCCCTCCAATTACTTGACCCCTTTTATCCCTATCTACCTTCCCCCTCCTCCCTTCCCTCCAGTAACCACTAATCCACAGTCCGTGTCCATGAGTCTCTATTCGTTTGTCATATTTGTTTGCTGCTTTCAGTTTTATATTCCACATATGAGTAAAATCATATGGATCTCAACTTTTTCTGTCTGACTTATTTCTCTTAGCATGATTATCTCAAATTCATCCATATTGTCACTGGTGATACATAAATTGACCCAATTCTATAGGCAAGCAGTTTGGCAATGTTTCAATAGTCCTAAAAATGTTTACATTCATTTACCCTGAAATTCTTTTTTAGAAAATACTTGGAAATTCAATAAAATTTTGAAAATATGTGAACACATTTATCTCAATTAATAAAATCAAATAAGTCGACAGTATTTAACAGTATGAACTTCATTAGCAAAACATTGGAAATATCCTGTGTTTATAACACACACATGAATAAAAATAATATAAAATCAATAAAAATTGTATATGCCAAAAGTTTTTAGTAACACAAGGAAGTGCTAATGGAATTATATTCAGAGAAAGAAAAAACAGTATTGTAATTGTTTTTCTCTCACTGAAAATCTGGTTGATTTTAGAAAAGACATTTTCCTGCTTTAATTGTAATATATAATTAATATCTAATGTAAAAATGCCTTTAGAAGACTACAGCAAATGCAGTAAATTATGAATAGACAAATATTAAGAGTGGTGAGATTATGGACAATAATCTTTTTCTTTCAATATTTTGTATTTTAATGTTTTATAAAAATATGTGTTACTTTTGCAATTGGGGAAAAATAGGTCTAAAAACTTAAAAATCTGGAAGTTCCTACTTTTTATTTTTTAAGTCTTCTGTGATAAATGAAATCTATCTAAATATTAGTGCTTAGAAGGGAAATTATTTGTGATCAATATGTGTCAGGCACTATGCTAAGCAATGGGACACATCTCATTTAATCCTAATAATAACACTGAAAAGTAGATATTTATCCTATTGTAATGTATGAAGAATCTGAGACTCAAAAATTGTAAGCGTCTTGCCCACAGTCATATGGCTAATAAGTACCAAAACTGGTCTTTGAACACCACATTATTTCCACATTTGTGCCAATGCTAGACACCCTCTAAAATGGCTTCTCTTCCAGGCTAAATCATTTACTAAGAAGAAAAATAAATTATGAATTTAATAATTTAAGAAATGAGCTTAAAATGCACTTTTAATTTGAGCTTTTGCATTGCCTTTGTTTGTTCGATTAGAGATTTAAAGAGTAGAAAAGGACTTCAAGACGTGTCTTTTATAAAATCAGACAGCCTTATTTTAGCTTTCAAATGAGAGCAAGACAATTAGCAGTCTGCAAGAACAGTTATCGGTTATTAACCATATTTTCTTTCTACATGCCTCATCTAGCCATACTACCTCGGGTTGCACAATACATTCTTCACTAATAATACGGTAAAGACCCTCAGAATCTTTCCTACATGCTTCTGTTGCAGTTTTCTGTGATTGGGTAAATAGCGAGGTCCTTTTTCTTCTTAGACTTCTAACACTCATTAATCAAAAACAACTCATGAACACCAGGTCACCTGGGAAGTCTGAGGTAACTTTGCTCTTGTATTCATGTTGTTGTTTTGGTTACTTTCTTATTTCTTTTATGCCTGACTGACTAGAAACCTTTTTAAGCACCTTCCCCACTTTTAAGCTCACAGGTGAGTAAAACAGCTATAACCCCTCATAGGATATATAGGGGGTTTTCATGATATGGTATGTGATTGAACCAGAAGTCAGAATCTCGTTAATGTCCAAAAGAAGATCTCTCCCTTCTCTTCTCTTCTACTCATTCCTTAAAAATTAGAGAAACAGCTCATTCTTCCCTACTCATGTATCTTCCCTTGACAATGGGGAAAGAAAGATTATAGCTTAAATGCACTTAAATGAACTTCTGTACTCTTGTTATGTTTATAGATAAATTCTTGCAATGAAGGAATTAATGCAACTGAAAAAGTCTTTTTTAATCTCTGTGCATGTTTTTATTTTTTAAAAATATTTTCCTCTTTCATCTTTGCTTCACACACTACCACAGATTATTCTGGTTTTATTCCTCTAGTGCATTAAGCTAGCGTGTTGCTATGTCTCAGCTCTCCGTGTGGGTTCTGGCATCAAAGCCTTGGGCCAATTTTATTTCATTTGTATTTGCTGTCAGAACAATGTCTTTATTCTAAAATGCCCTTCTCAAATCACTTCTCAGGTGGTTTGATAGAAGCAGCATGCAGTAGAAAAAGAATATCTTTTTTAAAATTCGTGTTATTTCTTTTATGTTTTACCCTGCAAATACTGAATGTATAGTTCACTTAGTTAACAGCATCCTGGGATCCATTTTAAAGATGAAAAGTACCTTTTATTTTAAATCACCCTGAGACGACCGATCTGCTTTCCTTCTAAGGTTTTTGTTGTTGTTGTTGTTGTTGTTGTTTTTTTTGAGGGGCGATTCAAATTACTGTTCAGCGATAAACATTTTTACATATCGTCTTGCCTAACTACACTGTATAATTGTGGAGCATTTGCAGGAAAATGCCTTTCCTTTAGCATGCACATTATGGGAAGTGAAAGGGAGGTATAAGAGGTTTGAGGAGAAATTGCAGCAAGCTGGCAGGTAGTGGGCAGGAGATCAATCCAGTATGTCACATTAAGGATTGTAAAGAATCCATCTCAGAATGACGCTGATGATTCAGGGTATTAAGTTCAGTTCAGAATAAGGCAAACGGCAGTCAAAAGCCCAGAAGTAAACAGAAATTCAAACCAAGAGAACGCTAAGAAAAAGGAAGACAAAACCTAGCATAGTAGCCAATTCTGAAAGGCTCTGTTTGTGAAAGAGTTAAAGCTTTCCCTTACCCTCACCATTTCGTTTTGACCGCAATGTCAGCCATCCTTAATTATGTTTAACCTGTCAATGGCTGGCCTTTTGCAGACGTCATTCAACTGGGTGTTGAGGAGAGTAAACTGTTGTGCATGCTTGTGCCTGTGGTAGGCTGAGGTTGGTGTGGGAGTGGGGGGAATTTCTAGATGCTCCCAGAATCATGTGCCATTCCTAAAGAAGTCTTTGGTGCGACCCAGCTAATACAAAACACCTCACACCTGCCATTATACTGAGCTTTTTCAAAAAAATAAAATAAAATAATGCTAGTTTACTCCCATCAACTCCAAAAAGGGGTGTATACTCAGGCCTTCACCAATTCCCTTGACCCCCTCCATTGTTTAACTACTAGGTGACAATTCTGCTTTGTCTTTCATTGCATTTATCTTAATTAACAAGTATATATTTATTTGCGTGTTATTTGTTTAGTTTCTGTCTTTCCCCCTAGGGAGTAAGCCCCACGAGGCATGTCATTCACCCCTGTACCCACTGCTAAGCACAGTGCTTGACACATAGTGGGCCCTCAGTAACTGTATGTGGATTGAATGAATTAATGTTCGAATGGATAAGTACATAACTTAACAAAATATGCTTCTATGAAATTGAACATAAAGTTTCTATCTTATAGATCTGGTCAGGCCATACAATAAAGATATTTTGTCAGATTGCTTAAATTCTGAGTTTTTGCCCCCATATTTTAACGTCTCTCAAATGAGATAAATCTTCATAGACTCTTCAAATTATTATCAGCAGAGTTGAGTTATTTTTATTTCTTAATAGCAGATAATATAATGATGTATTTTACAATCATGGGTGTCTCAGAAGAATTATACAGACATACATTGTTTTATTGTGCTTCGCTTTATTGCACTTCACAGATGTTGGTGTTTTTTATAAACTGAAGGCAAGACCCTTCACCAACAAAATCATTATGACTTACTTTATCGTGATACTCACTTTATTACAGTAGTCAGAAACCAAACCTGCAACATCTCCAAGTTATGCCTGTAATCACAAACTATAACCAGTATAAAGGCAGATAAGAACACCTGTATGGATACTGTCACTCACAAATTTCTCGGATTTCCTTCAGACTTGGGCCTACCAAACCTTACATCAGAATCAACTTGTGCAAAAAAGTGCAATGAAAGACAAAGCGGAATTGTCACCTAGTAGTTAAATCAGAGATCCTGATTTACTAAGTCAAAGCCCAGGAATCTGCACATTACAAGACTTTTCAATGTATGGGATGCAGGTAATATTCTTCTAGTATTTTCATAAAAGGTCTTCAAATGTTTCCCCATCCTTAACAAGGTAACTGAAAAGGTCTCAATAATTCTTTAAGAATCATTGAAGGTCTTGTCTTCAAAATAAAACTAATCATTGAGTCATAGGTCCCCATGCTTGGGGTCATTCATTACTGTTCCTATGGGAAGACACATTTAGTAATTGCTGGGCACATCAACTGACTGTGTTACAACTAGAAAATGCAATTGTATTCCAGATTGTCCTAATTCACATTAGAAAGTATAATAAGTGAACCACAGTAACATATCCAAGAGGTAATATTTGGGTGGACTTGCAGGAGATAAATTAGCAATTTTCAGGTGACCAAGAGCTGAGAAGGAGGGTATTTTAAACCAGAGGAACAGAACATACAAAAAGTAGATATATGTGGCTGTCACCTCAAATCTCTTATAGAAGCAGAAAGTCAATTAATAATTATAAATAAAATTATTAATAACATCTTTTTGTAAAAGCCAGTATATGTCTGATATCTAATGCTGTCCTTGTAACTACTTGTAAAAATAAGAATAATACTTGTGGAAGGAACCTCTAAGATGGCCCCCAGTGATCTGCATCTCCTGGTATCTATGCCTTTGTGTAATCTGTGCCCTTTTGAATGTGGGGTGGACCTAGTGGCTTGCTTCTAGTGAACAGAGAACAGGAGAAGTGATGGGATATTACTTCCAAGATCAGGTTACAAAAGGACTTGCTTCCATCTTGCTCACACTCTTATTTCCTTGCTCATTTGCTCTGAGGAAGCCAGCTTCCATATTGTGTGCAGTCCTATAAGAGAGGTCCACATGCAAGGAACTGAGAGATGCCTCCAGTCAACAGCCTGCAAGAAACTGAATCCTGCTGGTGATCACATGACTGAGTTTAGAAAAAGACCTTGCCCCACACCCCTCAAGTCAAACCTTCAAAGCTCTGGTTGACATACTGACTACAAGCCTAGTAAAGATGTTGAGCCAGAGGCACTCAGCTAACTCGGGCCTAGATTCCTGATTCATAGAATCTATATGACATAATAAATGTTTGTTCTTTAAGCTACTACGTTTAGGATCATTTGTTACACAGAAGTAGAAAATACAGTACTCTTTTTCTTTTGGCACTTTAAACTCTATTATTATCTTGCTAATACCCATTATATCCTTGAGAGGTAAAGCAGGCAGGTATTACCGCACTCATCTTACAGATGAGGAAACTGAGCTTATGGACTTTATTACTTGAAAAGGTCATTTGGCTTAGATAGGATACCACTTTCAACCACATTTGCAATTAAGTTGAGAATCTGAGAACTGAGTCCTGATCCCAGCTCTACCAATATGAACCGAGGAGCTCAATTAACCCATCTAATTATGAAGTCCTTCATGGATACAATGAGATGGTTGAGTTGGGAGGCACTGAAGTCTTTCTTAGCTCAAAATTTCTCCATTTTATAAACACAAAACTATGTAACTGAAATTAATTTGATGGTTAGAGTCATAATCAAGAAAATTATTTGTTCCTCAGCTCCAGACTCTGTCCACTACCCCTGTGCTACCAATGTGCTGCTCTTGTTTCTCTCACCATCACCCCCAGGAATAGTGTGAGCTTTTATTATCCTGCCTTTGAGCTTCCTCTTGAGAAATAGTCCCATGACCTTCACAGATCAAGTGATGTCTAGCTCTGGAGTCATAAATACTAGGTGATATTATTTTAGTTACAGTTGACATACAATATTATATTAGTTTCAGGTGTACAGCATAGTGGTTAGACAGTTTTAAAACTTAGTAATTGATCTCTCCGATAAGTCTAGTACCTGACATTATTTATAGTTATTAAAATATTATTGACTATAGTCCCTATGCTGTACTTTACATCCCCATGACTATTTTGTAACTGCCAATTTGAACTTCTTAATCCCTTCACCTTCTTCACCAAGCTCCCCAAATCCCCTCCCATCTGGTAACCATTAGTTTGTTCTCTGTATCAATGAGTCTGTTTCCATTTTGTTTGTTCATTTATTTTGTCTTTTAGATTCCACATATAATTGAGATCATCTGGTATTTGTCCTTCTCTGTCTGACTTATTTCACTTAGCATAATAGCCAGGTGACATTTAGAAGGCCGATTTTTATTAGCAGTTTCTATTCACTAAAGTATTGAGTTACCCATGCTCAGATAATTATAATCTTATTTTTGTAACTTACCTCTTTTAGTTAATACCTAATGATTTGGGGAGCCAGAGGCATCACCAAGAGAAAATCAATATAAAATATATTGCTCGAATATTCACTGAAAGAACCTCCCATTACATGATGAGCTAACAGTAAGTTATTGGAAATATGACTGTCTTTATTGTAAATGATTTTTTTTTATCTATACACGAGAGGAGTGGAGGAGTAAATGTTCTATGCCATTATGAACCTGTCAGTCACACAGGTATGAGACATCGGCTCCATCTAGAACAAAATTTCCTGCCACTCAGAAATCATGTTTAACATTAATCTGTTATTCTGATCTGTACTCACTAGATTTTTGATGGACAGATGAACTTATGAAATTTTTAATACAGTCATTTTCTAAAAAGCTAAAATTTTAAGCTAAATTTACTCTTTGGTAAGAATTAACCATCATTATCTAATGTCCATTTCCATTGTTCATCATACACTCACACATCTTACCATGATTTAATACTTAGTGAGACACTGCAGAGATACTCAGAGTATAGATAGTCTGCTCAGGTCTGTGGCCAAATAATTGCTAGTGACAAAATTAGGAGTAAGAAAGTACACTATGACACAACTGCAAATAAGTACTAAATTTATCTACTCACAGATGCAGACAACAATGCATTTTAAATACTTGTTTTCCCTCAGGCAGGATAAAGACGGATAAATAAATAAAAATCAGCAATGCTGTGTCCAGGGCACAGAATAAAAAATCTATTTTTCATAGGATGACATCCTAAATTAAAATAAACAGTGAAGATTTAAAACACAAAGTGAGCTGATGAGCAAACAGAAAAAGAAAAGTAAAAGATGTTTGAAAAAAATTACAAGCAATATAATTCACCTGAACTAGGAACAGTGTCATCACCTCAAATACCTCAAATAATAATAACCCCAGAGATGTCCCCACTATACCCAGGTGGACAGGTATTTTTTCGTCAAACCTCCTCCCCCACCCTTGAACTATAAGGATCAAAATAACCTGATGATTTCACAGACTGAAGCTATCTGTAATACTTAGAATTTTTAAATAACCTCTTTGATAAAGGTTATATACTATTTGTCCTCCCAAATCGCTAGGGATCACCCACAAGTCAAGAATACCTTTTTAAATAATGCAACTACTTATCATTTCATAGCTCTTGCATATTTCAAGATATTTTAACAACTTATCTCAGTATAGGACATTCTTATAACTAAAAAAAAAGTCTTTCTTGTTTATCTGAAATTCAAATTTAACTGAACATCCTATATTTTTATTTTCTAAATCTGACAACCCCTACCCCTAAGTCCTGAGAGGCAGTAGGGCAGTTAGCTAGCTGGTGCACAGCTGGGATCAGAACACAAATCTCAAGACACTTAGCCCTGAGCACCTTCCAAAGAGAAGTAACTCAAGAAGGAAAGTCATGGCTAACCCAATCCGAGGAGAAATCATTAAGCACAAAAATGAATGGGTGAGGAGATGTAGAAGAGAGAATGTCTTTTCCAAGCTGTCCATGAAAATGTTTTTTTCAAGGCAACTACAATCATTTGAAAATTATTTTAAAACAAATGTCTCCTATTTTTGAAAGTGCCTCTTCAAAAGTCAGTCTCCCAAACCCACATTAGATTCTCTTCACCAAAATCTTGACTCTAATATAGATCTGAATTTCTGGTAGAGGTTCAAATAGAAGTCACCAGAATCAAAGTTAAAAATATATAAACATGTGTTAATATGAGATGAATATTCAGCACCGCGGACAGTGGTTACTGTTGTGTCAGAGAGGACCCACACCCTTTTCTTTTCACTATTCTTGAGTAAAGTGACTTGAGATTTTTTTCTTCCTCTGTGCAACCAGCTGCATGTTCCCTCAAGTTTCCAATCAATGAATGGATTAACTCACCACTGTGACAAATAAGGTTTCTCAAAGGTGTTGACAACATCCAAGGCATCTTCTAACACAACTATAGACTCTTCTTTTGGTCTTTTGTTTTTTCTCTCTCTCTCTAGACCCTTTTTTCCCCTTTTTGAATTCTCTTTCAGTTATTTTTTTCTCACTCTTTTAAAGAATTTCTTTACTCTATAGGTTGTCATGTACCTTGTGTAGTCCTAATGAGGATTCTTGTAACTAAAATAATATCACACTTCAGTACTCAAGATGTCATAGAAGGCAAAGCCACAGAAACAATGGATTAGTGGTTGCTGGGGACTGAGGATAAAGGGCAAGTTCGGTTGAAATGGGGCACAAAGGAGAGAGAAAACTCTTTTATATCTTTACTGTGATGGTGGTTGCACAACTATATGTATTCATCAAAACTCACAAGACTGTATATTATAAGGGGTGAATTATATTGCATGTAAGTTGTACCTCAATAAACCTGATTTAAAAAGAAAAATATATCATAGAAAAGAGAAATGTATATTTAACAACTAACTCTTCAGTGTGGAGTATGATCATTCTTGCCCAAAGGCTGCATTGCTTTAAGACAACAGCCTAATTAATTGTGTTTGGTCTGAAAACTTTATTTAAAGAACATTTCAGTGTGGCTCCCAGAAGGCAGAACTATGCCAATGAGTGGAAGTAAGAAAAAGGTGGAATTGAATTATCCAAGAATAGAACAGGTTGTTTTTATCCCTGGGGGAAGATATTCAAGCAGTAGCTGGATAACATTCCATCTGAGATTATCCTAAAGTGATATGGGGTTAGATAGGAAGTTAAACTAAATGTCAAGCAACATCCCTTACAACTCTAAAATTTTACGAAATTTACTTCAAGTAACACTTATTTATCATGCTTTACTCTTTTTCTTTTCCCTTCTTTAATTCCTGCCCCCCCCCAACAACTTCCACCCCTGACCTATAGATGTTGCCTGTCTCTCCTTAAGAACTGGATCTCTGAAGGCTAGGCGTCCTCCCATGCACTCAGGGCGTGCACAGTGCACGGCTCCACCTGGAGTACGAACCCAGGACCGTCTGTGTGTAAAGCAGACATGCTAACCACTACTATGGAGCCACCCTCTATCATGCTTTATTCTTAGTATGCCCTTATAATGCATTGCTTTTCAAAAATCAATTTAAGTACTCCCTCTGGTACACAATCATGATTGCTTTCTCCTTAAAAGATAAAAATATATTTATTAATCCAAATTAATTTCTCATTACATCAATAAGTATTACTTTCGTATAAGAAAGACAATATTTGTATTAACTTTCCTTTTTAAAAGTACGGAACAAGTTGTTCTGTGCATAATGATGATGTATTAAGGACTTGTTTATTTGTTCCACGGTTTCTACAGAAATACTACTCAGCTAATATTTTAAATTGTTCAAAAAAGTAGCCATCCTCTCCTCAAACCAAGAAAATTTCATTACACATGGAACTTAGTGTGATATAAAATCTTTTAAATGACATTTTAACAACCACTAGATTTTTCTTTTTGTTTTACATTTTTCCTTCCATGGAAAATGGACGCATAATGACCTCCTGTTCTCTAGAGCCAAAAGTCAAAAGTTTTGAATGTTTAACATGTCCCTGTGGATTTGGGGTCCATTTTTTGGCTTATAAACTTGTCAGTGCTGTGCTTCTAAGATTTTCATCAAAAATAGGATAGACTTTTCCTTAAGTTACCTACTCATTTTAAGTAAGTAAATGGTAATTGCTTTAATATTAAAAGCACCTGAATGACAAACAACACATGAAGTTTCAAGAGTCATGAATTTAGATTTTCACATTACTACATTCTAGAAAAATCACTGCAAGAATTTTCAAAAGCTTCTCTGAAGAAATCAGGCATCTCTGAAGAAATTGCGTATGCCCTTTAACCTTTGTTTTTGTTATCTTCATGTGAACTAAGTATATGAATATTGGCTAAGTAACTTGTTCTTTCTACCAGCCTATATATTAGTAATATGTGAAAAAATAAAAAACGAAGTCTGGATTTCTTCCCTAATTGCTACATATATTGTACATCATATTCACAATGAAATCTGGCCCAAATTTTAATTTAAAAAAAATTTTTTTTCTCTGACTTTAACTGTTTTAAAGTCCTGTCAAGGATTCTGACCAAAATAGAGACTTCCTGGCAATAGGTGGGAAAGATGCAATATTTGTTAAAAATTCCAATCATTGTGCAGGGAAGATTCTAATTGTTCTTTATCATTGACTTAAATAAAAATATAAAAATAAATGTAAAAATACATTAAGTAAAAGACCAATTAAGGTTTTTAAAAGTATAAGATTCTTGTCCCGAGGGGGTAATAATACCTCTTTGAATTACTAGAGTGGTAATGATGGAGGTGCTTGTATTTGAAGATCTGTGCTATCTCTGGGTTAGAAGAAGAGGAGAACAACCTGAATCATAATAAAAAGCATTTTGATGGCAAAAAAATAAAATAAAATAAAACTAGTATAAGATTCATGGTGGCAAATTTCAGGTTTGTTAGTTCTCTTTGCTTGAAGTAGAATTTTGTATACAGAATATAGACAGAAATCATTGAATACTGATGAAGACAGGTAGAATTTCTCACCTGTTATATAAATACATAACATAAAAATCCATTAAGCAATGAGATAAACAACATAAGAGGCAAAAATACAAGTACGATATTTACCCTAAAGCTATGATTCTCAGATGTGAGCACACCTCTGGATCACCTGGAGGGCTTGTCAAAGTACGGCTTCCTGATTCCGCCCTCAGAGTTTCTGATTCAACAGGGCTGGGTGGCCCCCGAGAATCTGTATTTCTAACAAATTCTCAGGTGATGCTGATGCTACTGGTGTGGGGCCACACTACTGCCATAGCAAGAAGATAATTCTTATCCATGTAGCAGGAAGAGCATTGATATGAAAATCAGGACCTTTCATGTCAAAGGCAGGTTAAAGGGGGAAGCTCTGAAGAAAGATGCCTGAGTTTGAATTGCAACTTCTAGCATCAGTTCATTTGTAAAATGGGGGTAATAACTCCAATATTATTAAGTTATATCATTCATTTAAATTACTTGACATAATGCCAAGATATTCTCAAGAATCATTAACTAATATTTTTTAATCGTAACTTTTGAAAAGACCCATACATATATGTTACAGTTTTCATAGAAAGAGGTTATACTAAATGATGTGTACAAACTTATCACTCCAAACACTATGATTCTAAATATATATTTTCATTCTCCTTATTTAAGATAATTTAATATTAATAAAATTTACTCAGCCATAATAAAAGTTGAAAGACTGCAATTTGCAACAACATGGATGAATCTTGAGAGTACCATGCTAAGTAAAATGAGTCAGATGGAAAAGGACAAGAATCATATGATTTCATTCATAAGTGAGATACAAAACAGAAAGCAACAAATGAACAACAATAAAAGATATTCATTGACACAGACAACAGTATGATGGTCACCTGGGGTAGGGGTGAGATTGAAGAGGGTAAAGAGTGTCAAATATGGTGACACAAGGAGATTAAACTTTGGGTGATTAGCACACAATGTAATATATGGATGATGTATTACATATAGTATTGTACACTTGAAATATATAATCTTATTAACCAATACCACCCCTCAATGAATTTCATTAAATATATTAGTACAATTTAATATCTGTTATGCTCTAAATGATCAAGGGCATAAAAATAAGGATGATACAAGTTCCCTGCTCTTATCCATGAGAAGTTCACAATCTGGTGAGAGAGAAAGACAATGTACACGTGAAACAATTAGATAATAATAATAGTAATAGATGATGAGGTGCCATAGTTAATGCTTCAGAAAGTTCAGAAAAAAAGTGTAGGCCTTCTTAACTTCAAAGAGAACTTGGGCCTTAAGCTTCATGTAAAAGGATATGTAGGATGATAATAATGACAGTAATAATATTAATAATAAAATTTGTAAAGCTTTCAGGGCAATCTATATATCATCTCAAATATTATCCCATTTCATAAATGAGAAAAAAACAAGGTTTAGAGATGTTAAGTCATTTGATCAAAGTCACACAGCTGATATGGTGGGAACCAAGACTCATGCTTAGCTCTTCAGATGTCACATGCTCTTTCCATTATACCTAAAAGTAGAGGGCAATTTAATCAACAACAAAAAAAAAATACTGTATGATATTCAAAGAATGGGTTGATATATCTTGGCCAAAAGATTTAATTTAGTAATCATTAGCCCACAATATTAGTCAGAACTAGAGCTGAGGTAAGGCAGATAGTAACTATGGGAACTCTTGAAATCCATTTTGGGGGTTTACATTTTATCTTGAGGTCAGTGGGTAGTAACTGAAACTTTACTATTTATCCGGGTACAAGCTAGATATAAGGATGAACAAGGTGATTTGTTTCATTCACCCATTTACTTATTCAACAATAACTTATTGGGTACTGAATAGGTGCCAGATTTGTGCCAAGTCCTGGGATCGCAAAGTTGAATAAGACATGGCCTTATCTCCAAAGAGATCTTTATCTAGCTGGTGAGAGAGAAATGTACCTCAAAAATTATAATGCCATGTGATAAATGTAATAGCAAAAGTGGAAATTAGTTAAGCGCAAACGTGCATTTGACTGCCAAGATTTATTTGTACTGTTTTCTCCACTTAAATAGATTTAAGCATTAAATCCAGTTACCAATGAGTATTCTAATTCATGTGAGAGAACTCCAAAACACTTTAGCACAAATACTAGGACAGCAGATACAATTTCCATTTGAAGAGAAATGAAATTCCTCCACCTGGGTAAAGGGAAGGAGCAGGAAAGACTGTATATAACAGAGATTAAGCTGGATGCTTAAGCTGGATCTTAAAAAATGAGTGGAAATACATCCAGCAGACTAAAGGAAGATGCATCCCAGGCATTGCAAAGGCCTGGAGCCCTAAAATACCCAAGTCTATTAAGAGATTTTCAAGAAAGTTGGTTTTGCTAGAGCTTAAAAGGCAAGACTTTTAATAGCTGAGGGCCTGGACTGCAGTGATTACAGTAGAAATAGATAATAAATGATAAATTAGCATTTTAGAGAATTTAAACAAAATTATCTACATCAAATGCCTAACGCCCTCTCTGGCACATCCTAGACACTTAATATATGTTAGTTTAATCACCTTCACTTCACACCTACTTCTTTTTAAAGATACATAGATTTGAATAAAAACACATTTTTATTTACCAGTGTCACAATTCAAAAATGGCAGATGTGATTGTGACCAGATATTATAGCATCCTTTTAAAAACATCTGCTACTTACTAAACCCTAGAATTCTCTCTCTTCAGTGTTTACCTTAAGAAGTCCTGGAATTTACTGATGTGAATCATATATTCCTGGTCCACCCCCACCGATTTAGAATCTCTGATGTTAAGTCTCAGGCATCTGGCAGAACACAGGCTCCACAAATAAGTCTAATGTGCAGCCAGCTTTGAGAATCACAGATGCAGCACCAGGAAATTATAAAAGATCTCCAGTTGTTGGACATTGCACCCACACTGGCTACTATTTTTTCTAATATTTGTTTACAGTCCTTTTTTATTTTGAGATAAAATTTAGATTCCGTGAAATGCAAAATCTGAAGTTTTAAGTTCAACAAGTTTTGATGAGTTTTGACAAATATAACTCCCATGTCACCCACGCTCCATCAAAATATGGACCAACTCAAACACCCTAGAAAGATTCCTCATGCTGCTCCTTAGTCAGTCCCTACTCTATAGTCCCCATAATCAACCACTCTTCTGACTTTTCTCACTAATGATTAGTTTGCCTGTTTTAGAAATTTGCATAAATAGAATCACACAATATATACTATTTTGTGTTTGGCTTTTTTTATACAATATACTTTCTGTAAGAGTTATTCATGTTATTTAATGTATCTATGGTTTGTTCCTTTTTATTCTTGAGTAGTATTCTATTATACAAATATAGTATAATTTATTTATACATTCTTCCATTGATGGACATTTGGACATTTCCAGTCTTGGGTTGTTATGAATAAAGCTATTATGGGCATTCTTTTAAAAGTACTTTTGTGGACATATATATTTGTTTATCTTGAGTAAATACTTCTAAGTGGTTCTCGTAAGTCATAGGGTAGGTAGGTATAGACTCAACTTCATGAGGAACTGCCAAATTTATCACTATCGACTTTTTAAAATTTATTTATTTTAATTAGTTTCAAGTATACAGTACATTGGTTAGACATCTATATAGTTCGTAAAACGATCTTCCCAATTGCTCCCTCCCTCCCTTGACCCTCCACCTAGGCAACGTATTAATGTTAACTACATTCCCTATGCCATGCTCCCCATCCCTGTGACTATTCATCGGCTACTAATTTATACTTTAAACTCATACCATCTTCTAGCTCTAAACCTCTCCTCTGTCCATCGTCCAAATTGTCCATTATATTTGCGAGTCTGTTTTTGATTAGTTTGTTCTTTTGATTCCTTAGATTCTGCATATAAGTGAAATCATATAGTGTTTATCTTTGTCTGACTTAAATACTTTCTAGGTCCATCAAAGCAATATCTTTTTCGATCCCCTTTCTTTTCATATGCAGGAGTCTTGTTTTCTTATCCTTTCAGCCACTCTATCTTTTGGTTGGAGTATTTAATTCTTTTCCATTTAAAATACTTATTGATAGTAATAAAGTTGTTATCATTCTTTATTCTTGTTTTTGATACATATTTTTTCTTCTTAAAGAAGTCCCTCCAATATTTCCTGTAATACTGGCGTGGTGGTGATAAATTCCTTTAGCTTAGTTTTGTCTGGGAAGCTTTTTATCTGTCCTTCAACTCGAAATGATAGCTTTGCTGGATAAAGTATTCTTGGATGTAGATCCTGGGTCTTCATCCTGTTGAATATTTTATGCCAAGCCCTTCTGCCCTGCATAGTTTCTTTTGAGAAATCAGCTACCAGTCTTATGGGTGCTCCCTTGTAGATAACTAACTGCTTATCTTTTGCTGCTTTTAAGATTCTCTCTTTATATTTAACCTTTGGCATTTTAATTATTTGTCTTGGGGTGGGCCTCTTTAGATTCCTGATTTTTGGAATTCTCTGAGCTTCCTGGTGTTTTATGACCATTTCCTTCACCAGATTAGAGAAGTTTTCCATCATTATTTCTTCAAATAGCTGTTCAACATCTTGATTTTCTTCAGTTACACCAATCAGACAAATATTTAGACCCTTAATAGTGTCCCATATCCTCCTTAA
This sequence comes from Pteropus medius, assembly GCF_902729225.1. Taxonomy (NCBI): domain Eukaryota; kingdom Metazoa; phylum Chordata; class Mammalia; order Chiroptera; family Pteropodidae; genus Pteropus; species Pteropus medius. The sequence continues at coordinate 3,032,828 of NW_024342644.1, read as the reverse complement.
ATTATTTTTATAGTCTTGGCATCTCATCTCTTTCCATTCTGATTACATGTCCTTGGCTTTCCCATCCTTTAAATAGGGCATTTGATCCTTTTCTTTATTCTCTTCATTTATTCCTTTGTTTATTTCATTTAATATACTTCTCATATCAGATAATGTGTTCTTCATTTCAAACTGGTTTCCTTTTATAATTTCCATTTCCATTTTTATGTTTTTTATCTCTTTGTTGAAGTTCTCACTGAATTTATCTACACTTCCCAAAAGTTCACTGAGTATCTTGATAACCAGTGTTTTGAACTCTGCATCTGATAGATTGTTGACTCCATTATATCTGGATCTCTGTTCTGTTCTCTCATAGGTTTTCTGCTTCTTTGTCTTCCCATTTTTGCTGCCTTTCCATGTCTGTTTCTATGTAATCAGCAAAGTTCCTAAGTCTCCTGGTCTTATTAGTGTGTATTTGTGAATTAGGTGTCCAGTGGCACAGTCCTGGGAGGGGTTCAGCTGCAGGCCAAATTTAGCCCAAGCCTCTACCCCTCCAGGGCCACCTGTCAAGATTCAGCAAGCAATCCACAGATGCTGTGCTTATAGTTGCCTCAAAAGGTCACACCAGAAACCAAAGCTAGCTACTACCACTGTGAGTCTAGGTGCTACTCAGCAAGGAGCACCTGACTCACTGAGAATAGACCTGGATGTGTCTTGGGAGGGGCTGTGAGTTGGGGAGGCGGGGTTTCAGGGAATCCTCTGGGTGGCGTGACCTCTGTAATCCCGTTTGATGATGTCACAGGTATGGCAGCATTGTCTGTGTCCTGGGAGGAGGAAGGGTTCAACAGGGAACAATGGATACCACTGGCACTTCTGTACAGAGCGAGTCTCACCTCAGCCCTTACTTCGACAATGTATCCTATAGTCCCTAGTGTCCCCTGTGCACAGCCAAATCAGCACTGGTTATCAGAGTGAGTAGGTCCGTCATTGCAAAAATCTGATCACAGAAGGAGCTTCTTTAAGAGGCGTCTGCCACGGCCACAGCCTCCGTCTCACTCAGCCGCTCAGGATCAGGCAGCACTGCATCCTCCCCCCATCCTACCTTCTGCCATTGCAGGATACTTTCTTGACTTTCTCCCTATTTGTATGGCTCATCAAGATCCCAGGTGATTTTTCCTTGGTGCTGTTCCTTGTTTCCATCACAATTTTGATTTGGTCATCAGAGAGACGAACTGAGACTCTATTATCTATGCTATTTTTTCCTCCCACTATTGAATTCTTTAAATTTTATTTTATTATTAGTTTCAAGTGTACAGTACATTGGTTAGACATTTATATAGTTTATAAAATGATCCCCCTAATTGCTCTTTCTCTCCTCTGGTTCTCCACCTGACCATTGTATTAATGCTAACTCCATTCCCTATGCCGTGCTCCGCATCCCCATGACCATCTATCAGCTCCTAATTTGTACTTCTTTAAACTTTCACCCCATTCTCCCATGGAATATTAGTCAGCCATAAAAAAATAAAAATAAAGTGAAATCACTATTGACTTTTGACCTGTTCTGTGGACCTTACAACTTTTTCCTCTAGCCAGATACTACCTTACTATTGCTTCTTTCCAGGAATAAAACTGAGTAAAGATTGGGACCTGCCCTTTAGTAACTACAGGAATGCTGTTTGCTGTTCATGGCACTTACCCACAAAGTTTTTCAAGCCCTTTCCCTACAGCTACAGCATCCTGATGTTCGTGAGTGAATTTTACATGGTCAAAAGAAGAAAACTTAGTGAAAAATCCTAAAATCCCAATATTCTAAAACTAACCTTTACATTCTCAATGAACAAAACCACTTACCATAAGAGAAGACAGGGTCCTTATGAAATGAAAGTGAAGCTCAAGGTATTGAATTAGAACTAGTGATATGTAGCTGGCCTAGAAAGTAGCTTTACAAAAAGATAACAAAAGATCTGGACCTAATTTCATTATGTGATCAGCTTGACTTTCTACCCTCTAACCACAGTTTTTTATAATTTTTTTCCAGAAATAGACTTTATTACATGATATATGTTAGGGTGGGGGAGGGAGGGGTAGGAAGAGAACAGCTACAGTAATGACATTTCCTTCTTTCCAAGACATGCTAGTTTAGTAACAGTGACAAAACTCTAGCACTTTATCATAATCCCCCCTTTCCAGAGAGTAGACACATTACCTGAATTTTATTTCCTCAAAGTGCATTCCTCAGCACTTCAATATTGTGCTGAAAGCAAACTTATTTTTTACTATGGCATATTCAAATGAGCCAAAAAAGAAAAAAATATATGTCCGGCCCATCTGCCAGATTTGGAAGGGAAGAGAGCATATAGGAAGAATGTGTGCCTACATGTATAAGAGAGAATAAAGGGAGAGAATTCTGTTAAAAACTCTTATAAGCATGACGTGTTACCAATGGTAGTATATGAAGCAGTGCCTATATCCTCCATGAGACAGGGGAGGAGTGGAGGACATTATTTGAGGTAGAATAGAAGAAAAAATGAGCATTTAAAGAAAACCTGTGGTAGTACCATATATTTTAATGTCCTCACTTTATAGGTCATAGTCTATGTTTTAAGGTGGCTTTTTTGCAGTTGATTTTAGTGCCTATTCTCTAGGTGATAAGCCTCAGCTTCTCCCAATTAAAAAATAAGAAAAAATAAATATACATTTTTAAATGACAGCAAAAGGAAAAATGATTTACAGCCACCATCTGGATAGCAGTACAGAAAGCCCACTCTGCAATTGAAAGCCCACTTGTTTAAGATGTAAACTGCCAGCCAGTAAAGGTCAGATCTCGGGGCTGAGATGGCCATGAGCAGCTTCTTTCCTGAAGACAGAAGGCCCTTCTTTCAACCACTGTCAGAACCATAAGGCCCTTTGAGTGTCCATAGCCTCATTCCTCATGCCTGGATGATTCTCTCACTTTGTTTGGCCTTGTCCAGCCTCATCTACCCTCCTTGTTCTCCACCTGGGCAGCAATGCAAGGGCAGCAGCCTGAGGGAAGGGAAGGTGAATTCAGAAACATGGGATCAGTGGAGAGATTAGGCTGTCAGCCTCCAAAGCACTTTCCCGTTGAAGAGAAGATAAGTAGGAAAAAATGAATGAGAATACTAGGCATGGCAAATGGTGCATGAGATTTGAAGAGAAGGGGAAAACGGAAAGGCTGTGGGGTATAGAAGGGTGGAGAGAAAGGGTTTTGGGGAGAGCTAGAGGAGAGTAAAAATGGTGTCAGCAGGCAGTATCTGAGCCAAGCCTCTGTCTGCCTTTGACTGACCACCTGAGTGAATTTTAGGGTCCAGAATGGACAGTAAGGAGTCCACTGGCCCCATATGAAAGCACCATACTTGGTCAGGTCCAAGCCCAAAGCCCCATTCACCTGGTTATTTCCAAGGTGGCAGATTCTACCCCCAGGCCAGCCACTCTGTTCATCTGTGAGAAATTCCATGGAGGTGAAGACAGTGCCTGGTACATAGTGGGCATTCTACAATTATTTAAGGAAGTAAACTGAATGATGCTTCCCCTCAACTTACTTCTGGGTTATTAATTCAAAGCACACAGCGGCAGTTCTTATTTTCTAACAAGGTGGAGCTGAAAGAGGAAATTGAGGCCCATCCTATCCCCCTCGTAAGTGTTTTTGAAATTTTTTCTAGCAGGGAAAACATCAAATGTCTTTTTAGGTGGAAGTTCCAATTGGTAAACCAGGTAAGAGTAAAGCTGCTTTGGCTGAAGCATGAGCGGGCCTTAGCATATGCCTACTTTACCACCACCCCTCACCTTCCCTTTCCCCAGCTGTACCCCAGGCTCCTGTCAACTCCTTAAGGCACTGTGGGCCATGATTGAAAATGTACTGCTCTAAAACATGATACTGAATGGCTGTCTTCAATACCTTGAACAAGATTGGCTGAAGAGAAAACCAGAGCCATACAGAATGCCAATTCTTAAATAGGAGGAACGGACTCAACAACAAAACACAAACAACCTGATTTTAAAATGAGCAAAGGATTTGAACAGATATTATTCCGAAGAAAATATACAAATGACCAATAAGGATAAAAAAGAAACTCAACATCGATAATCATTAGGGAAATGAAATCAAAACCACAGTAAGATACCACCTCACACCCATTAGGATGACTACTACGAAAAAGAAAAAAACAGGGGTTGATGGGATGTGGACCAATTAGAACCCTTATATACTATCTGTGGGAATGCAAAGTAGTGCAGCCACTATGGAAAACAGTATGGCAGTTCCTCAAAAATTAAAAATAAAATCACCAAAGGATTGAAAGCAGGGATTCAAAGAGATATATGCACACCCATGTACATAGCAGCATTATTCATAATAGTCAAAGGTGGAAGCAACTCAAGTGTCCATTGACAAATGAATAGATAAACAACATGTGGTATATACATACAATAAAATATTATTTAGCCTTAAAAAGGAAGGAAATACTGCCACATGCTACGACATGGATGAACTTTGAGGACATTATGCTAAGTGAAATAAGCCAATCACAAAAGGACAAATACTGTATGATTCCACTTATATGAGGACCCTCGAGTAGTCAGATTCATAGACACATAGAGTAGAAAAATAGTTTCCAGGGCCAGGGGGAAGAAGCAATTGAAAGTTATTGTTTAAGGAATTCAGAGTTTCAGTTTTGCAAGATAAAAAGAGTTCTGAAGATGGAAGGTAGTGATGATTGCACCATAATAAAAATGTGCTTAAAACTACTGAACTATATACACTTCGAAATGGTTACAATGGGAAATTTTATGTTATGTGTATTTCACCACAATTAAACATTTTTAAAGGCAGAGAGGATAGGGAAGGAAAGAAAATATCTGTATATCTTGGGATTGGGCCCCAGTGCTGGGAGGCTATTTTTCATGGCTATATTCCCTACACAAAGAAACCATGTAAGTAATTCATCCAACAGCCCCCACTTCCTCATCATGCCCCTCTTCAAACTCCATGTCTCAGAGGGCTGAATTTGAATCTGCTATTCAGGTCAGGTTCCATTACTGACACTAATTGCCCTTACGTGGACAGAATTTGAATTCTTTTCATTTTAGTTCCATTCTGATCTCTTTCTTCATGCTTTAACAAACCCCATCAGGCAAGAACATGGGAACAGGCAGACAGGTACAATTTTAATCTAAAAGTAGTCCTGCGCTTGTCTTCTCTTGAGTGGTCCAGACATGCTCTTTTCTGAAAAAAATATTGATTGGCCTGTTCTGCTCACTCAGCCTGAGCAGAACAGTTAAGTATGAGGATTCCAGCTATGCTGGCCTTATACATTCTATTAACATTATGTTAATTAACTGAAAAGCCACACATCGATTTTTCGTGAGATGTTCCAAAGATTAAATATCAGTGGATAGACCCAGCTAAGCCTAATTTACTAATGGATTTTTAAGTTATATGGAGAGAAACACTTCAAGGGAAAAGTAATATTCCATTTACCAGAAGAAATTAAAAACTTTTCCAACTAATTTAGAGAATTTCCATGCTCCGATAAAGCCAAAAAAAAAAATTATACATAGCCTTATATTTTCCCTTTAATTATTGTAGAGAAAGATCCATTGGAAAAAAATTGATCTCAAAGCATGGCCCCAAGTAAAACTAGTTATGGAATATCCAGGAATTGTGGATCAAAATGAACATAATTTGTTGAACTTGGGCATTAATATCTATTTTGTCAAGGCTCTGAACAAGGCTAATGTCAAAATATGTTTAGTATTTATAAAAAGGTTATGTATTTAGGAGAGTAAAGGAAAATTCCTTCCAATTATTCAATATAGCACCCTGCTAGGCACTGGGACCCAAAAGCAAATGAGACGTAACCATTCCTAGAGCTCAGTCTAATTAAAAAGTCACTGGTAATCCCTTCAGTAGATAGAATTTAGTGATCTGACTTACCCAACTTCTCCTTAAAAATTCCTTTTAACTCACAGTCAACATTATCATCATTCCTTAGTCTGGTTTCCAGGCAGGTTTCCTGAAGCCACAGTAGTGTGGTTGTACAAAGAGAGTAAAAATACTAGAAACAAAATAATAGTTTCTGTGAACACCCGCAACACATATTTTGTACCACAGTCCAGAACATATTTCCTGGTTCAAGAGGATACTGAGAGGAGCTTTGGGAGCTCATAATGGCCTTTCATTGACTCCTGTGGCTCTAGCAGTATCATCATCTGCCATAATGTGTCACTCCAGTCCCAATGGAGGGGAAGTCCTGCGATTCACCAAAAACCAGTTTTTACTTTCTCCTGAACAGGCCAACTAGCCTACATTTCCCAGCCTCCTTTGCAGTTACATGGCCCTGTGATTGCATTCCAGCCAAAGATTGTGGGAATAAGTGTGTTACACCATTCCCTGGCCTGGCCCATGAAACCTCTTGCATGATCCCCTGATCACGTTCTCTCTGTTCCTGCCTGGTAACTAGTTGTCAGTGCCTGGGGCAACCTTAGAAGGCACATGTTGAAGATACCATAGCCTCTGTCAGCCTGGGTCCATGAATAACTTCATGGAGCAAGATTTTCCTTACTCCCCACCCCCTCACATACACAGGTCGACTACCATGACCCACCAACTGGTCTTTATGTCAACAAAACTTGAACTATTATGTTAAGCCACTGAAATTTTAGAGTTTATCTGTTTCAGCTAGAGGCATATTTCCTGAAAAGGTAATAAAGCTTATATTTTGAGACCACCCTCTTTCATGGTCCCCTTCAAAGAACTTGGAAAAGACCCTGGCAATGAGTTCACGTGGTCATAAGCGTTTTTCTAAAATTCGCAGAAGGAAAATATTTTAAGCACAAGTGGCGAAGACTACTTTCTCTGTACTCTTTGATTTCTCTTTCATTATACTTAACTTTGTGAAGTAACTTATACTTATTCCTAGCTGTACTAGAATTGAAACGGCTTTCTAGGACTTCTCCTACAGCCCTCTGTGCCAACTCACCTGATATCCAAACACAAAGGAGCAGGACCAGAAGCTCTAACTCAACATTTACAGGTCCTATAGTACCTGGTACTGCAGGGACAAATTGCAGAGAACAAAGTTTGAAATGTATCCTGACAGAAGATTCTCCATGGGAACCCCTTCTAATCGTTAGACATGTAAACTTACGTGTAAGCAGACAATTTGGTTCTCATCAACACCTAGTCAAAACAGAGATTGTCTTTTGTCAGTATATACAATTATAAATGTGCCATATATTTTTTTTCCTTTTAGTACAGGAATCACTCAAAATAGAATCTTTCAGAATTCTTGTGTTTGTTGAGCACTAGCTGTAGGAATACTACAAAGAGAGCATTATGTGTATTGTCTTTATTCTTTTATTCATCCTAACAATAATTGAGAATTAATTTCAATTAACACTCCTAGAAGAAAGACCAAATTATGTTTTCATTCTCTCTATACAAAGTAATATTAGAAAACCATTGTCATATGAAGAAATGAACAAAAAGTATGCCACCAAAGAAAGTAAAAAAAAAAAAATAAAGGTATTAAAGAGGCATGTCAGACAATTAATAAAAATATAGTTATTTTTCTGGGCTTTGTAGTATTTATCAGCTTGTTAAAAATGTAAGTTATTGTGATTCACTTTATTATTCTAAAGAAATAGTACCTTTTGTGCTAAATTTGATATTCATGATTATATATTCTTTTCTTAAAGAGCCCCCAACATTTTATTTCCTTCAGGCCCCACTAAACCTAAATCCATCCCTGACACAGCATCTCTCTACTGATATTACTCTACTGATATACCTTCAGTACCACCCAGGACTGCTAGGTCCACAGGAGAACTGCCCTCAATTTCAGTACCCTAGGGCATCTCTAGGGATCAGCCTCTTCACCTTGGCCCATCCTCATACTAGTTCTCTCTCTCAGGAAACAGGACACTGGTTCTCCAAAGCTGGACAGAAAGGCAATATGGAGGCATTTTCTCCTCTGTGCTAACAATGGTCGCTCCCTTCCAACCAGTATTCTGGACTCAGCATAGCACCTGCGTTCTAGCTCCCAGCCAGACACAGTGCCAGCTGTTACTCTTGGGGGCCAATTGTCAGATTCAATATAACCAGTCACTGTATCTCCCGGAGCTGGTCGGGCTAGCTCACACCTGGCCTGCACACCAATAAAACTGCCAGATATGCCAAATATGTCTAAAGTCTCCTTAGCTACCCAGTTCGGGCACAGCTCCCATTCTTTCTAGCCAAAAAATGAGGTAATGAAATCTCATTTGGTCCTGTGAGTACATGAGCAGGATTTCTTCCCATCTTATGGGTAAGAGAACTAGACCTTACCTGGGACAGCTTCAGTGACTTTTCTAGGGTCACATAACCTACAAATCACAGACTAAGCACTGAAACCGAAACCTTCTGCCCCCTGAGTCTGCAGCCCCTCAATCCGCTGAGATAAAAAAGCACTGATTTACAGAAGGGTTGGGCACAGTAAAGATGCTAAAACATTAGCACAGCTGCTGAGAGTTTTCAGAAGATTCAGAGCTGTTTTTTTGTTTGTTTGTTTGTTTGTTTGTTTTTTGTTCGTTTTGGGGTTTTTTTTAACAGATACAGAGAAAAAAAGGTTGGCACCTTCTACCAATAATGGATATGAAATGGGCCTTGACCTCCTAATTCTCAATTGAGAGGGAATCAAATAGATGACCCTATGATGCTTTTCTATTTGAAATAATCATCAGTACTATCATAACCAGAATGGCAAAGTATGTCTTCTTTGCCAAAAATACCAAAATGTACTCCAGGCTGTTGTAACATCAGTTCCCCTACATTATAGATGAAAGAGTGATTTCTAAAACTATTGTACAGAGCACAGTAAGAAAGAAAAAAGGGAGAAAAGGACAAGGATCTGATTTTAAACAAAGAGACTGAGCAGCTTAACTCATGAGAGGCATAGCCACAGCAGAGGAGATGACTTTGTGGTGAGAACATTTCTTGGTGGGTCTTTGGTTGAGGAAGTTGGGGCCCTCCCACCCTGCTACTCCCGGGGGCTAACTAAAAGGAAAGATGCAATAGGAAAGAGTTGCATTTCTGCCTAGGATTTTAGGTGTTGCACACTGACAGCTTGAGAGACTTGAGGTGAGATAGATGAGGGACCTAGAAAGGAAGAAGGAGAAGAAGTAGAAGGAAAGTCTTGGGGAAAAGATAGAGGTTCAAGAAGAGGCTATAGCAAAGTGGGAGACGGTGGCTCAGTAGTGTGATACATTTGCATGGTGACAGGTGGTTGTAAACTTAGTGTGGTGAGCACATCAGAAGATATGTAAATGTCGAATCACTATGTTGTACACCTGAAACTAATATAATATTGTATACCAACTACATTCCAATTTAAAAAAGAAAGGCCACTGAATATTTTAAACAAGGAAGTCTACAATTAATTTTAAAGGATTTGCACTGTAATTTTATCACCCTTCCATTCCAACCCTTTTCCCTAAAACCCCTAGTAAAAATCCGCTCTCCTCAACAGATCTTGTCAGATCACTTTTGGGAGAAGGGACTGGGGTTAGGTCCTGTAGGAGAAAGCTGGTCCGAGAAGAAATCAGTCTCAGCAGGCAAGAGTGATGACCAGCTGCAGCCCCAAGTGCCTGGAGAATGATGTCTGTCAGAAAATGCAACACATATCAGAGAATACTTTTAGAAACATGTGAGATAGAGACTCAAACCATCTTATCTGGATATTAAAGGATGACCACAGAATTTTGCAGAAATTGGAGCTGTCTGGGATGTACAAGCGTAATATAGAATAGCTCACTAATCAGCTGATAGTAGTCTTTGACACTTAGCATAAAGTCAAAGACATGCAAGAACAGAAGCCAATAGATCCAAAAGATTTAAACAAGGGACATAGCTAGTGGCACAGCTAGAATTAATGCAGATGATCTATCTCCCTGTTCATAGCCCTTCCCAGAATACCACTTATTATGACCTGAATTGTGTCCTCCCCCCAAATTCGCATGTTGAAGCCCTAACCCCCAGTGCCTCACAATGTAACTGTATTTGAAGATAGGGTCTTTATATAAGTAAATTAATTTAAATGAGGTCATTGGGGTGAACTCTAATCCTATATAACTGGTGGCCTTATAAGAAGACTAGAATAGGACACACACACACAGAAGGAAGACCATATGAAGACACAGGAAGAAGGTGACTATCTACGAGTCAGGGAGATCTTTGTCTCACAGCTCTCAAAAGTAACCAACCCTGTCAACACCTTGAATTTGGATTTCTAGCCTCCAGAAATGTGAGACAATCAATTTCTGTTGTTTAAAGCAGAGGTCCCCAACCTTTTTGGCACCAGAGACCGTTGCTTCTCTGAGAACGTAATGCCTGATAGATAATTCGAGGTGGAGCTGAGGCAATGATGCTAGCGCTGGGGAGCGACTGCAAATACAGATGAAGCTTCACTTGCTTGCCCGCCGCTTGCTTCCTGCTGTGCGGCCTGGTTCCTAACAGGCCACGGACCGGTACCGGTCCACGTCCCGGGGGTTGGTGACCCCTGGTTTAAACCACCAAATCTATGGTACTTTGTCAAAGTAGCCTTAGCAAACTAATACATCATCCTCCCTCCCATGAAGTCAGACAAGTCCTGTCCCCACATATCAAGCAAGGCAATCAAAAAAAAAAAAAATCAAAGTATGAACAAAAATCCTGGGGTAATTTGCACTTTGTATTTTAAGTAATTTGATCCACCTGCAAACCAAATTTACTGTATATATACAATATATTTTTGCACAGACACTTGTAGTGTCAACAATAAAACCCTGTTGCAGGCTGAAAACAATAAAAACAATCCATGTGCTCTTTTGGTCTGGTCACTGAGAGAACAAAATATTAGCATTATTTAGAAATAAAAATTATTTCGTACTTCATTAGTCGATTCTATATTTCTAAGGAATTTTTATATAGCATCTAATCTTGTAAAACTTAGTTCATCACCCAGCAGTTGACAGTGATGTGGAATAGTTGGTAGTGTGTCCTTCATCATGTTGCCTTTAAGATTTTTACAGGTTTGGGGATCATTATTATTTATTCCTGCACTTTAAAATTAACCTAGTGTGCCTAGTGTGTCATTATGATCTTTAGCCTTTACCATTATCAAAAAGACAGTGTAAGAACAAGAGGCTACTCACAGGACTGTGCACAGGTACAAGCCTTATTTCATTGTATCTAAAAGGTAACATGAAACATGACTGAAAATATGTATAAATTTTCACCTCCAGCTGAGAAAATTTATCCCACTTATAAGAGTATATTTAAAAGTTTTCCCCAAATCAAACTACATGCACCCCAAAAAGACACCCTCTTCTTTCCTCTATTGCACCCTCAGAATTAATGCACATGGTAGACGCCGTTTTTAGAGTTACCTCTTCTGATCTACTGGGTGCGGAAAGAACAAAAATGACTTCACCTCTCACACTCATGTGCTCTTCCTCCACATCAGCTCTGCGGAGCTTTGGACAAAAGTGGCAATCCAAAGAAGTACAGAACTAAATGGTGTTGGGTCAATTGGATACAGATAAGGCAAAACATAAGAGTATATCCTTATCTCACAAACCAAATTATTTCCTAGACCAGAGCCTCTTTTAAACTTTAAAGTGCATCAAAAGATGTTGTAAATTGCAGACTTGAGGAGGTCTGGGATGGGTCCTCACATTCTGCATTTATAAAAAGCTCTAAGGTGACGTTGATGCTATGGTTCGTGGAACACATTCTGAGAAGGAAAGATCTAGATATATAGATTTGTAATTATTAGAAAAAATGTAGAGTACATTTTATAATTTGAGAGTTAGAACTTTCTACAAGAGGTTTAAAAAAAGACAAACAGGTTTAAATGCATAAAACTTTAAAACTTCTATATGATGAAAACTTCTGTATAATAAATAAAGTTGAAGAACAGTAAGAAACTGATAACATATACAACAAAAATTTCTTTTCAGAATATATAAAGAACTCCTTCAAATCACAAAAAAAGGTAGAAATCACAGGAGAATTACAATTTACCAATAAACATGAAATTACATCAAGTTTACTAGTAATCAAGGAAATGGAAATTGCAACCACATGAGATATTTTCTATTCACCCAGTTGTCAAAAATAAAAAATAATGTTAAGTTAGCATTTTATAATCTGTTATTGTGAATTTTAAGGCACTACAGCTCCAAAAAAGGGAATATGTATGTAATTGTAGATTTCATCGTAAAGATGAGGAAACTGATGCTTAGAGACATGAAACGATTTGTCCAAAATCACTTACTGTAGCAACTAATCTAGAATGGTTGCTTCCTAGCAGGCAGTTTTGTTTCGGAGTTAAGAGATATTAGAGTTATTAGGGAGATATCAAAACGTTTCAGTGGCATACTGCAATTCATAAAACAGCAAGACCTATCATTCTATCCCATTTATCATTGTTGGCAACTGTGAGAATGTAGATAGAATTCAATTTAGTTTTGATAATATCTTCTTTTTATGTATATTCACAGCATAATTTATGTATATATATCTTGTGATCATACTGTGAAATAACTGTATAAAATATTACATAAAAGTATTTATTAGCATTATATAAAGGTATTTTCACTTTTAAAAAATACACAATTTTAATGATTTCTTAATGGTTTATCATATGATAGGATGTCATAATTTATTGAAAACATCTCCAACATTGAACATTTGGCCATGTCCCCCTCTTCCTTGCTTTTGCTATTCCAAATACCATCTTGATAAACAAATAAATCTGTGTTAGCAACTAGGATATTAGGATATTATTTCTTTAGGATAATCACTGAAAAGTAGAATGTGAATCAAAGAGTGGAAACATTTTAAATCTTTTGACATACATCAGGAAATTTCTTTCCAGAAAAACTATGCCAATTAAGGCACATACCGTCAATGTATGAATATTATTATTTTTTAAATAAATAATGTGACTCCTGAAAAATTTGTTGTTCAAGTGTTTCGGTTGTTAATTACTAGTGGGGCTAAACACTTTCACACATTTATTAACCCATTCTCTGTGAGAATTTTCTATCCATTTCTTCTGCCTCTAATTGCTGTTGCATTTCAATGTCTTTTTTGCCCATGTACACTTTTTACATATTTAGAATATTCATTTTTGATGTCTAACCAAATTGTACACCTAAAACTAATATAAAATAGTATTGAATATCAATTTTGATTGAAAAATTAAAATTAAAAAATTCACTTTTGTCTGTCATATTTTGGTTAAGTATTTTCTTCCCACATTTTGCCTACTTTTCTTATCTCTAGTTTAATCCATTTATTGGTTGGTTTAAAAAGGAGCAACCAGTTTCCACTAACTCAAACTTGCTCCTGACTTAAAACCTTTTGTTTCCTGATCACTTTCCTCTCAAACAACGCAGGAGCCTTGTTCTACTCTGAGCTACTCTTATGAAATCAGTGTTTTAGTTCGACATCTCCTGAATAGTTAGACAAAGGCACCCATATGCTTGTATTCCCCAGCTTCTCCCCCTTGCTATTCTTGAGAATAGATTATAGTTATCTGTTCTGCCAAATACCAAAGACACACTGTCTCCTTTGGAGGGTCATCTCTAGGTCATTCTCATGAAAGGAGGAGGTTAAGTTGAAGTGAATGTGACAGCCAGGGAGCTGGTCTCAAAATAAGATATGAGTCCCTGGGGTCAACTCACCAGGGTGCCTACAAGTATCTGGAGAAGTAAAAAGGTCTCTTCAAGGACAGAGATGGAGTTAGCAGCAAGGGTCCTTTAGAATGAGTGCCCCCTACTCTGCATCCTGTGAACTCTACCTCTCCAGAGACAATGTCTGAAGGGGTCATGACCCATTCTTTTACCACAAAAGACAGACTTTTCCAGTTCTCAGAAGAATGTGAGGCTGAGGTATGCGTCTCCTCCAAGTTCATTGCCCTGTCTTCTCTCTCTCCTGCCCCTCACAACTTAGCGGGGGTCAGTGGGAGTGGGTCTGACTAATAGATTTGAATCATGTAACCTTCTGAAAATGCTAATGAGAAAGAGAAGGGCCCCAGGAAGCATCAAAATGCTGACATGATTAGGGATGTGTTTGAACCTGTGCAGAGTAATGTGGCATATTTATCAGGCAATTGTCCATGCATGCTGGGTCTCCTTGAAGATGCAACGAGCACATGAGCTCATGGATGTCATGAATCTTGTGTTTAATGGGAAGATTATTATAAGTTTAAGTTAAAATTTTGTTCCACCATCTACTACATGTTGTTCAAATAGGCACAAATCTGCTTTATTTTTGAAGGTTGCTTCTAGAGGAAGGAATGGTAACAGATCGAGAAAGTCAATACTTGACTTTTGTTTCTTACACCTTCTCTTTGCTTTATACACTTTTTGCATTTTCTGGCTCGATTCTTTCTTTGCCCAAACCATTTCCCACTATCTAATAGAATCATAGATTCATAGAATTGAGAATTGAGAATTGAGAAGGATCTTGGAAACCATATGACCCAACTGCCTCATTTTACAGTTAAGGAAACTAAAGCTCAATGAGGTGAAATGAGCTGCCTAAGATCACACTTCTAGAGAGTGGCAGATTCCCCCAACCAGAATGTCCTAGCCACCAGGTTACCTACAAATTATCACAGCTCCCTTGACCACTGCTCTGTTCTGTTTTCCCTCAGCACTTAAAGTATATGTAGCCGAGATGTCCCTGTAACACACATGATATGATGGAGTCCTTCTCTGGCTGTTTCACAAATACGAGCAAAAACAAATTTGCATCTTGAACAGTCCCCAGATATCATTCCACCCTGTACCCTCAGGTTCCTAGCTGTGTTTTGCCCCAAGAATTATGTTATTCTCAGCAGGCAGTGCTTCTGCACACAGGTCTTACCTTCCCAGTTAGGCTATAAGAAATTGAAAGACAAGTAGGACCAAGTCTTTTCATATACATTGTATAGAACCCAATCATGAGTTACATATATTTCTTAAAGAATCCAGAATCTTTCCCCTTCTTAATCCTCCCTTTCAAGCAAACAAAATATATGTGCATATATTTTTACACAGTGAAGGCAGAGTAGAGGAGCTAAAATCTCAGGGCTATGTAGTAAGACAGACCAGAGTTCAAATTCTATTTTTGTCACTTACCAGCTGGGTGAACTTAGATAAATTACTTTATCTATTATGCTTCTGTCAACTCGTTTACAATGGGATAATAATAGCAGTACCTACTTCATTAGGTTGTCATGAGAATTTATGAGAACTTATTTTTGCGTGCTGTAAGACATCTGTATACACACACATGCACACATGCTCACATACATACACACAGTATATAAAGTATTTAGCATAGTGCCTAAAGTCAATGCTCAGCAAAGGTTAATCATTATTATACATACAAACTAAAAAAAAAAATTAAACCTATTACTCATATGGCTAATTGGCTTATTGAATGACTAAAATCCATGTGGAACAAACAGGAGATGGCTTTTATTTTCTTTCCCAACCATAGCCTTCAAACACACTTCTTCAAATATTTCCTTTCTCCCTTTGACAGCCTCACACTTCTGGCAGGTAATCCTGAACTCCATGAGGTTATTTGCTTGGAGGCACACCCTCTAGGCCCCAGTACTCCCACTGGGCTGATAGATCATTACTCTTAATTCCCTTTTTCAGTGAATTCTAGGATTTTGTTTAAATGGCCTACATGTATTTGTGGGGTGGGTGAGGGTTAAAGGATGGACCTGGAGATGCTTAGCCCCTAGAAGAGAATCCTGGCAGCCCCTTGGCTACTGTCCTGTGATGTGGAGGTGCTCAGAGCCTATTGTCCTCAGCTTTGGAGTGATAGGCAAATTCTAAGGCAACAGGAAACATTTCATTTCACATTCTTTCACACGTTTCTTCTGGGGACCAGCTGAGAAAGGATGCTTTTCTCTAAGAGTTACTGCAGCACCTTCTTCATCATTCTCTGGAGAAAAAAAACCACAAATCTCTGATTTCCTGGGAAAGATGGCACAGGAAGAGGTGAAGTGTTTAAGAGTTTTACCCTTTAATACAGTCCCATTGCCGTCTTACTTTTTTCCACCTGAGAAGTTTCTTCCAACCTAATTCTAACCCATTTCACAGTCAGAAATCTGTGAACATCTTGCTAATTTGTTATCATAGCCTCAGTGGTTTATGTAATAAAAAGCGCTTCACAGCTTAAGGATGCAAGGCTTTGACACAGTTTACTTATGCGTGAAGTACCAGAGCCATCCTGGTGTCATCTCCCAAACTAAAAACATCATTCATTCATTCAGCACATATTTATTGTTTACTACGAGCTAGATTTGAAGGCTAAAACAGTGTTTAAGATGCACAAAGTCCATGTGAGAGCTCATAGAACTCCTAGTCTAGAGTCAGACAATTAACAAATAAATCATTGTAAATAGTGACAAGGATATAATCAAAAAGTTGTTACTTCAGAGAATAACATTAAGACCCACTTTACATCTATTTCCAGGAGATGACATTTAAACTGAGAGATAAAGAAGAAATGAAACCAGCCCAATGAAGAGCAGAGTGAGGGAGTTCTAAGGCACAGGTTATAGCATGGGCAAAAGCCTGAGGAAGAAAAGCACTTGGCCTGCTTGAAAAATTTAAGAAAGACCTGTGCAGCCGGAGTACAATGAGTGACAGTGAACAGCTATGGAGAAGGCTAAGCTGGGCAAGGTATTATAAACCACAGTACGAAATTTGAAATTCTAAGCATAAAGATAAGCCAGGGCTGGGTTTGGAACAGGAGAATGCCTTATCCTGCTTTTGGACATTGCAGCAGGCTTAATTGTGGCCTCCCAAAAGGATATTTCCATGTCCTAACCCCTAGAATCTGTGAATGTGACCTCATTGGGAAAAGAGGTCTTTGCAGAGATCCCTTTGCAGAACTCTATAGAGTCCTGCTGTCTTCACAAAAATTTCAAGATTGAAGCATCTCCAGTGGGCCCTAAATCAAATGACAAGTGTTTTATTAAAGAGACAGAAGAGAAGACACAGAAAGAAAGAAAGAAAGAAAGAAAGAAAGAAAGAAAGAAAGAAAGAAAGAAAGAAAGAAAGAAAGAAAGAAAGAAAGAAAGAAAGAAAGAGGGGAAAATAGAGAGAAAGATTCAAGTTACACACCCAAAAGCCAAAGAACGCCTGGAGCCACCAGAAACCTTAGAATTTCAAAATTGCAAGGAAGGATTCTCCCCTAGAGCCCTCAGAGGAAATATGGCCCAGCCAACACTGGTGGCTTCTATAGAGCCTCCTCAGAGTGCTGATGATTTGGTGATTTGAGCAAGCAATTCCAAATTTAATCACAGAAGGTTAGAACTAAGAATTTTCCAAAGAGCTTCCCAAAGCTTAACTGTATCTCTAGCTTATCCAAAAGAATTAAGAACTTTTAATCCATCTGCCTTGTGCATACTGCTGAATAATTGTGAGATAAAAACTCATTTTATCTTGGAACACTGATAATAAGAATACATGTGCGTGTACGTTTATGTGTGTGTATGTCTGTGCATAAGTTTGTGATATATCCATATGAGTATAAGCATATATGCGTGTGCATATATGAGCATGTGTGGGTATATGTGTCTGTGTGTTGTATGTATGTGTGTTTGTTTTTTTCATTTTTTACGCCTACAGCACCTGGTATTCCTAGGTGGTCTCCCATCCAAATACTATCCAGGCCCGACCCTGCTTCCGTGTATGTGTGTTCTGATAGAGTTTGAAGGGACTAGACCAGCATTTTTATTCACTTTGAGTATTTGAGTGGGTTCTTAACAAGGATGTCTCTTCAGAAGGTGGTAGGAAATAAATGGACCAGAACAAAGGAGAAAGGACATATGACTGAAATATACCCAGCAAAAGAGGTGATTCACTAACCATTAGTCTTTCCAACATAGTAACTCTTTAAAGAAATCACCACATCTACAATGTCATGCTCTCCCTACTGTTTTGTTTCCTTTTTTAAAATTAGCATTCTTTGAGCAATATTCAGTTTGACGGCTGAACTGAAATCTGCAATAAATGGAATCCAAGCAAATGAGCTCAGACTATTACACAAAGGCGGGAGTAGAGGAAGGAGAGGATGAGATGAGGGAAATGTGCAAGGACGATGTGACAGAAAGAGGAGGTTTTGGCTCCAACTTTGTTGCCATAGGCAGAGAATCTCCATAGAGTTCTGCTGTCTTCACAAAGATGTTTTTTACTTCACCCGACAGTCATTTTTGTCAGCCCTCCATCTCCGGCCTGGGGCTGAATCCCACGGCATACATAAAAAGCATGCCAGGACTGGAGGATTCCCCACCCTGGAAACAAATCCAAGGCTTTCGCATTCTGTGGCAAAGCACTGACTGAAAAATGCTTCCCAGTCACCCTTTCTCATTCCTTTCAGGCCACTGGTCACAGCATTTGCCAGCTCCAAACTCACTTTTTGTCCAAAGACTCAATACACCTATTGAGAGTGTGCTCAGGAATGGCCTTTCCTCTGTCTCTTTCTGCTGCAGCCAGGCAGAAAGCCCAGCAGGCTCTGTTTCGTGAGCTGAGCCCCAACCCGGGGAAGGACCAGGCCACATGGGGATTTCCCCTCATCTGCATTCAGCTCTCTTGCTTTGTATGCTCGTCCTCTGCCATGATAGTGTCCTGTTTACTTAGATCCACCTGTGCACAGCACTGTGCTGAGTATTGAGAGAAATGGGATAAAGAGCATAGGAATTTCAAGTTGTGGTAGGATTCCAAATAGCAACGTCCAGAAATCTAGTGTAGGTGAAAAATTCCAACCACCAGGTACCACCAGCAGGCATCTTTCGAAAGGGGATCTTCTGCTTACAGCCTGTAGGCAAACTGTTTTTGTCATCTAGTTTCTCTAGAATGTATAGTTGAGGTTCACCTAGCATCTACTTGTTATTTTTGTTTGTACTTTGGATGAATTCCCCTTTTCACTGATTTATATCTCCTCTCACCCCTCTCTTCTCTCTAGAATCACTCCCTTCCAATTTGCAGTGTTAAAGACATATCTTTATTCATGGTAGTATGAACATATACAATTATTGATAAACATCGTGAGATTTTCCTCGTGTGTGTGTGTGTGTGTGTGTGTGTGTGTGTGTGTGTGTGTGTTGATATACATATTTTTTTACAAAACAGGGTCCATGCTATATAAGTGAATTTCCTTGCTATTTGTTCTCTCACTTAACAATTCATCATGAATATTGCCCCTGGGGAATGGATATAGTTCTAACTCATTCTTTTTGATAGATGCATTATGTTCCATGGTTATGTGACTCTCAACTTATTCAATTGTTCCTCTACTAATGGTTGTTGAGGTTGCTTCCACTACAAATACTGCCACTATGAACAATGTTGATGGAAAGTCCTTGTTTATATGTCCTTAAGTGTTGAGTTTGTGTTTCTATAAGATAGCTTCCTTGGAGTGGAATTCCTAAGCCAAGTATATGTATTTTAATTGAGGTAGATTTTGTTAGATTATTTTCCAACAAGACTACTGTGTTTCCCATTCCCACAAGCAGTAAATGAGAATGCTCTTTCCCCCATTTTCTAGCCAGCATTGGGTTTTAGTGATATTTTTAAATTTTTAGCTAACAGTTGACTGAAAAAAATTTTAATTACACTGGCACATCAATTTGCATTTTCCTGATTACTAGGAAGATTGCTCATTTTTTCAAAGATTTATTGGCCATTTGGATTTTTTCTTCTACGAATTGCCTACATATGCCCTTTGTCCATTTATCTATTAAGAGGTTAAATGTATTTTACAAGCGAGTATGAGCTCTTCTATATTATGGATGTTAACCCTCTGTCATATTTCTCCCAGCATGTAATTTATCATTTGCCTTTCTTTTTTCACATAAGTAAATGTTAGTTTATATATGCTTATCTTTTATATGTTTTAAGACTTTTGTCTGACTTAAAAGGTCTCTTCTCTACTTAGACTCATCTAATATTATTTTATATTTTATTCTAAAAATTTCTACTCCTTTTATAAAGTATTTTTTAATTTTGAGAATTTTTCTATATGGTATGAAAGGGGGATACAAATTCTTTTTTTTTTTCTTGATGAACAACAATTTTGCTAGCACTATCTTCTAGCTGTTAAACTGAAATACCACCACTCACATATTTAATAAGCTTTTGTCTCTATTCTGTTCCACTGATCTATTTGTCTTTTCTCATGCCACTATAACCCTAGTAAACATTTATGAACCCAACATAGGAGCACCTAAATATATAAAGCAAATATTGCCCAATATAAAGGGTGAGGAAGACTTTAACACCCTATTGACACGAATGGACAGATCTTCCAGACGTAAAATCAACAGGGAAACTAAGGGCTTAAATGATATTCTAGACCAGGTGGATTTAATCAATATTTTTAGTGCATTTAATACCATAGCAGCAGAATATACATTCCTCTCAAGTGAACATGGAACATTCACATGTTAGTCCACAAAACAAGTCTCAGTAATTTTAAGAAGATTGAAATCATATGAAGCATTTTTTTCAACCACAATAGTATGAAACTAGAAATTAATTACAAGAAAAAAATACACAAACACATGGAAGCTACTAAACAATGAATGGGATAACAATGAGATCAAGGAAGAAATCAAAAGATATCTTGAAAATGAAAACACAATGACCCAAAACCTATGGAACATAGCAAAAGTAGTCCTAAATTTATATGAATACAGGGAAATTCATAGCAATATAGGCCTACCTGAAGAAATAAGAAAAATCTCAAGTAAACACTTAAAGGAACCTTACATCTAAAGGAAACTAGAAGGGGAAAAAAGCAAACAAAGCCCAAAGTGAATAGAAGGAAGGAAATAATAAAAACCGGAAAGGAAATAAATGAAATAGAGTCTTTAAAAAAGTATAAAAGATCAATGAAACCAAGAGCTGTTTCTTTGAAAAGATAAACAAAATTGAGAAACCAGACTTATCAAGAAAAAAAAAAAGAGAAAGGACCCAAATAAATAAAATCAGAAATGAAAGAAAACTGACAACTGGCTCCACAGAAACACAAAAGATTATAAGAGAATACTACTAGCAATTGCATGCCAACAAATTGAACAATCTGGAAGAAATGGATACCTTCCTAGAAAAATACAATCTTCCAAGATTGAGTCGAAAAGAAACAGAAAGTCTGAACCAACCGATTACTACTAATGAAACCAAATCGGTAATCAAAAAACTCCCAACAAACAAAAGTCCTGGACTGGATGTCTTCACAGTAAATTTTACCGAACATTCAAAAAAGAATTAACACCTATTTTTCTCAAACAATTCCAAAAAATTCAAGATAAGGGAAGGCTCCCAAACTCATTCTATGAAACAACCATTGCCCTGATTCCAAAAGCAGGCAAAGACCTTGCAATAAAAGAAAATTATATGCCAATATCCCTAATGAACATCAATGCAAAAATTCTCAACAAAATATTAGCAAACCAAATTCAGCAAGACATTAAAAAGATCATACATCATGATCAAGTTGAAATTAATTTTGGGACTCAAAGTTGGTTCAATATTCACAAATTAATTAATGTGAACACCACATTAACAAATTGAAAGATAAAAATCATGTGATCATATCAATAAATGCAGGGAAAGCATTTGAAAAAATCCAGCATTGATTTATGATAAAAACTCTCAGCAAACTGGGAATAGAAGGAACCTACCTAATCATAATAAAGGCCATATATAACAACCCCACAGCTACCATCATACTCAATGAGGGAAAACCTAAAGCATTGTCCTTAAGATCAAGAATGACACAAGAATGTCTACTTTCACCACTTGTATTTTAATATAGTATATTGAAAGTCATAGCCACAGCAATCAGACAAGAAAAAGAAATAAATTGCATCCAAATTGGAAAAGAAGAAGTAAAACTGTCATTATTTATAGATGACATGATACTATATAAAGAGAATCTTTATCATGTAAGATTCCACACACAAAAAAAAACTGTTAGAATTGATAAATGAATTCAGAAAAGTAACAGGATGAAAAATTAATATTCAGAAATAGGTTGCACATTTATACACCGATAATGAACAATCAGAAAAAAAAAACTAAGAAAATAATCCCATTTCCAATTGCATCGAATACAGTAAAATACCTAGAATTAAATTTAACCACAGAGGTAAAAGACCTGTACTCAAAAAATTATGTCATTAAAGAAAGAAATTGAATAAGATACAAATAAATGGAAAAATATGGTACACTCATGGATAGGAAGAATTAATATTGTTAAAATATCCATATTACCCAAAGCAATATATAGATTCAATGCAATCCCTAATAAAATACCAATGGCATTTTTCACAGGAATTTCATAGGAATTCAAACAAATATTTCTAAAATTTATATAGAACTATAAAAGACCTCAAATAGCCACAGCAATCTTGAGAAAGAACAAAGTTGGAAGTATTATGCTACCTGATATCAAACTATACTACAAGACTATAGTAATCAAATTATGACAAAGAAGGCAAGAATATACAATGGGGGTAAAGACAGTCTCGTCGATAAATGGTGTTGAGAAAACTGGACAGATGCATGCAAAAAAATGAAACTGAACCACCTTCTTACACCATATACAAGAATAAACTCAAAATGGATTAAAGACTTAAATGTAAGACCCCAAACCATAAAACTTTTAAAAGAAAACAGGCAGTAAACTCTGTGATATTGTTCTCAGTAACTTTTTCTGGTGTATCTTAGCAAGAGAAATAATAGAAAAAATAAACAAATGAGACTATATCAAACTAAAAAGTTTTTGCACAGGAAAGGAAAACATCAATAAAACAAAAAGACAACTAACTGAATGGAAGAAGATATTTGCCTCTGATATATCTGATAAGGGGTTAATATCTAGAATTTATAAAGAATTCATACAATTCGACGACAAAAAAAACAAACAATTTAAATAAAAAAAGGCAGAGGATGAATAGACACTTCTCCAAAGAGGACATACAGATGGCCAATAGACGTATGAAAAGATGTTAAAGGTCACTAATCATCATAGAAATGCAAATTAAAACCAAAAATGAGATATCACCTTACAACTGGCCAAATGGCTATCATCGATAAATCAAAAAACAAATTTTGGCGAGGATGTAGAGAAAAGGGAACACTTGTGCACTGTTGGTGGGATTGCAAATTGGTACAACCACTGTGGGAAACAGTTTGGAGGTTTCTCAAAAAATTAAAAATAGAACTACTTTATGACCTAGCAGTTGCTCTTCTGGATATTTATCCAAAGAAAACCAGCACACTAGTTCGTAAAGATATATGCACCCCTATGTTCACAGCAGCACTATTCACAATAGCCAAGTTATGGAAGCAACCTAAGTGCCCATTAATAGGCGATTGGATAAAGAAGTTATGGTACATATATACAATGTAATATTACTCAGACATAAGAAAAATGAAATCTTACCATTTGCAATGACATGGATAGACCTAGAGGGTATTATGCTGAGTGAAATAAGTCAGACAGAGAAAGATATACACCGTATGATTTCACTTTTGTGTGGAATATAAAAAACAAAAGAAACAAACAAACTAAATGAAAACAGATTCACAGATACAAAGAACAAACTGGTAATTGCCAGAGGGGAGAGGGATTGGGGTGCTAGGTGAAAAAGATGAAGTAATGCAGAAGTACAAATTAGTAGTAAGAAAACAGTCACGGGGATGTAGAGTACAGCACTGGGAATAGAGTCAATGTTATCGTAATAGCTGTGTGTAGTGCCAGATGAGTGCGAGAGTAATCGGGGGGGGGTCACTTTATGTATTATACAAATGTCTAGCCATTGTACTATATATCTGAAACTAATATAAAATAATTTTTAAAAAAGAACCTCTCCTAAAAAACAAAGAATATGTAATGAGCACATCTCTATGTCACATAATATGTGTAATTTGTATAAATAATTGTCTCAAGTTAGAATTTCTTTATTACAAATAATATAACATTAAATGTTCTTACACATAAAAATAAAGTTTAAACTTAAAGAAAAAACTACCACTTCATACTGTTCTTGTAATCTACATGCCATGCAGGATATAAAATATACACATGATATAAATTTTTATAGATTATTAGTTGAGACAGCTTATATTTTATAAGAAGTGCACAAAAATGCACACTTATCTTTACAATTCATGAGACAATGTTGCCTAAAAATCTGTCTTCAGTATCCAAAATTAAAATTTGTCTGCAAATCAAGATCGGATTTATTAAGGTATAGCTAGGATTTGAAGCAAAGTAAGAAAATTAAAATATATAAAATGATTTAATGCTAATATCATTAAAATAGAGATTTTTTTCAGACAACAACCAAAATAATATTTAGAACACAGAAAGCGTAAGCCGTTTGATAGCAAGCTTTGATGCTGAATTTGTTGCTGAATGTCAACTCTGCTCAGTACATAAAGTAAATGAGAATAAAATATTCCCTGAGTCTCCATCTGAAAGCCATAGGTAGAAAAGACTGGGAGAAAGCATAGCAGCCCCAACTGAACCTTCCAGGAAGTGGAAATAAGTCATAGGTGAAATAAAATGCGTGGGTTCCAGCTATCTGGTTCCTGGCTTCAATAAGAGAGACAACTTTATATACCCCAAAAGGCCTAGCCAGCAGCAGGATGAGCAGTATCCTGGCTCTTTCAAGCCCCGAGTATCCTTTCTTAGGCCTGGCTGTTTCCATCCAGTTAGTACAGGAAATGCACTGGGCATTTATTTTGCTGATACATACAACTTATTTGAGGAGTTCAAATCCTGAAATAGAACCAGGCAGGCACTGAATAAGCTATCATTTGCTGCAGGTAGGCATATCTTGTCATTATCACAGTGATTCTTACTTTTTCTTTCAGCAAGAAGTATTCGGGGCGTGTGCATGTGTGTGTATGTTTAATGGTTTAACTTTACTCAAAACAAATATTTCCCACTAGTCTCCAGAATGAAATCATACTCATTAAAATATTAAAAACAAGATATAAGAACATTTTATAATCTTTTATTTCAATCAGACCAAAAAGGATAACACTGAATATGTATACTGTGTTCAGATTTACAACTTTTTGACAATGTAGTTAACTTTGGGAATCTTCATTCATTTTCATTTTACAGGGTTTATTATTGGTTTAACTTTTACACAGTGATATCTGCTTTTAGAAGCACATATAACACACCTGCCTCACACTGGGTATCTGCTAGGTGTTATCCTCTCTAGACTGAATGCTCCATGAAGCCAGGGGCTAGGCTAAGTTTGCAATCTAACTTCTTGCATAGTGCTGGGAGAGCACAGTCACTCCAGTAGGAGGTCAATGATTGTGTTATTTCATTTCATACTCCTAAGTCCTTGAGGTAGGGATTTTTATCTCCATTTTATAGATAAATAAACAAGTTCAAACCAGTTAAATACTGGTAGTCACAGAGTCAGTAATTGGTGACACATGTGAGTCATGACAACCTTTATTCAAAATGCCAATCCCCAAGTGAGATCAGAATCCTCACATTACTAGTCCTCGCTGTGACACTGCCTTGATGGGGATTAATACCAGAGGCAGGTCTTCATCTTGGGTAAAGGTACAGGAGGCGATTACATTGTCTGTGACTATCCTTATGAGAGACGCTGATGGCTCCATCACACCAGCGTGATTTCAGGGTATTGACCTTCGTTGCCCTCTGAGGCCTTGTCACTATCATGTTCAAGCCCAGAAATGAGTAATATTCTTGCTGGGGATTTTTCTGACCTCTTTCAAACTTCTAAGATCATTTGAGAGGAAATTCAGGAGGCAGGAAGGAAAAGAACCTAGAAAAAAAGCAGTGAGAAGTACAAACGGGAAAGAACCAGCTCTAACATGGCAGCCAAATATCTAAATACTATCGTGTGCCAGGAGATTTAGATGAATCAACAGAGCTTTCTCGACGTTGATTAGAGTGGTGAAAACTGGACCTTGGAGGAAAGATTAAGTGGATTGTTGTGTCTAGGGAAGTGTCATAATAATAGTCTTCAGTTTCCCAAGGAGGTAAATCTCCATTTCTACGGACTGCAAAAAAGAAAAAAAAATTTTTTTTTTTTAAAAGGGGAAATAAATCTATCCCGAAGCAGGAGGCACTAAGATTGCTAAGAGAAAAACTGAATTTCATCAGTATCCTGGTGATTCTCAACCTGTTTGGGCTTGTCCTTCCTTGTTTTTGTTTGTTTTTATGACAGTTTTGAAAATCACCCAGGGGAAAAAAGACTGGGTGACATATATACACACACGTTAAAATTAATGGGAATTGGAATTAATTTTGTTGCTAGTGACCAAGCAAGGGTTTTAAGGCCACACTCTGGCCAATGGGGCAGGCCAGCTTGGCAAGAAGGGACATTTGAGATGAGGACTTCCCAATGCATTCTTGTGACTAAGCTGACATTCACACGAGGTCTTTAGAGATGATCCCCACCTCAAGGATTTAGTTCCTGGCCTCCTAGCAAAGTAGAACCCCCAGGGAGGTTGATTTCCGATGGAAGTAGATTTTCTAGAACTTGAGTATAACTGGGAGGTAGCAAGGTGTTCAGGAAATAGCCCAGACCAGGGTCAGGCAGATCTGAATTCAGATCCCTGCTCTTCCTCCTGGTTTTATAACCTTGAGCAAGTTATGTAGTTCTTCCAAGCTTCAATCTCCCCAACTGTAAAATGGGAGGATAATACAGTACATTAGCCCCCTCTTATCCATGGGGAGTACATTTCAAGACCCCCAGTGGATGCCTAAACCATAGATAGTACCGAACCCTGTACATACTATGTTTTTTCCTGTACATATATACCTATAATAGAGTTCAATTTATAAATAAGGCACAGTGAGAGACTAATGATAACTAATAATAAAATGGAATATTATAACAATATGCTGTAATAAAACATGTGAACGTGGTCTCTCTCAAATATCTTATTGTACTGTACTCGCCTTTTCGTTTAAAGGAAACACTTCACAGCTTCTCTTCATCATATCCAAATTGCCAGCATCACTACTCTTGCGCTTTGCAGTTATTATTAAATAAAATAAGTTACTTGAACACAAGTACTGAGATACCAGGCCAGTCAATCTGATAACCGAGACAGCTTCTAAGCGACTAACAGGCGGGAAGCGACTACAGCGTGGAGATGCTAGACAAAGGGATGATTCACATTCCGAGTGGGACGGAGCAGGATAACTCAAGATTTCATCCCGCCACTCAGAATGGTGCATGATGAATTGTTTATTTCTGGAATTTTCTATTTAATATTGTCAGGCCGAGGTTGACCAGAGGTAACTAAAACCACACAAAGTGTGTAGAGGACATTCAAGCATGTAGCTACCTCCCCTTACACCTCCCCCACTTCTATTAAGGTACTCCAGGAGTTGCCATAGTGTGGGTATTCCCCAAGTAGATGCCAGTGTCCTCATGGCCCCGGGATCTTCATTTGATTCTTGAAAATGGAAATAAAGTACCGGGGTTCTGCTTTGCCAAGTAAGGAGGGTGAAAAAAATCAGTCTTTCTTACAAAAGGCAATGGTTTAAAAAAAATGCCTGTGTTCAGAGGTGTTAATCAAAAATACTTTCTAGTTTGAGTTGGGAAACAATGGCCTCAAACGCTACCCATTCCCCCCACCCCAGGAATAAAAAGATACAGATCCTAAGCTACTCACCTGGGATATTGGATGTGTTTGGCAGAAAATGAATCTAGAAGTTGATTTCAACCTACTTGTTGGTGTACTTGTTAGGTTGCACAATTTCAGCCTCATAGCCAACCTTGTACACAAAGACAGAGTCTAGTCATGAACATAGTATTTACATAGCTTTCAGAGATAGATGTTAGCAATAATTGAGTCGCTTAAGCATCTCACTTACCGGATGTCTGTGAATGGTTCTTTTGCATTTGGCTGTACCTAAAATCAGTTTGCTGGTCCCTCACATCAGCATCCTAGAGCTCTCGTGTGGTTGGTAACTTATCTAGATGCTTACTAAATATTCGTCGAATCTCAATATGCCGATTCTTTAATCAGGTGAGGGTTTCATATACTTTCTGAGTTTGAGGCCCCCTTCTAAATGCTGACAACTTGCAAGGACCACCTACCTCCAGCAGAGTAGTTAGTTATACTTCTACCCTCTGTTGACTAACACTAAGTAGGCAAAAATATATAATAAACTTACATAATCACAAAAGTATCTATGTCCAGTTTATACCTTACCCGCATTCACACTGTGCAAAACACACATTATGCACATGGCATCTCAGAACCCGTGAAACAATTTCAAGTCTTTGTGGGGTTCTGCCACCCACAGGCCAAGAACTGTTAATATAGAGATGTACAATTCTGAAGCTGCTGTTGGATCTGTGCATTTAAAGCAAAAATACAATGAGAAATCAGTAGAGATGAACTGCCTTGAACTATCATGGTTCACTTTCGAGAGATCAAGCCTTCAACAACAGCACACAGGGTCCACTGGGGATGGTAATACTGCCTTCCTCACTGTGTGACATAGGCCTCTGTGATTAATGGACATGGTGAGCCTTTTAAAAAAAATTTAATATGTTAAATTATCAGTAGGTTCACAGTGATGTTAACCTGACATGAACTCAGCATCTCAACTTGGTTTCATTTTGGCTCATCTTATCAGTGTTTCTAGGCAGCCTAATTTGGTTTAGATGTTTATTTTTAATTTGGTTCTGTAGAGCACTGTGGGATGAACATATTTTCCCAAGAGGAAACAAATAATGTTAATTCCAAGGGACTTCACACTTAGCAGCAAAGCATTCTCTAGAATATGAGATGATAAAGGAAGCTGAAAACTTGTGTTCCTTTTGCCTTGCCACTCTGTAAAAACTCATTGTGAGTTATGCTTCAGACTGTTTTCCAAACTCACTAAGCCCTTGGTGGTCTGGCACCTGTCAGTCTCTCCCTTGTGTTTCCCTGAGTGCCCCGTCTTGCTCTCTGCTCTCTAGCCACATCGTTCTTCTTCCATTCCCTCATGTATACAGTGCTCCCTCCTTCCTCCGGGCTTTTGCACGTGCTCTGTACTTTATCTTTTCCCATTTCACCCTGTTAACTCCTACTCATCCTCAACAACTCAACTCAAAAGCATTTGTTCTCTATGAAGCTTTCTGTGAAATCTCTAATGTGAAAGAAAGTGGGTATATGTGTGTGTGTGTACGTGTGTGTGTGTGTGCTTCTGGAGATAGATTTTCCTTGCACCTATATCTCTCACCTTCTTTGCACTTTTCACAGTTTCTATTTCACATTTGTTTTGTAATTGTTCTATTTCTACATCTCCCCCAGTAAAGTTCTGCAAGGATAGAAACCGTGTCTGTATTTTTTCACTATTGTTTCCCCAATACCTAAGACACTGCCCAAAACGTAGGAGAGCCTTAGTAACATGAGGTGCCTCATTTGTCGAATGAATGAAATATACGTTATTTTCTTTATTTTAAACATTATAATTGATGCAGATAAATGGAAAAAGTGATACTGAGATGTCCTGGTATAGATAGAGGCACATGAATTTTAAAGCAGGACAATAACGCGGGTATTTTCCAGCAATATGATCGTAAATTATTTAACCTTGCTAAGCCTTGGTTTCTTCTTCCTAAAAATTGTAATTGTCACGTTGTTCACAAAATATTGTGACTATTAAATAAGATACATATGAAACAAAAATTGATTCTTTTCCATTGTTTTTATTATCCTCTTGTATTTTGCTTTGCAGTGATAAAGTGTGAGATTCGGCACTACAGTACATCAAAGCGGGCCAGTCTCGCCAGCCAATCAGTGTTTAGAGACTCCCAAACACGTGATACTTCTCCTTACAGTTGATTAGGCAGATAGGGTAGGACACAGAAAGAGATTTCTAAAGGCTAAACATGCTTCAGGATTTAGAGAGCACATGATGGACTACTCTCTTAATTTAAAGACACTTTGGAACCAGGAGTTCTATGTATAAATGAACTATTGTGAATTCCAACAGCGTGTCTTCATTTACCAGCCAGTTTGCTGCTTTCCAAGTTAGTGTGTCATTTGGAAAAGGCTTCAAAATAGCTTTGGAAACAACTTTAAAATAGCATCCAGCGATTCCATTTATTTTAAGTACACAAACAGGCAAAACTAATCCAGGCTGTCGGAAGTGAGGGCAATGATGATTCTTGGGGGAGGGGCCGTGGCCAGAAGGGAACATAAAGGGAGTTAGAAAGGTTCTGTTTATTGACCTGAGGACTGGTTACCCAGGTGTGTTCACCTTGTGAAAATGCATTAAACTGTACTAAGATGTGTGCACTTTTCTGTAAATGTGTTATGTTTCTCAGGCTCTGTGTTGAGATTTGAAATTGCCTGTTTCTCTTCTATGGTGGCTGTGATTTAAACACCAGAATCTGGAAATCAGTTTGTACTTTTCTTCCCTCCTTCCTGCCTTTCCCCTCCCTTTTTGTCTCCCACCCTTGCAGGAGCAAGCGCACGCACATGTACACATACCCCAAAAGGTCTTGCAGTCACTCTCTGTAATGACCTATTTGCTACTTGTATCCATAACTGACCTCACTTATTTTCAGCTCTAATTTGCCAAAACCCAGATTCTGGAAATTTTTCCTGTTCTTAGTAAAAGGAATTCATTGTACAAACTTAAGTAACTTAGTATCTCAGATACCTACCATACCTAGCCCTGCTCTTACAAACACACACTCTATCTGCACACAGTAGACAGATAGTTTCAGATGTCAAGTCGCCCCTGTTATAAACTGATTGTGTTCCCTCCAATTTCATATGTTGAAGCCCTAATCCCCAATGCGATAGTATTTGGAGGTGGGACCCTCGGGAGATGATTGGATTTAAATGAAGTTATTAGGGTAGGGTTCCTATGATGGGTTAATGTCCTTAGAAGAA
Organism: Pteropus medius; assembly: GCF_902729225.1. Lineage (NCBI taxonomy): Eukaryota > Metazoa > Chordata > Mammalia > Chiroptera > Pteropodidae > Pteropus > Pteropus medius. The sequence goes on along the minus strand of NW_024342644.1, from coordinate 3,001,880 downwards.
GAGGAAACGAGATCAGAGCTCTTTCCGCAGTGTGAGGACATAGTCAGAAGACAGCTATCTACAAGCCAGAAAGGGGCCTCACCAGAACCCAATTGTGTTGACACCTTGATCTTGAACTTCCAGTCTCCAGAACTGTGAAAAATAAATTTCTATTCTTCTAAAACACCATCCTTCCTAAAATCTTCAATGGCTTTCCATTTTTCCTTATAACAAAATTCAAATCTCTTGCCACATGCTACAGGTCCTACAAGATCTGGCCCTTGCCTTCTTCTTCAGCTTCATCTTGAAGCCCCACCACCACCATGGCCCTCCTTCCACACTTGTCTTCTTTCTACTCTTCACTGGCCTCTAGGCCTTGGCCCTCGTTGTCTTCTCTGCCCAGACCTCAGACTTTCATACAGATGGCCATGTCCCATCCTTCCAGTAGCAAGACAAAAGGTGATCCTTCAGCGAGGCCTTCCTTAGCCATCCCTCATGGTCCAGCTCATCATTCAGTGTTAAATCCTTAACAGCACTCACCACCATCTATCTGAATTTTTCTTTTCTTTTTTTCAACTTTTTGGGGGTATAATTAATGAATAGATATTATATATATTTTAGGTACGCCATTTGATGTTTTGCTATATCTGATATTTTCTCAGTTATTTATTAGTCTGTCATATGTCTCTTCTTGCCAGAACGTGGGGGTCCATTAAGTTGGGGATCGCCTGTCTAATTATCTCTCCCCACCACCAACCCTCTTGTCTAACAACGTGCCAGGCACATAATAGATACACAGTTAATATGTATTGAATGAGGAAATTACTAAATAAACATCAAACCCTGTTTTATTCTTGCTTTTTTTTTTTTTTCCTGTAATCAAGTCCTCATCGTGTGCCCACTTTCTTATCTGACACCTTCATGTCCTAAATATCTACCCCATGTCTTATTCTCCCAGCCTGGTCCTTGTTTCTCCCCTGTCAGGTCCCGCCCAGGCAGCCCTCCCATCTGCTGCCCATCCCCCAGGGAGATAATTCCTGCCCACATTGACACACATTGCCCGCCTCTTGCTTCCTGTGCTTCACCCCATGTACTCCAGCCCTGCCCCTTTCCAACGCCCACCACCTGCCTGTGCTTCCACATGCCACCTGCCTCTGTGTTCCTGAACAGTGGGCCCCACCCGCTGGCCTACGTGCTCCCCACATCCTGGCGTTGGCAGGTTTGGCCTGCTGAGTCCTGATCTAGCAACTCTAAGAGTACAAAGATGGCACAAGATATGGCCCCTCGCCACTCTGAGCTTCACAGTCTAGTGGGCGTGATAAAAGAAGTGCATAAGAAGCAAAGTGTGGCGAGTGCCATAAGAAGGGAAATAAGCAATACCTGCAAACATGATAAAAACAGAGGTGAGAAAACCAAAGACTGGAAAGTGGTCTCAGAGATAAGAGAGGATAAATATTAGACTGTATGCTCCAGCATGGCAAGGACCTGGTCTTCCTATCACTCTCCCGTGAACTCCAAAACTCAAGCTGAGTTCCTTGCCCAACGTAGATACTTAGTTAATGCACATGGAATGAATAAATGGCTCAAATACAATGCCTCTTACTTTACATAGAAGGAAATTAAGGCCCCCCAAAGTGAAATGACTTGGCTAAAGAGCCATAAAACTGATTAGTGTATGACCAAATCCAATTTTGCCTCTCAGCCAGCGCTCTCTCATCTGCACAACTCAGCTGACCTCAGCCTTTTCTTCTCTGAGAGAATGAGGCCAATTTATGTGATCTTTCCTTTTGGTGTCATTTTTATATATATCCCTTTAAACATTTTCTGTAATAGAAGAGCAGGTGAGACAATTCTTGCATTAAAAATAAACTATTCCCACGTTTAAAAAGTTCACTACAAAAACAGTGCATTATATTTTCATTTAGCACACTGCTTTTGTATTTGATTATTAAATATGAATACAACTGCATTATAAATAATGAAATAATAAAATTTAATTATTATTAAATATAACCACATATGACACAATCTTGCTGGAAAGAACTTACACACTTTGATGTTCTCCCATTGACTTTTCTCCTTTTGGCAGGGTGTCATGAACTAAAATATGGCATTTTTCAATGAGAGTTCCATATTCTATAATATAGTATATAATTTGTATATTTTGAGCTTTCGAAGCACACACATAAACATACCTGTGTGTTGTTTATTTTTACTGTGGTAAAATGTAAATAACATAAATTTACCATTTTAACCATTTTTAAGTGCACAATTCAGTGACATTCAACACATTGACAATGTTGTACAACCGTTGGTACAATCTATCTCTAAAACTTTTTCATCTTCTCCAACAGAAACTCTGTACCATTAAACAATAGCTCCTCATTCCCTCTTTGCCTAATCCCTGGCAACCACCATTCTACCTTCTGTCTCTGTGAGTTTGATTCCTCATATAAGTGAAATCTTACAATATTTGTCCTACTGTGTCCAGCTTATTTTACTGAGCGTAATATCCTCAAGGTTCATCCATGTCATAACATGTGTCAGAATTTCTTTTATTTTTAAAGGTGAATAATATTTTATTGTATGTATATACCACGTTTTGTTAGCCATTAATCTGTTAATAGACATTTAGATTGTTTCCATGTTTTAGATATTGGGAATAAAGCTGCTATAAACATTAGAGTACAAGAATCTGTTTGGGTCCCTATTTTCAATCCCTTTGCATATATAACCAGGAGTGGAATTGCTAGATCATAGGGTAATTCTATGTTTAACTTTTTGAGGAACGATTATACTGTTTTTCACAGCAGCTGCACCATTTTATATTCCCACCAGCAAGGTGCAAAGGTCTCATTTTCCTCACATCCTCACCTACACTGGTCATTTTCTATTTTGGGGGGGAGGGAGTTGTTTGTTAATAATTATCATCCTAATGGGTGTAAAGTGGTGTAACATTACAATTTTGATTGCCTGAATGTGTGTGTGTGTGTGTGTGTGCAGGTGTGTGAGTGTGTGCATGCATACAACCACATACATATACAGCTAAAGATAGAGAGAAAGAGTGGCTGTCTCTCTCTTGGGGCTGGAAAAGACTTCTGTCATTAGATCCCGAGCCCCATCCTTTCTGTGAGGCCAGGACACCAGGCCCCAGAGAGAGGACATAACTCTTGATCTTGCCCCAGAGGCCGTGAGCAAGTTCACAAGAGTTTACACAGCACGTTAGGCTGAGAAGTTGGCATCTTTCCTAAAGATTCTTCAGAACCTTGGAGGGAGAGGGGGAAGGAGGCAGGAAACAGGAGACAGAAGGATCAGGGTGCACTTCAAAGCCCAGTATGGCCAAGCAGAGGGACACACAGGCCCACAAATATCTTTTTTAGGGGGAGGGATTGTGTTCCTCTTACTGAGTCGGCAAAGCTAGTTATGCAACAGTCAGGGTCCAGTTCGGACTCAAAGACAGAATTAAATAGTAACGGGAGAAATCTAGAATCCGGAAAAGGTTACTGAGGGGGTCAGAACCTCAGAGATTAGGATCGGAGTGAAATAGAGGCAAAATAACAGGAAACAAGGTCAAAAAACTAAAAGGCCCGATTTGGGCTTCTAAATTGAGATCGGTTACACAGGAAATTAGAGGTGGAAAAAATTGAGGAGGCAGTAAGGTTCAAGATCACTAAGATGTGTTAAGTGAAGAGAAATAGAGATAACCAACATTGAGCTGGGGTCCTCACCCTTCCACTTTACGCCCAGTGGCATGTCTTCTGCCACACACTGACAGCCATTCCTCCAGGCTTACCCACTCCCCCCGTGGAGGATGGTAATACTTCCAAGGTCTTTCCTAATAGCTGTGAGGCAAAACTCAACATTTATTTCCCGTTTCTGTAGTGGAGTGAGCAGAGCAAAGGGAAAAGTTAAGGATTCTGTACCCACCCAAAGTGAATCTTCCCCTATTGCCAAATCAACAGGAGAAAAATTTTAAGACCGGTTACAGTGGTGGTGGACCCTAGAGAAAAGTTAGTAGAGAATTTAGAGACATTGTATGTAGGTGGGATTCCAGGATGGCCTCCAAGATGCCCACCTCCTGATGTGCATGTCTGTATCATTCCCTCCCCTTGCATGTGGATAGAACCTGGGAATACGATGGATAGCACCCCCACACAAAAGGGGGACTACCTTGGTGGGCCTGGTCTAATCAGAGGAGCTGGTGAAAGAAACAGCATCAGACTTTCTCCTGCTAACCATGTTGTGAACTGACTAAGGGGGAGCACGTGACAAGGAACTGTGAGCAGCCTCTGGGAGCTGAGAGTATTCCCCTGCAGAAAGCAAACATGAAGCCCAGAACATCAATCGTAAACTGGAGGGAAGTGAATTTTGCCAACAACCTGTGAGCTTGGAAGAGCCCCAGATGAGAATGCAGCTCCGGCTGGCACCTTGATTTCAGGCTGTGAGACCCTGAGCAGAGAACCTAGCTAACCTCTACTTGGGCTTCTAACCCACAGAAACTGTGGCTAACCTTGTGGTAATCTGTTATGTAGCAATAAAAAATAAATGAATGAATGAATGAATGAATGAATATACTTTGCCTGCAGGATGGAGGAAATATGCAGTAGGTGTAACCTGAAATTTGAGCATCTTTGATTTGCTCTGTCTGATGTAGAAGAGATCAATACTCACTTCATAGTTTCACAAATCTCCTTGAGACCTTAGAGAGTATCTTGTTCAACCCTCAAAGAAGTTTAATCTCATCCAATTCTAAGAATTTTAAATGACTTGCTCAAGGCCACATGCTGCTAATTAGTGGCAAATATAGTGATCAAATTTAAACATGCCCCTACCTGGAAGTAATTCTACTGTAAAATGGGTCAAGGATTGAGTATTAGAAACGGCAGGAGTCTCACACATCATTTTATGACACTCCAACATTTCAGACAGGAAGAAACTAAGGCACAGAGGGATTAGGGACTTTGCAGTGTCCTTTCCAATTAGCAAAACCATGTCAAAGCATCAGATCCAGCCATACAGCAAATAACCACATGCATACAACTGCCCTTCCAAACAGAAATCAGTGTATGCCAAAAACTGCTGCCTTTCAATTGACCCCCAAATTAATAAACAGCAAGTAAGACTCGTAAGAGATACATGAGCTCCCCTGACAGCCAATCAAGTTGTTCTCAGCTCACACAGGACATCCTTACATGGTCGCTAAAATGTCCAGGGCTTTATCCTTAGGAAGGCTTGAATGCATTGAAGGAGAAAGTGGAGAGGGCCTGATGATGGAGAGAAGGGCAGGCTTATTAGGCCTCTTTTTTTTTTTTTTAGAAGCTTAGAAACAAAAGAAAATCTTGCAGCTCTTTATTAGTCAAAGACCTTTTGTGGAGGTTGAGGCACTGGGCTGATTTGGGGTGTGTAGGTAAAATGCAGCGCGCAGCGTATGGTGTGTGTGTGTGTGTGTGTGTGTGTGACTAAATAGCCTGTCATCAGGGCCTCATTTTCCACGATGCAAGTCTCCCCTAACTGATAACACTCTAAATAACAGGTGAGTGGCTCCTGGCAGGAAGGAGATTGTCTGACCTCATTGTTTGCCTTTTTCCCCCCTCTTTGTTCTTCACAAATAAAGGTTTTTTAATAAACTGAAAGGTCCTCCGCTCTTGCCTGATGATAAAATGAAAGGAACCAGTGAGGTATGGTACAACGTGGCAGCAAAAAAGGAGAAGCTCATCAGAAAATAACAAAGGTGCAAGTGAAAGATAAGGCAGCTGTCAGAGATTAATCCTGCCTGCCTGATTGTTTTCTTTAATACCAAAGCCTGCACTAGCAAGCGATAAGTTTGCTGAGTAATTTGGTTTTTGGTGAGGAAATAAAATTCAGGTAGGCCCCATAATTGATTTCCCTTTCTTTAGTTTTCTAAACATTAAACAACAACAACAACAACAACAAAACAAAACCTCCGCTTTGGCTACACTCTCTTTCTTCAAGCTGCTCTGCCAACAGTGCCCTCATGACCGGGCCCACCTTCTTCACCCCAAAATCTTCCAGAAGGAGGGTGGGAGTGAGCAAGAAAAGGTCCCCTCTCCCAGCTACATTAGGTGCAATTTACATGAAATTCTTAAATGCATGTCTGTTATGGACTAATTGTGCCACCCTCCCTCCTCCCCAGAAAAAAAAAGATATATTAAGTCCTCACCCCCAATACCTCCGAATGTGACCTTTGTAGAAATAAGGTCATTGCAGTGGAAACCAAGTTAAAATGAGATCATTAGAATGAGCCCCAATCCAATACGACTGGTGTCCTTGTAAAAAAGGGAAATTTGGACATAGACATATGCACACACACAGAACGCCGTGTGAAGATGAAGGTGGAGATCAGTGTGCTACATCTACATGCCTGAAAATGCCATTGATCGCCAGCAAACCAGCAGAAGCTAGAAGCACAGAACAGATTCTGCACCAGAGTCTCCAGAAAGAACCGACCCTGCCAACACCTTGGTCTCAGACTTCTGGCCTCCAGAGCGGTGAGAAAATAAATTTCTGTTGTGTAAGCCCCCAATCTGTGGCAAATTAATACAATGTCGATCTCTAATGCACACGTGCAGCAAGGAACCCTCACCTCTAACTCAAATGTCACTTTAATCCAAGTTCTGTTCCTGGTTTTCACATTGTCCCACCCACACCCACGCCAGTTTCTGATAGCATTAGGTAGGACACTAAAAAAGGCAGTCAAAGATAAGTAAAACCTGAAGGTATATCCCTGTCTCCTCCTTCTGTGTGTGAGAGGATCAGAGGCCCCTTCCCTCATAAGTCACCAGGGCATCATTAGCAGTGCCCTTGCCACATCTGCACACTCAGCCAGTTCCCAGCCATAGTCCCTGGCTGGTGAAAGCCCAGAGCAGTAACTTCATGTTGATTCCAGAGAATGACTTAAAGGGGAAGCTGCACCGGAAGCCCCGAAAGTCAGGCAAAATGCCTGATGCCTCATCTCTTAGATTTATGAAACACATCTTAGTTCTTTTAGACCAGCGCTCTTCAAACCTGAATGCACATAGGAATGAATTACCTTGGAATCTTGTTAAAATGCCAACTCTGACTCAGTAAGTCTGGGGTGGAGCCACAGAGGCTGCATTTCTAATAAGCACCCAGGTGATGTGGACTCCGTTGGTGCATGGACCACACCCACTGCTGGTACAGGGTTTAGATCATCAGAGGGTGGAGTGTGGGAAAGGGTCTTGGGAGAGGGGCTCCCTCTAGTTGCCCAGAGGTAAAATTTTAAGTAGAAAAAAAAAACCAAAACTACAAATTCAGATGTCTCTGGGCTGGGAAAACCTTCAGCAGGGTCGGAGAAAAAAAAAAAAAAAACAAAACAAAACAAAAGGAAACATCTGTTGGGGTGAAGCTGGGGGGATCTCAAATGGGAAAGTGCGGCATGAGCACGTGCACCCAGGCACAGGCTTGTAGGCAGCACCACCAGCAGCAGAGCCTTATTTATTGTGACAAAATGAACAGCCCCCGGGTTGCTCATCCAGCAGCTAATTTCTCATCTTATCTATTATGTGAATGAGATGGGAAAACAGTTTCCTGTTTCTCACAGATATCACTGACATGAAAGATACTGAGCGAATTCCCTGGAAGGCCATGCAGTCACATCCATCTGCAGGCTCACTGGTTTCAAGGGGAGGAATTGATACAACCAGGGCTGCTCCCAGATGGAGAAAAGTAAAGAAGCTTCTCTGCAGATGCTCCCATGTTAATAACATCCTGGAAAATGGCTTAGGGGCTGATATGTATTTTTTGGTGGTAATGTTCCATTGTGGATATTTTCTGAGGCCCAAATGATTGGCCAGAGGGTAGTTTTGAGGCTGAGGCCTTACGTGGTCCATCACTAAGCTGGCTAACGGGGTACAATAGGGCAGGAGTCCTCAGCCCCTGGGCCGTGGACGGTACTGGTCTATGGCCTGTTAGGAACTATGCTGCACAGCAGGAGGTGAGTGGCGGGCAAGTGAGCGAAGCTTCATCTGTATTTGCAAACACTCCCCAGTGCTAGCATCACCGCTCGGCTCCACCTCAGATCATCAGGCATTAGATTCTCATAGGTGCACCTGTCCCTGGTGGCAAAAATGTTGGGACCTCTACAATAGGCTGAAGGCTCACCATCAAGAAGGAGGCTAGCCATCACCTCCTCCTCCTCCAGCCAACTCAGTGAGCCCCACCAGCCCGACACACCTGCCTCCCAAAGCCCTATCAATTACAACTTTCCCCTGGAGAAGTTATACCCTGTTCTGGAGTAACTAAGTCTCTTAATGAGTCACAGATCTTCACCAGCATTTGTTTTAACTCTTATTACCGATAAAGAATCAGGCCCAGGGTGGTAGACAGCTCTTCCCAAGGTCACCCAGCAAGTAAATCGCTGAGCTTTTGGGGACCATGCAGTGATCAAGGTGTGGCAGAAGGGCAAGTCTTAGACTGGGAGCAGTGTTGGTTGAGATAAGAAGAGGGAGTCTTAATAAGACAGGATATCCAGAAAAATCCTCCTGGTTTAAGAGGCTTCAAGTTTTGAATTGGAAACAGAGCACACTTAAGAACAAGTACTGATGTGGAAAGACAAGGCAGGCAAGCCCCACAGGACAGGATCCCACTTTGGGGTGCTCATTATAATCATTTGATGGGGTTTGTTCAAAATTCTGATGACTGGGCCACACTCCAGATGAATTGAATCTGAATCTCTCAGGCCTCACAACCCCTGAAAGCTTGTTAGAAATGCATCTTCAGGCCCCACTCAGTATGACTAAGTCAGAATGTGGGTGATTCTCATCCACATTAAGGTTTGAGAAGCATGACCTGGGCTGCATATTGGAACCACTTGACACCCAGGCCCAACCAACCCAGGCCCAAGAAATCAGAATCACCATAAAGTAAGGCCTGCCACAGATAGTCTTTAGAGAAGGGAGGACCATGGAGAGGAAAGTGGGGCACAAATGTAAACTAGAGGCCCTTAAATACAACTTGATCTATATTCTAATTTTGCAAAGGCCCAGGCATCTTTAGGAAAAAGGAAGTATGGGTGAGGAAGTGGAGGTCAGGTAGGTCTGGTCCATTTCAGTTCCACTTTATGACCTAGAGCAAATCACAGGTGACTCCAATGATCTAGATCCAAATTCTGATGACTCTATGTGCATTAGAAACAGGGCAAGAGCAGTTAAATGACTTAGAAGTCCCAGCGTACTATAATGGATAATAAGGAAAGACAATGAGGTATGACTTCTACACTAACTGCTAGAATCGAAACTGGATTCTAATAGTTCTGCTGCAGCTGTATGACCTTGGAGAAAATATTTAACTGTAAGCCTTGGTTTGCTCATCTGTAAAATGGAAAAGATTACAGCTCCTTCATGGAGTCATTTGGACCTGACAGGAGATAAATGTATAAGGCGCTTGACAGAGTTTCTGGTTTACATGTGCAAAAAACAGTTAGTATAATTAGTAGTAATTCAATTTCAACTCCATGGTCATTCTGAAGAAGATTTTAAGTTAGAAGACAGATGAAATGTGAACAATAACCTTCTCTACAGAGTGAAAAACTAATGTCATGTTATAAATAAATCTCCTGGTTATAAAACACAATTATCTGTGCCTCCTTCAGGCAAGCCTGGTTTAATCCACAGCAGTGGCTTCCTACAAATGTAAAAAGAACAATGACCAAGAGACATATAAGAAAACATGGGAAAGCATGAAAATCAAAAAGGCATTATCCAATAGAGAAAAGAGAACAAGGAACTAGGTTAAAATTATGCAGAAGACCCTCTAGATAAATACCAGAGTGAAAAGGCAGCTAATTGAAGAATGAGAGAGTTTTCTTAACCAGTGCTAGCTGAGTAAAAATATAATTATCTTTGATTCATGAAGATTGCTACAATATGACTCATTTACCAAAACAGTTACCAACAGAATCACATTTGTTACTGTGAGAAGACCACGTGGGAGCGAGGGCTGTAGTAAATACCAAATATGTCTCTGCTTTCACAGTGGCACCTTGAAGGAGAATTTTATTTCTTCATCAGCTGTTCTGTGTGACACGGCTGCTCTCAGCAGGGCTTTTGGTGATTATTGGGAACACAGAGACCTTCCAGAGAGATGAAAATGCTATTGTCACTGCTTCCAGCCAGATCCTGGAAGGACGTAGACACAGCGCTGTCCAGGTCTCAGACTTCCTCAGCAGCTCTGCTCTCGGCTCTCACACATACAAAGTTGATGTCTTTCTCCTCAGAAATTACATACAAACCTAGAAATTGGAAGACATTTCTTTTAGTTTATTAGTTGTCTGATTGCTCTAAGAAGAGAAAACAACATTTCTCCATTCAGGTGTTTTCTCTTTAACTCAATTGTGGTAGGCTGGGTGTTCATCCCCATAGCACAGAACCATTTAAAGATTTAAACCTTCAACAACCTGTGTGTGCAATTAAAGGAGGATGACTGCTAGGTCAGTGTTCTAAAACAGGTCGGAAGATACTAGGCAGAGGGAATCTCAAGGGTAAAAGAAACCTTAGAGATGTTCTGGCCCAGTCTCCCTAAGGCCAGACGTGGTTCTAGGGGGTGCGTGTGTGTAGTGATGAGATGAGCCATATGCTTTATAAAAATAGAATGAATGGCACAGGAAAAAATAATAAGATGCATTTCTCACATAGTAAAAGAGGACTGCAGGGAGAAACACCCAGAAAAAGGCAGCAGCAAACAGTTCTGCAAGAACAAGAGTAATGAAAATAAATACAGCTTACCAGCCTAATGAAGAACATTTCAGAGCATGTTGAGACCCTAACTGATACAAATGAGGATCATTATCTTCCTTGGGCTCTCCTGTTCAATGTAGGACAACAACCACGCAAATAGAAGGAAATGACCAGGCTATCATGGTAGAATTATAATCCCACACCAGACCTGGGCCTCTTAATAAGAACAGCCATTTTCACCTCCAGTCCCAAAGCCACATGAGGGCCAGAAGACCATCAATATAAATGATGCTTAGCTGTCCTCATCCTGGGATAATTAATGTTTTAAGAGCCACCCACATCTCTTCCCTCCCAATATGAATAAGTGCATAAATATTTCTTAAGACCTAGAAACCAAAGATGATTCTCTCTCTGGCTTAGATTGATCACACTATTTACTATTTATTAGGTGCTTACTACATGCTAGGCATAGCATTAAGTACTTGTCAGGCATTATTTAATTTAATCCCTATCAATCCCATTATTTTAAAGAAATGATAACTGAGCCTGAGGGAAGTTGAGTAACTTGTCCAATGCCAAACAGTAAACAGAAAACCAGTTATGATTTTAAGGTCAACCTCTGTGAGGAGGCGATAAAGCTGAAAATGAGCAGCTGTGTCAGGGCAGACAGAAAAGGAACAATCATTCCACGCAGAAAAAAGACCTGTGCAAGGGCCCAGATGCAGAAAAGAGCTTGAGAGGTGTGTGGACCTTTTGAATATTTATTGCTAAATGGCAACCCACCCCCAAACTGTGGCTTAGGACAACAACACTTATTCATTTGCTCATGGTTTTACAACTTGGGCAGAACTTGTAAGGACCACTCATTACTGCCATGTCAGTTGTGGCAACACAACTGGGATTAGAGAATCTACTTCTAAGGTGGCTTACTTACATGGTGGGAAAGTTGGTGCTGGCTGTCAAGTGGGAGATCAGCTAGGGATGTCAGCCAGGGGCCTTGTTTCTTCTTCACACATGGCTGCTTGGGCTTCCTCCAGCATGGCGGCTAAGGTCCCAAAGGAAAGAGCTGGGAGTTGCCAGTCCTTTCAAAGCCAAGGCCCAGAACTGGCACATTGTTACTTCCACCGTGTTCTACAGGGCAATTCAGTTATAAGCCCAGCCTTGATTCAGTGAGAGGAATGACAAACAGTGAAAGAAGCCAGTGTGGTGTGAGCACAATTGACTCAGGGTGGAGGAGGAAAGGGTCCTAGAACATAATGATGGGAGAAAAATTTTGTAAGGCTCTATTGGCCGTGTGAAGGATTTTGAATTTCACTCCAAGTGCAATAAGAAACTCTGGCTTATTTTTGGATCCTTCTTCATATCTCAACTGTAATGGAAGACAAAGAAAAGTAGGTACCCGGGGGATTTCAGTTTAGTTTATAGAGCAAATATGCTGCAAAAGAGATGCATTTAATTCAGGCATCTAATGAATATAGGCATTAGGATGCTGTCATTCTCGGATATAAGCTTGCTCCAAATTTCATTTGTTGATGAGTGACCCCTGTAACACACCAGGCTTTCAAGATGCAGGAACAATATAAATATCCCTCACCAGGTACTATACCAAGTACTGCCACATCACCTTCACATGGAGAAATGACTGCTGCTGCTTTTCTTGTCTACTCATCACCTTTAAATGTTATACTCCTGAAAACCAAAATTCAACAGCCCTTCAGTTTGTCCTCAGTCTATCTGTGTACAAATATCCCTTTGATGTCAGTGAGCTTGACTCTACCCAGGCAACTGAACCACTAGATCCAACATGACTACCTAGTGTTCTTGGTGTTCTTGTGGTTAGAAAACTGGGTCCACTTGTGTAAATTAGAGCCATTCGATGATGAAGAATGGGCTAGGGAGAGCTTTCCTTTGCTGACAGAGACTTGTACTTCTCTGTATGCCAATGGCTCTAAATGGTATGACAGCATGGAGACTGGAATGATGCTACTAAGCATATATTAAATACCTTCTGTGCTGAGGGGCTAAGGACATCGAGATAAGTTAGACGCAACCCAAGTTCTTGAGATGCTAAGTATACTGACAAGAAATACCCATAAATATATCTTCTCAATACAATGTAGGAAGCATAGTGATAGAGGCATTCAAAAAATATAACTACATCACAGAAATATAAAAACTAGCTCAGCTTTTAGTGGTGGTGGTAAGGCAGGGGAAATTTCCTGGAGGTGATCTGGGGCCTGAATTTAGAAAGAGGAGTGGGAGTTGGCAAAAGATTTTCAGACAGAAAGAACACTGTGAAGGAGGCTCACTAGTGTTAGGCATGTGTGTGTTTTGAGGCAGGGGATGCATGACTAGGCAACATTATGAAATATAACTTTAACACAGATTGTGGCAAGAGACTGAAAGAGGGCAGATCACAAAGGGCTGTGTCTGCTATGTTGAGGAATTTAGCATTTATTCTGTAACCATCAATGATTTTTTAAAGAAGAGAGATGGCTGGATCAGATTTGTACTTTAGATGAATTTTTCCAGCAAAAATATAAAAAGATAATATTGGGGCAAGATTGAAAGAAGGGACACCAGTAAGAAGTACTTACCCAATTTAAGAGAAATAATGGCATATCTATGACAATGGCAACGGGAGTGAAACATATGATTCAAATCCGAGAAGCATTTATGAGGTTTAATTACCAGTATTTAGAAATAGATTTGATGTAAGAAGAGAAGGAGAAACTTAGGAGACTCCAGGACTTGGGAAAATAAACAAAGAATGAAAGTTGAATCTAGACAAGCATGCTAAATCTGAGGTATCTAGTGGCATTTCAAATTGGAAATGGCCGCCAGCCTTCATTTGGATATATGAGTCAGCGGCTGAAAGTAGACATTAAAGCTGGAAGAATAGGGTGTGTGTTTTCATCGCACAGGAGACAAATAGTGCATGTGGCTGAGAGTCTCTAGATTCGGAAAAATAATGAACATGGCATGGAATCCTGGAGCTCATCAATTCTTAAGGGAGGCAAAGAGGAGAAATGGTCATAGAAGAAGCAGAAGAATCTACACAATGTGGTGTAATTAAAGCCAAGGAATTCAAGATTCTAGTAGGTGACTGGGGTGATCGACAGAATCAAATACACCAGAAAAATCTATTTGGCTAATTAATGAACTTAAAAGTGGCCCTTGGATTTATGGCCTGATGGAAATAGAAACTAGATTATAAAGGCTGAATAATAAGTGTGAGGCAGAGATATTAAAGCAAAAAAGAGTAGAACAGTCTTACAAGAAGTTTGGCTGTGAAGAAGAGGGAAGCACTAGCGCATTGCGGGGGTGCGGGGTGGCGGGGGGAGTCAATTGAATTTTTGTTTGGTTTTGGTTTTGTTTCTGAAGGATGAGGAAGTCTCATTAATGAGATGAGGGAAATTAGCCAACAGAGATGGGGAAAATTATGATACAACATTCAGAAATGATATGAGGAGTTGGAATCAAGGGGTAGGCTTGACCCTTGGAAGAGGCGCCTTATCTTCTGAGACTGGAGGGAGAATGGGTTCAGACCTACTCAGACAGGAAGTTGAGGAAGTTCATATATGGCGCTATCCCACCCCTAGTATTTTCTGAGCCCAAGGCAAGAGTACAAACAGACGCTCACATATCTATCTCTGAATATTTCAAAATTATAAATCAAACCAAAAAACCAGTTAAATATGTTCGATAGATAGGATATATATGTTCGATGGATAGAGTAATCCTATCTTGGCAGATAAACCTTTCTTAAAACTTGGGAAGTCAAATTCTAATTTAGGATCTTGAACTCCTCAGAGTTCCATCCTGAAACATAGAGGCGTGAGGAGCCACAGGCAGCTCATGACCCAACTCTTCTCTCTTCCTACTACTGGCCCCATCATATACCACAGAAGACCTGACAAGTACATGTGTGGACACCACACCTGCATGCCCAGGCTCTGTTCATATCTCTCTGCAAACAGCTGCCCCTTGGCCACTCCTTGGCTTAGAGATGCATATACAGTGAGTTCATTCATCTTTGGGAGAAAGGATTTGGGGAAGAGACCCACGCAGGACATGGAAACAGGCTCTTGTCAGTCTGTGCAGGGAATTCTGCAATCCTGAGAACTTACAGCATGTGGGATGTGTACCCAGGAAAGTGAGGTATAGGCTCTGGGTGGGCATGTCCCCTGAGTTCCCACACACTTCTTACCCTGTAGGGAGGAGCCCAGATGGCAGGGACCAGAATGGTGCTCTCTAAAGCACAGGACACCTATATAATTTTATTAACCGATGCCATCCCAATAAATGTAACTTAAAATAAGATAGAAATAAAGCACAGGACAGGGGGCCCCCTCTTTTCTGGACAAAGGGGTGAAACAGTCTGTTAGCCTCCACTTTCTTGATGAAAAACAAAAAAATGCTAAAGTTATCTGCTGAGACTAAAGTTTTGTGGGGATCCACCTGAGGGACTCAATGCTACTTTGTGGGTTTGGTTCTTTTTGCTCTTGGGAAACGTAGTACACAAGCATTTGGCTGTGAGAATTTCTCTCAGCTAGAAGTAAAACAACACAACAGGCAAGCAAATGTGGCTTGGAATCACTGAGGTACAACTTGCAGGCATGTCTTGGTAGATTGTTTTTATTCTCCTCACTGCTCACTTGAATGGACCCATAAAGTTTGCTTTATGATGAAAGCATAGACTGGAAGGAAAAAAAAAGATGCATCACAAATCCCACTTTAAAGCCAGAGGGCTATTAAACCTGATTTCAGCTCAGGAGTCCCCAGCAGTGCTGAAGGAGGTCACCTTCAGCAAGAGATCTGTTCATCATAAAGGCTGCAGAGAGGGTCTCCTCTCCTGCCTTAAAGGCAAGTCTGAGTTCAGATGACATGGAAGGCCAACAGAGACAGAAGTCAACAGAGGGTGTGATATCCAGAGAATACTAAAAAAGAACTTACAACAATATTAATTTTCTTTCAAAGAAAATGCAATGTTTCAAAAAGGAAGAAGATAGCATGCATTAATGACTAAACTCAAATTATACAATTTAAAAAAGTTTTCAGAATGCTATTTTAAAAGTAGCATTTATCTTATCTCTCTATGTATTATACCTAAACATTGATCAAATGATGGTTTTTTAAATAGTAGGCTTCTAAAGACCTGTTCCATTTTTCTATAATGGCTGCTGAAATCTTATTATCTGTATTTTATTGCTATGAAAACTAAAATATAGAGCAGTTAAGTGACTACCCAGTGAACAAGTGGCAGAATTGGAAATAGTACCCAATATTTTATCCTGCCTATTAAATCATACTTCTCACTAACCTCAGGGTACTTCTTTCCACACTAATCTACTTTCGATTCATGGCTGCTGAAGTCCTATATGGTGGCCTTGGAAATCTACAATCAGTCAGCCTTAGCTATATATTATATTCTGTTAAATAATTTCATTATGCGAGTAAGGAAAATAGAACTTAAAACTTTTTCTTTGAGGACAAAGTAACTTGTAACATGTCATCTAATATGCCACCTATCAGTAAAAGGCAGAGACCTGGCTTAGGAAAGAGATGGCAAGGAAAATGTTCAAGAAGGTTTCATGTATAATGGATTCATAAAAATGGCTTTATGTTATATTAAATATCTCTTTTGTCTAAATACCCTCCCCTACTTTACCCTCTCTCATATCAATTATTATTGACTACCTTTTATTTAGATTTATGTAGGCATATTTTATTCTCCCTACTAAATTCTAAAGGCAGTGATTGTGTGTCCTCCACAGTGCATAACAATGCCTGGCTTGTGGTAGCTGCCCCCAAAGATGTTGCTGAACAACAACCACAAAAATGAATATTTTGGATTACATCACTAGCCTTTTGAGATGGATGTACAGCAAGACCATGCCTAGCTATTAGCTAAATCCTAAGACTCCCATCAAGGACAGAGCACTGGAGGGGACGAATTGCAGCTCTAAACCAACAGCCATTCTCATGCTTAGAAGCACAAACCAAATAAAGGATTGTGCATTATAGAAAGGCTGCTTTGGGGTAAAAAAAAAAAAAAAAGAAAAGAAACAAATCCCTCATTTAGTTTCTGCTCTGGCTGCAAGGAGGAGGATACACATGTTTCTCATCAGGCCAAAAAGACTGCCTAGATAAGGAATAAAATTCTTAAGTGAAAGATATTTATTTCAACTGTATGGGGAACTCCTTTACGGTGAACTTATACCCAGGGAAAATATTTTTATTGTGAAGTAAAAGGAAAGTCCTAAATAATTTTGAAGCATCTTGCACACCTGAAGAAAAGAAGTCAATAACAGTATTTCAATGTGTGTTGTATCTAAACTAAACTACAAAAGTAGCTTTTTACCATTGCATGCAAATGATGTCTGGAATATAGCCTAGTTTACATAATTGCACAGCTGTGGGCAGTCTGGATTCCAAAATTCAGGATGCATCTTGATAGCATGTGTCAGACCCATAAAAGGGTTAATTTTGAAAACAGCCACTTTCATATACAGATGGAGACAGAGTGGCATCATCAATGTTTAATAAATCAATAGGCATTTATTCCTATGATATAAAGTTTACATTATCCTCCATCTGGAGCGAGTTGAGGAATAAGGAAGGGAATCTGTCAAAATCAAAATTACTTCTTGTTAGCTGTGCCCCTGTAATTTCAGTTCAGCTTAGTACATGTTAATCTTTTTTATGACTTAAATAAGGCAATAGAAAGTGATTATACTTTAACCCTCTTGCGAATTTCTCAAACACTTTAATCTAAACCCAACAATTTAGACCATGCTCTGGGATGAGCTGTCAGATCTCTGTCTCATAACATGATTAGATAATTGGCCAGTTACTTTGTAGGTTCCATTTCTTTATTGATTCTGCTCAATCTGTAGTTCTAGATTTCTCAATCCCTCTCTTTCTGCAACAACTCTGCTCTCTGTTTTAATTTCAAAGTCTGTGAGTCAATGTTATAGAACATATGATATGGACTTTAAGTTCAAATAGATCCACACTTAAATTCCAATTCCATGGCATTACCAGGTGAGTCTCTAAAAAATATGCCAACCCCTCTAAGACACAGTTTCTGTATCTGTAAAATGGTCACACTAATACCTGCCTCATAAAGTTGTGGTGAAGATTAAATGGAATAGCATATATGAAATGCCTGGCACATACATACCACTTAATTCATGCCAGTGTCTTCTCTACCCTCAGATGGGATCACTTGTTTTCTCTGCATTTAGAATAGTGTTTTGTTAGTGTTGTTGTTTGTTTGTTTCATTCACTAGACTGAGACTTATTAATTCACATGGTCGAAGCACAGTGTAGAAGAAGCAAATTTGTGTCGTTTATTTCTGAAAAGGTAAGTTGGTAAAAATGAAAAAAAGTCAACCGTATAAATATGTGTATTTGATCATCAGGGAGTAAGATTATTTATTATTATGTTAATATATTATTTATTATTATATAAGTTTGATTAGTACTATTACTGGGATATGAGTAGGGGTATATCAGTAAAAGTTCATTTCTTCCTGGCAGGATAAATAATAGAGGAAGGCACATTGCCTAAATGTATGTTATATAGAACATGTGTGCTATTCTCCATCATGTCTTATCTCCTAAATTTTCTTAGTAAAAAAAAAAGTGGACAGGAAGCCTCCTCCTTCATAAACTCTTCCTGTGACACTAGAATTTCCTAATTTATGCATACAGTATTAAAGATTCCCAAAGGAAGGTCTGCCAGGCCTCCTGTACTGTTAGTGACAATCACCTATTATGTGCAGAAAACCTTCAGGTAGAAAATAGAGAGCCGCTATCATTTTGTTTAAGATTCCAGATCAACATTGGCAGTTTAGGATAATACAGGGACCTGGTTCTCACTGAAGTAATTTCTGTTTATTTTAAGGCTATGCAGGCAGCCATGGAAATGCAGCATAAAATCAGTAGGTACTAATGAATAATGAATAAAAGTTTACTCCCAAACCAGGCCATCAAATGGAAAGTCTACTCGATTTCACAACCCAAATCATTGTTCACCCACTTGTTCTGCTTCTTGCTCTCTGTGTGTCCTACTTTTTCTGTTCGCAGGCTGCTAAACCACTAAGCAAATCTATCACCATAACAAGTTCAATCTGCTTCTTGAGTCTACACTAGACTTTGCATCACAATAAAAAAAAATTCTTCTATATACCTTAAACTAATTTAAAAAAAAGAAAGAAAGAAAAAGAAATTCTTCTACAGTAAGTATCTAGAGTTCAGATTCTGAATATTCAGCAGTTCCTATGTTGTAAGAGTCCCACAAGGTTCTCCACTGGGCGTGCTCCCAACATGAAGTCAAACCTGCAGAGGTGAAGCAGCAGTGGTTTGATTTTTGACAGGCCCTTCTGAGAGGTACAAAGACTGGACAAAGTGTAGCCAACGACCGATCACCAGGACAGAGATTGCAAGAAACATCTCATTTCTCCATTTTTCTTTAAATTCATCTAAGTCAAATTTTAAGAGCCAGCCCCTGAAGAAGACAAAAGTCAATTTCAGTCATTATGGGAGTTTCTCACCCTTAGGCCACACCAAGTTCCCTGGATCTCAAGGAGCACTAAATCTCAGAGAGTCTCCACTGGACATGAGACACTGGGGGACACAGAATATCTCCAGGGTCCCCACGATCCCAGCCCTTTGGGATATAGCAGCTCACTTGCTTCTGTTACACTTGTGGGACTCAGAAACTGACAAACTGGAAGGCCCCTGCCTCTAAGTAGAGCAGGCCTTCATCCCCTATAAGCAGTCATGCACCTCCCTTGGGCAGCTGCCACTGGGGATCCATGCTCGCCACTACTGATGAAATTCATCAACCCCCAATCTCTTCCCAGTCCTAGGTAGAGGGAAGATCTGGCACCTCCCCTCTCAATGCTCTCAAAAGCACTTCTAGCTCTTCCTTCCTAATCTTGCCTGAGCTTAAACTTTTACAAAAATAAGAAAGAGCTTCTGTTTTTGAGGCAAGAGAGGGCAAATCTTAGATTTCTGTTAGAAATGGAAGGAGCGGAAGTGACTTTGAGAAGGAAGCAAAACTGAAATCGCAAAAAAGCATCCTGTCCTATTGGTCTCATAAACAAGTAGGAGACAAGAGGTGGCCTTGACTTCTTGGCCTGGGAGCTGTGTAGGACCAACTATCCCTAACAGAGAAGTCATAGGAGCCACAGCTCCCAGGATACTGGCTAAGAGTGAGAACTGAAAAACAATCACAGATGTTTCAGGGCAGCGCCCTGTACACCTTCCCACCCGTCCCTCCTCAAGGGATTCTAGGTAGAGGTACACATGAGTTGGGGTAGGGTAGGAGTAGATTAAATAAAATAAGGAAGACGAAAAGAGTCGTAATGCCCAAAACATGGTAGGAATCTGCAAACACAAAACCATCCTACTTTTGTACCTAAAATCCAACCGCATGTTTGGAAAGAGGTCACCCCATTAGTGGTCAAAGGGATGACCCCAGATCGATGCCAGCAAGGGGCACCAAGGAGGAAGAGAAAAGGTTGGTCACAGAATAGTGTCACTACCCAGAGACAGTTTAAAGGGGCCTTTAGCAAGACAAAAAAAATTATATTTACTCGGGGCTGCTCATAGCCATACAACGAACATACAGTGGACAAATGGCCAGGAAATAGCACTGGAGCAAGAGGACTGGTGAGGCAAACATGCCCAACACTAAGAAACTGCTGGGGAACTGCGGGCTTCCACGGCCAAGGACCCTGCTGTGGGAGGAGGTTCCAGAGGAGTCCACATCTGCTACCATTCACCACTGTAGACAGAGACTCCTGACTACCCTGTCAGTCTGGTATTGCCAAGAAAACTTCAGTTACACTTTCAAACACAAATAGAAATCTCTTAATACTATTAGAAAACAGTTAATCTTCTTAAATGACAAGGTATCTCCGTCTGGTGCCTGTGTGACTTGACTGAGATTGAACTTAAGCAAATGTTTATGGAAACAGGAAACAACGATTAACAAATTCATTAATTCAATTACAGCACAGGGTAGCTCCTCAATAAATGTTTGTTGTCACTGCAGCCGGTGATAATTAAAATTCTGTTTCTAGATGGGTTGTGATGTATAATCATTTCATAACTATCTAAGTCCTTATGCCTTGATGAGAACTATCATTGTGTGTAAATATTGACTAAGGCTGAGCCTCACACACGCCATTGAAATTCAAGTTTATAATCTCCTACTAACCAACAGTAATGAACTAAGCTGGGACCTCAGTCCAAACAAACAACTGCTTGTGTTGATGATGGAAGTGCAGGCATGCTCCTGAGTCAATACATCTTCTAGTCATTTTTCCATATTCTACAGGCAATCTGGGCTTATCTGACAAATTGTGAATGAGACTTCTCAAATTTTTTATCGTTCAGCAACTTTGGGGTTG
Source organism: Pteropus medius (assembly GCF_902729225.1). Lineage (NCBI taxonomy): Eukaryota > Metazoa > Chordata > Mammalia > Chiroptera > Pteropodidae > Pteropus > Pteropus medius. The sequence goes on along the minus strand of NW_024342644.1, from coordinate 2,980,759 downwards.
CTCCTGGTGAAGGTCCCCTCTGTGATTCAGTCGCCACAAAGTACCAGGAGGAACTTGGGAGGCAAAGAGCACCTGGAAAGTTCAAAGGGCCTGTGGTTCTCCCAATGCCACACGCTGGAATTTCCCTAGAAGTAAAGAGGAGTAGCTTTTCTTTAGGAAACTATGTTCTCTTTAGAATGACCAAAAAGTAATTTTTCTGATTGTCAGCCAAAGCTGGTTAAGAACTAGAGTGCTTAGCTGAGTTTGGTTCCTGTCAGGTATTCGTCCACATATCTTCCCAATTTTCATCAGTGAGTTAAAGATTGAATGGATAAAGAAATGGGACTTCTTTAGACATTTCCCTCTGCCACACCCAGCACCCCACCACCACCACCACCACCACCACCACCACCACCACCACCACCACCTTCACCATGCACACACACAGAAACCATTTAATGATTTATCAGGTAAAGATGATCTACAGGACACTATTGATAAGGGAATTAGAATAAAGCAGGAAGCAATTTTAAAAATCAGTCAACCCAAACCTAAACACCTATTTTGCTACAAGTTATCCTTAAATATCATCCACACCACACAAATCAGGCTGAGGTGTTTGCACCAACAGGACTACCAGAAACAAGATGTGGCGTTTCCTCTGAGTAGAACTTGCAGAAAATGGTCTCTTACAGGCCTTGGAGGGGTAATAGATAGTAATGTGCTTTCTCTTCTGCATTTCTGTATATGTACCTTCTCTCATTTGCAAGTATCTATCAAAGGACAGGGGTAGGGTAGAAAGCATTAGGATTATTCCAACAGAAATTCACAGAGAAATAAAGTGTTTGTATTTAGCTTCAGGCATTGAAAATTGAGAAACACAATAGTTTGAAGGGCAAACATTGTAGAGAGATGGAGAGAGAAAGGAAATTTTTTAAATTCCTTCAATATATAAGCAACCAAGCCAGAAGGATCTTGGAATTTTTTTTTTTTCCATAGCATAAAGATTCTTTTTCTGTTTATGACTGTTAGGCCATCACACTTGTTGCCCTAAAATAGAAAGAGGGTATGTCATAGAGGAAGACATATAGATGGAAGATTCTGAGCCTTCAAGCAAAGTACAGAGGAGGGTATTCTAGGAGGGGATCATGGGAAGAGTTGAGAGAGGCCAGGAAACCAAATTCCAACATCAAGCTTCTCATGGCCAATTTCTTATCCTTAGGTGGGGTAGAACTTTTGTAATATCCAGAAAGGTATAGGAGATCTAGCAAACTCTGGGCTAGTGGCATGTTCCTAGGGTGTAGCTGGGAGTGACAACAAGCCCTCCCTCAGGCTAGGGGATGAGACAACCTCATTGGCGGAAATGGCGTAATGGGTCTTCTGATGTCCCCCTTCCCAGCAGTGTGCATGGAGACTCTAGAAGAACTTTGTGCCTTGAACAAGGATGCAAAAAGGGCCAGCACAGGCTGGGTTAGGGTAACAAAGCTCTCAGGTTGATCCTTTAATAAACAGGACAAGGGGTCCAAACCAGTGGTAGGTGCTAGTACATCAGCACCCCAAATGCTGGATCTAACCAGCCATGCCTCCGTGTTCACCAAACTGGAGCAGGAAAGACCAGCCGCTTTGTCTTAAAAGACAGTAGTGATACAGATGACCTCACCCCCAGGAGATCACACACCATCTGAAGGCAGAGCAGAGCCAGGGATGGAAACTCTGAGAGACCCAAAGAGGCAGAGGCTAACCTATGCATCAGAAGAGGTTAATGGAATTTTACTAAAATGTTGGGTCCCCTGCCCTTCCCCTCAACTACCCAGCAGACAGGGGCAAGTGACAAGATAAGAACAAGAAAGAGGTCATGTTTTCTTTGGGCACAAGAGTATAACATGAGCGAATTTGCAACTTGGGTCCAGTCACTTCAGGAAAGTCTAAATCAGCTGCATGTATAGATGAAAAATTCCGAGCCTTAGGAAAAGTTGATATTACTAATTTTAAGAACATCAAATTTCATTCTTGAAAACTTTTATTTTGTATTGTGATGTTGGTTTTATACTATATTATACGTTTATATATAACCTATAAATTTTTATCTTTAAAATTTTTTCAAGTTGATGAGCATATGTGACAGGACATTTCGTGTCCTCCTCCTTCATACCTAATGTTTGGTTACCCCATACATGCACTGCTTCTGAGGCAGATCAAAAGAGCTCTCCTCCTCCACCCAAGAATAAAACAGGAATGGACTAACTCGTCATGTGATAAGGCAAGGCCGGGGAGAGGAGGAAGAACTCGGGGTCTGTGGGTGAGGGGATGAAGAAAGAGAATATTCTCAGGATGAGAAGTCTTCTCCCAAGGTCCAAGAGAGAGGAGGCTGCAGGAAGAAAGAGCGAAGGCTCCTTTATGTGGCATGAGGAGCAGATGGAGCCTTTTGAACAGGTTCGAGAAGCCACTTCCTATTTTTTGGCCAAGGGGAATTATGGATTGCACTGGAGATACTTGAGCCAGAGGTGAGAATATGCACTACATCCTCTTAAAAGCTGTGTGTCTGTGCATGTGAGAGAGAGAGAGAGAGAGAGAGAGAGAACCATAATTTGGTTAGAAAGATATTTATTTCCTGAGAGTGGACGTACTGCCCCTAGTCCAACATTAAAGGAAGGCAAGGACGTGAGGTTACAAAACACGATCACTGCAAATACAATTTTTAAATATTAATCTTATTCTTTTATTATAATTTGGAGCAATTCCCATAGCTAAATAACATTTAACTCCAACTTTCTTTCTTAATCAGGAAAAAAGTATGTGACATAAATATTTTCGGTCAGAGACTAAAGTAATAATAGTTTTCAAAGTTACTTTAAACCAGACTCATTTGCATGTAGGTATATGCGTTTATAACTACTATGCTTTCTAAAAATTGAAATATATTGAAAAATGGGGGATGATGGGGTAAGGGTAAGGTAGAGAATAACATATCAACATTTCCAATTCCTGAAATAGTATTCCCCCACTTGATAGTGAGACATCGAACTGCATGCAGGATTCTGTTTGTCTGTTGCTTTATCCTAAAGAAATGTTGTTGTTGTTGTTGTTGTTGTTTCCCATTCCCTTTCATCTTGCTCCTGAATCTCTCCAGCATGGACGAACATTAAGAGGTAAGTGAGCTACTAAATGGAGCAAAGAATTATCATTGCAAAGAATTATCTTGAGGTTCACTGGGGTTTTCAGAAAGTAAGATATATGAGTGAGAATCTGATTTAACTGCCATAAATGTAAGTAGCTCTTACCTATGGCCATGCTACCCTGAACAAGCCTGATCCTGTCTGATCTCAGAAGCTAAGCAGGGTCTGGCCTGGTTAGTACTTGGATGGGAGACCACCTAGGAAGACCAGGTGCTATAGGCATAAATGATTTTTTAAAAAATAAGGGATTGTAAACTGACAAGCTCCTTGCAATCTGCGAGGTCAACCAAGGATTGCCTCACCTAAAAAAAAAAAAAATGTAAGTGGCTCTTCACAGACCCCCTTCCAAAAAGCACCCCATTTTGGGGCATGAGGTAGAGTAGGAAGACTAACCATCTGAAATTGTCAGCTACATAAATTTATTTCACCATAAACTCATTTCAGCCTGAATATCTTGGCAATTTAAATAAGAGAGAGAGAGAGAAAATATTCAACATTCTTCTCTTTAATCCACCGAGAAAAGCGGAAGTATGGGACTATGCGTTTTGTGCTGTGCCTTTGAAAAGAGAACAAAACACAATGTCAGGAGATAAATTGTCATTTTCAGAAGCTACTGTTTTCTTATTAATTCTCAAGGAAATGTTGCCACCTTCTGGACAAAAGTGCAATAAGCAGTCACCACAACCTTGACATCCAGCCTATTTATAAACTCATTTACGTGGGTTAGTTAAGAAGAATTTTGCTTTGGCTTTCTTTTCTGTCATTGTGCCTGCACAACATTGATATGCTAAAAAAAAAATCAAGTCACTGTAAAGGCACTAATCATATGCATAATAGAACAGAAAGCCCATTTCACCAATTAAGCAGATTCTTCAAAGCAGGAATAATCAATCACACTGACAAAGTTTACCAGATTTTTAAATTTCATTCTCAGACTTAACTCTTACAAGGCTTAAAGGGAGGTGGGCATATTCTCAACCAAGTTTTCTCTTTACTTTTTTAAAATTAATATTTAATATGCTTTCAAAAATAGTTCCAAGTTTGTCTAGCTAAATGGTCTTGAATTTGATTTTTTAAATATATTTTGATACTTTAAAGTCATCGGTAATTCCTTGAGCATACAAATGCAATGGCAGCACACACATCCTGATTCATTGTAAAATGTTTATAACCTCTTTACCTGTTTAGTGTGCCCTTTCCATTAGTCAATTCGCACTAGCAAACCTAATTTCAATAAATAAGGTAATTAATATGAGTGTGTTCATTTATTTGAACAGCTATGTATTTGTCCCTCTAAAGAAAAATAAATAGCAAAGAAAGAACCACACCAGCACACTGAACCAGGACATTCCACCCCAAAAAAAACCGGGAGGTCATCTTTCTGATATTTTTGCCTGATGTTTATGTCTCTAACACGGAGAGCCTGCAAGTGTAGAAAGCTTATTTCTCAGCTGCATGAGCACCACCCAGAGGACCCTCATGCTCGCTCTTCTGGGCCCTATAAATGTGTAAGCTTCTGCAGTAAGCTCAGTGTCCCACTTCATTCATTAAGAGGAGGGGCACCATTTCTCTGAGAAACTCTCTTCATTACTATGAAGACGTGGTTGATGGTGATTGACAACCCTGACCACCTGTGTCAGTGCTGCCCCTATTTATAGAGGAGAAAACGTTGTGGGGAGGCCTAATCTTACTCATTGCAGCTCATCCCAAAAGCTACTGGTGGACTGTTCCCTCACACTTGGGCCAGGTGGCCAGGAGCCCTGTCCCCTCATCCAACAGTGGCAACTCTGTGCTGGACCGCCACCTTAGTTTCTCGTACACTCATCCTCTGGCTGGAGACGCAGCAAATTCCTCAGTGTCATTACAAATGAGGTAAGTGAGAGGAAAAGAGGGAAAGCAAATGTCTTTGAACAACTGAGAGTTTTTTTTGTCGTCCACAATACACTACATGAGTATACATCACATATTACCTGTGAGGCCAGGAATCAGATTGGATGTCAGGACAGGTCCCTGGAGAATGGTAGGATGGTGTCACAGAGAGGGAGACTCAGGTGCCAATGGCCTCCATCTAAATCTCAAATCGCTAGCTGCAGTGCTGACTTTAAAATCACAACCTTAAAGGCCGAGTAGTACCCTTTCAGTGACACAGCATTGCGTGGGAGGGTACTTGAGTGACTGCAAAGAAAAGCATAAAAAGAATGAAAGGGGAAATAGGGGGGGAAAAGAAAAAAAGAAAAAGAAAGCGTGTTCTTCTTAGAAACCTTGTTTTGAATTGGGAAGTCCCTGATGCAGAAATGTCTTTGGTGCTGATGATAATCTGGGCCTGCAAGTGCTGAATTGATTCGCTGTCCTGCAGACACCCAGGGGCTGAATATCCAGGAACAAATGCATTAATCATGGCAGAGCCTGCGTGCCAACTGCATAAAGACCGCTGCTCCCAGCAGTGGGGAGAGGGTGGACCTTTCTGCAGACCGCACGCTCCAAAGTAGCTCTCTAAAGTCTTATTACTGAATGTATGTGTGTGGGAAGGGGTTGTATCTGAGTTTCTCTGAAACACGCATTTAGAAATAAATGTACTTACATTTAGCCTTATGTTTGAAAAAAAAAAAAAAAAAAGAGGGAGGTTAGAATCTTTGGACAAGAGTCCTTACAGATGTAACAAACACACGGTCACACACATGCACGCACACACATGCACACACACACACAAAAGCTTTCAGGGAGAAACAGAAAATAATGTTTAGCAATTACGGTCCACAGCTGCTGCAGTTTCAATGTGCGCGTGCTACACAGGTGCGGCCATTATAACAATGAATAGCGCACATTAAAGGTACCATCCATAGGGGTAATAATACTAGGGTTGAAAAGGTATTTTCATTTGCAGCCTGATGTTAGGCAGAAAATAAAATAAGGAGTTTCACAGCCAGCCTGATGGCTCAGCTGCCACACGGGAGGCTCAAGCCTGAGATTAATCTAGAACTCTTATGTGTGCGTCTAACAGTGGGAATCTGGCAATGGTTACCTGGAGAGATCACCAAATCTCTTCCTGTTCTAAAACAGGCTGCTCGCTGGGGAAACTGAGGCACTCTGCAATTTCTAGAGTCAGCAGCATCAGCCAACATAACATTGATCCCTGCCTAGCAACCCTTACTCCCTGGATACTAGAAATATTGGGGGGAAAATACAGAGAAAGGGTCCCAGTGGATGAGGCAGTTGAGTGGTTCCCACAGGGGAGGAAGCCTGGGAGAGAGTCTCTCCTACCTAGGCCTTGTCTCTGGGCAGCACCATCACTTCACCCAACCCCACATAGCAGAAATGACCTTCCCGGGGCCCAGTTCCAAAAGCTTGGCCCTAAACCCACCACAGCCATCCTGCTTTGCTCATCTCTTCCTTTAAAAGCCCAGCAGCGGATTAGCACAGACTCTCATCATGTTCATTTGCCAGAACTTTTCAAATCACTAACCTTCAATCTCAGTGGCAAACTTATCTTCAGGCAACCAAGACATTCATGCAGATTGAAAGTTGAAAGAAGCTGAGCGAGTGAGGAGAGCCTGGGTTGGTGACAAGACAGTGAACTTTGGAATCAGAAGACAGAAGACCAGATCTCAGTGCTACCACATGCCAGCACCGTGACCTTGAGCAAACTTCTTACTCTCTGAACCTCTGCGAAATGGGGATAATAGCATCTGCTGCAGAGGGTTGTGTTGAAGTTCCAATGAGACCAAGTACATGAAAATGCTAACACCAAGCGTGGAACACAGTAGGTAATAAGTGGTAGAGGTTATCTGAGCAGCTTCCATTTATCTATATTCATTTTCCTGAGCGGATTTGTGAATAATCTTTAATAGTTCTAGGCAAGAAAATAGAAATTCATACAAGGAAAGGAGAAAAAGTAGGCTATACATATTTCTCAGTACCATAGTCAGCTTTAGACCAAACACTCCAAGCAGACTGTTAGAAAAAAAAAAAAAAACATTAGGCTCAGCAGAATAACTGTTTTCATATTGTCTGCTTTTAATAAGGGTAAAAGCAAACAATAAAACAAATAATGCATGTTGTTTGGGTGAATTTAAAAGCAGAGGTCCATCAGACCCAGGTGAGCCTTGGCCTGGCTGCCATGGACCAGGCATGCTTTCCAAGTGCCCAGGTGGAAAGCCACCCACGGCCTGGGAGTCTGGAAGCTTGCTGGCCTGGCACTGAGAGGCACAGGGATGTAGGGGCATTCAGCCCTTGCCAGGCTGAAAGCTGTCCTAGTGAAATGGGATAGGCCCCAGTTTACCAAGGAAGGTGGGAACACAGCCCTTTTTAGAGCCCTTAAAAGTGAGAGGAGGATTAAAATTAATTTGAAACTTCCCAGGAAGCCTGCATAATGAAAACAAAACTCAATTGCAGTGCTGGCTGGCACACTCTGGATCTGGAAGAGCTCACAGAGCAGAGCTCTAGGTAGTTTGAAGCCTGCTGGGGGGATAAACAAAACTGTAGTGGTGATGATGGTAATGGTGATAGTGGTAGAAAAAAATAAGTCTTAGTCAAGCTCTCATGGGCCACAGATCCCTGAGACACTTTCATAGTATCTCCATTTATTCATTCAACAAAACTTGTTGACCATGTGGTAAGAACTAGCACTGTCCTAAATCCATTAATAGGACATCAGACCTCGTGTTTAAGAAGCTGATAGTCTGCAAGCAGAGACAGGCATACCAACACAATTATAAGATTGTATGTTAAAGTATTTGTCAGGAAGAAAGGGGTGCCATGAGAACACTTAATAGGGGTACCTAATTCAGACTGGGGGTTCCGGAGTGGTTTTTAAGAGGAGCTAATACCTGGACTGAAATTAGACAGGAAAAGGAGGTATAGATGCAGAATGCACAGAGGCCTATGGGTAAGAATACAAGTCACTCTGCAAACTCATAACCAAAGGTTGGAATGTGAAGGAGGCAGAGGAGAGACTAGGATAGCAGCAGTTGGTCCAGCCCTGTGTGCTGTGTATACTAAGGAGGAATGAGGAGTGAGGGGAGACCTTTGAACCAAAGTCATTATAGATAAAATACACATAGTAGCCAGACTTCAAGTGGCCTCCAGTGATCCCCACCTCCTGGTATAGTCTCTACCCGTACTGTACCAGACTTGGTCTGTGTGATCAATAGAATATGCCAGAAGTAATGGTATATCACTTCTGAGATTAAGCTATGCAAGACATTGCCTCTTTGCTCTCTCAGATCACTCACTCTGGGGTCAGCCAGCTGCCTTAAAGCAACCCTGTGAAGATACCCTCATGACAATAAGCTGAGAACTTGAGTGAAATCCTTCAGCCCCAGTCAACCTTCAGTCAACAGTAGCCCTGGCTCATGAGACCTCGAGCCAGAACCCCCAGCTAAGAAACTATGTGAGATAACAAATATTTGTTTTAAGATGCTACATTTGGGGCTAATTTGTTACACAGTAGCAGATAACTTCTACACCTAATAACATGGAAAAAACATATATGCATAACACGAAAAAACAAGTTATAAAAAAATGTGTAATATAATCTTTTTTATATATTACAAACCAGTATATTTATAATGATAAAATGTTTTATTAATCTTTATATCAAACTAACCATAAAAGTAATTTTTTAAATCTAAAATTCCATGGAAATGTTAATTAAGGCTTCTAAATAACATAAAAAGCAGATCACCAGAGACTTGTTAAAATTACAGGCTGATTCTTTGTAGTGTCATTAAGCTACAGAGAAGGCCTGCTTTTCCTCTGTGCAGTGCCTCAGTTGCCAGTGGAAAGCCCAACCGTGATTGGGAGCAGAAAGGAGGGGCAGAATAGATGCCCAGAAAGATTCAGGAAGTTAGAAAGGGCTGAGCTGGCAAAGGAGGAAACTACCTGCTCAAGGATTCCCGACATTGGGAGAAAGGCAGCCCTTTCCTGCTGCTGGCCTCAGCAAGGTGAGCCGGGAGTCTCAGTGGGTATAAAAACATGTTTTCATGTAAAGTGTCACAGGAATGCCTCAAGGTGGGTCTTGAATGTCACTCAGAAGCTATGTTAGCCTGCTTGGCCAATCATGTTGGACACCACAGCTATCAATTAAAATTACATTAACTAAGTTTAACACCTTTTCTCCTAATAACTTTTGTCATATATTGAAGATTTGGTATCTATTATGAAAGTGATGTTTAATTAAGGTCAGAACAACTTTTCTTTCTTTTTTTTTATTTTATTTTTTATTTTTCTGGGAAGCAAAAGGCTCTTAAAGTGATGTTTGAGAAATTCCCTACCAACAATGCCTCTGAATGACGATGTCCTGGTCTCAGGGCATCAGGTGACAGATCATTACCAAATCCTCAATCTACTGAGTGGAACAAAGCGTTCTCAGTGGGGTGGGAGGCTGCGTGGCCCAAACAGAGATGTAGAACAGTGAACCCCCTTCTGGTCTCTTAATTGAATTCATCTGTGGACACCAAGTCTGATGGGGTTTTTTAGTGTGATTATGAATGACAATGTCCACAAAGGAGGAAAGGTGGAGAGGATATAGTTATACAATATTAAGGAAATCACAGAAATACATGGCAGAAGATTTTATCACAGCTGTTTCTAGTTACTGTGCTTAGAACAGAGCCACGTTTACCAAATTAACTTTGAATCGGTCCTTGACTTGAGTGAGCATTTGCCCTAAAGACCAGGTGCACCCAACCCATTATATTTAGATTTACAGATACCTGCCTAATCCTTTTCTACTAATAGAATTCTATTTCTGTAGGTAACAATGACATTTATTTTTACTCGTGATAGAGATATTATTAATCTCAGACCGTGCTCTACTGCCTTCTCCAGGGTATTGGGAAAGCCCTCTGTCCCTGCAATGTGAAGTATATACCCATCAAATTCCTGTCTTCTTAAATGGAGTTGTTCCTCTTAGATCTTTCCCTACACAGAAGAGCTCTTTTTGGGTTAATGTCCTTCATAAAATAGTGCAAACATAGTGAAACATAGCTAAACCACATAAAACTTCAGTAACAACTTAAGCACTACTGTCAACACAAAAGATGACTAAGAGAAAAACAAAAGGTGACTAAGAGAAAAAAGATCTTAGCTATGACAGTTTATATTGGGTATTGATTTAATAATCACTTCAGTGAAAAAATGTATTTTTCATATATACACAATTGTAATTTTCTCTAGGATACGCACCATCACTCACATACACAACTGATTTCATGTCACTCAAAATTGGTAACAGAACTTTGTACCCTTTTTATCTAAGTATGAATAGATTTACACACTTTAGGCATTTTAGAAATGCCTGAAGGTATTAATACATCTTGGAATGATTCTGTTAAATAATTTAGAAAGAGGGAGAAATTTTGCTTCATTCCATACGCAGGCTAGTGGTGGAAGCTGACATCTGTCAAATGGCTTTGATGTCATTTAGTAGTGATCATGCTTGTGATATAGGAAGAGGTTTTTCACTGGGTTTCATGACTTTAAAATCTGGATTCCATTGATAAAAGCAGCATGCTTATAGTACATCACAATGTCTCTCTCTTGCCTACTCCTTTATTTTCTTTGTATGACTATGCAGTTCTCTCTATTATTGATAGGGATGTTTGAGATAAACCACACCTATATACTCTGTATGACCTGATGTGACATTAGTGCTACTAGAATTCTTTTTCTAAAAATCTACAATGAGCATACTTTGAAAGAGATTTAACTCGGTAGTGAAAATCATCAGTCTAAAGGACTTGATTGGAATGAGCAAATTCTTTGCTTTCTTGAATTGCTGGCCATTTCTGGGAAGAAATGTGCAAATTGACCTTGGGGCTGCTGATGTGGAGGGCAGGGCCTTCTTATGCTGTTTAGTTTCAAACGCTTCCTGAGCCGCCTTGGCTATGCTATAACTTTTGCCAATGGCCTGTTTAACCAAGTTCTCAGGGTATCCAGGACTTATTTTTTGCCTCCTTGTTGTAACGTCTATGCGGGTTATTAAATTTTTGGCTTACACAGTTTATCAAAATCCTTTTTATAAAGCAAATTTAGCAACAAGCTGACCCTTTCCTGACTAGAGGAGCCACTAGGAATGTGGCAGTGCTTCTTGGCGGTTGAGACATACTCTCTAATTTTTATACGATTTTAAAATACTTTTAAAAAGATGATAGAATGAAAAATGAGTTTACCTGTAAACTCTGACTAATCCCACATCCTTACTCAGAGGAAACTATTATTAGTTCTTCTTTCAGAACAGTTTCTTTATACCTATACAACCAGCAGATTTATTTTCCTTCCCTCTTTTAACACAAAGTTAGCTTATTATGCATCTTGTTATGAACCTTGCAGTTTTCGCTTAACAATTCATCTCAAAGATCTTTTCATATCAGCGCATAGAGAACATTCTTTTTTTTAATAACTGTATAATATTTTGTTGTATGGATGTGCCAGAATTTATTCAATCCCTAATGACAGACATCTGGTTTGTTTCTAATCTTTTACTACTACAAACATTAATGCAATGAATATTTCATATACATAGAATTTCACATATGTGCAAATTTATCTAAAGTAACTCCCAAAAATGCAATTGCTGCATCCAAAGGGTAAATGCATTCGTAAATGGTTATAGATATGGCTAAATTGTTGTCCATAGAGGTTGTATGAATTTACACTCCCACCAGCAGTGTTTACAATTAGAGAAGCCACTTTTGAGAGCTAAGGACAAAGAGAAAATGAAAAACCATGGAATAAATTGCATTACATTTGAAAAAGTATTCGCTACAGACATTAAATGCTAAGTAAATTTTGTTCAACAAATTTTATTTAATGTTGACTATGTTCTTATCAGAGTGCTTGCTACAGATGAGATGCAATAGAAAATATAAAAAAAGAGATCTTATCCCTCAGACAACTTATAATATGGAGGGGACAGAAAGATACATATAGAAACCTATTAATGATAAACGCAAACTCTGATTTAGTGGTAGAATGAGTGACAAAGACAGTGAGTGATGGACAGTTACTATATAGGACTGCACTAATTAAGAAAGCCATCCTGAAAGAGATGAGACTTGACAAAACAGAAGGTAAGGTAGAAGGGAGGGCGGTGGATAGCATAAATAGGGGAACAGCCTAAACCAGTGTACTTGCCTCCAGGAAGCTCTCCCTGACATCCAGACCTCCCTGCTGTGTTCCTGCAGCAAAGTCTTTCAACCTATCACATTTTAAATTATCTAGAAGCTTCTCAAAGTTAAGGATTGAGTCTTATTTATCACCACATACTTTTAGGAACATTCCAGGTCATAAACATGTATTTACTATCCAGCGTTGTAACCCCTGGTAACTGTCAGAGTGCCTGGCATGCAGTAGGAAGTCAATGTTTGTCCAACTGCAGCACTAGATTCAGCAAGGGCAGAGGAATTGAGATGTTTGTCACTGGTTTCTAGAATCATGTCACAGTCATGACTAAAGTTTGGAGTTAGCTATCTCCAAATAACACACCAAAATTCAACAATAGGAGTCAGTTGGCAAGACTTCAAGACATTGCTTGCCATTATTGCAACATCTTTTTCCTCTCCCTCTTCCCACCAAAATGCAAAAATTTCAAGTGCCTCCATAGATCATTGGACAAACAATTCCCTGTGATATGAAAATTTGTTAATTATAATAGCAGTGGTCCCTGTTTTACCAAATACATGGAGAAGACTGCCTTTTTGTTCTATTCATCATTCCTACGAAATTATAAACTGTTACTGACTTTTTTACAGGGCACTTAGATTAGGAATTCATAAAACCACAACATTCTAGAACTACATGAAACTCGGTAGCTTCCCATTCAGTCTTCATTTTTAATACTGCTTCTACCTTGAGAGTCATTGAAAGCTGCTTAAAACAGTCCAAATCTTACCTTTTCACTTAATTACAATCTTGCAAATGCTTTGGTGGTTTCAGAACCCGGTTTTTCAGTTTTTGTTGTTGTGTTGTGGGCTTTGGCAGTGTCAGCACTGGCAGCTGAGAGGCCCTGATTCACAATCCTGTGTTTTACTTGCCAAGTGTAGACATAACCCAAAAGCTAGAAGAACCCAAAGGAAGCGGGGCTGGTCCTCTGGCATTGTGTGCTTTGCAGAGAGGAAATGAGTACTCATGAGGCCAGCTTCTTCCCCTCACCCTATCTCCTGAATGCAGTTTTCCCAATAATTTAATAACATTCACAGGGATATTAGATTAATTGGATTTTAATTCCAAATGACTGTGAAAGCAGAGAAATGAGTCACCAGCTCATACTAATGAGAAGATCTATTAAGGGCTCTTCTCTGATAGACACATACAGCAGGGTTATAAATATTTCATATCCAATTAATTGAATTTTGCCCCCTATATATGACACTGCCCTGAAACATCAATCAAACAGGACCAGAGAAAGAACAGAGGAAAAGAAAAAAGACTAAGAGCTTCTTTGGAATAGCAACTACATGACTACCGGCCTTCCTCTCTCTTCCTGCCCCTCAAACGCTCCCCCCACTCAGAGAACCCCTGCCATTTGCACAGGGCCTGCAGAGAGGAGCTGGAAGCATTTACACCAACTGCAGCTGGTTCCATACGGCAGGGAAATTAATGTTAATTAATCAGACAGCAGTTTTATACAGGGCTGTGTGCAGAAGGTTATTTGAGTCCTGCTGCAAATAGATTTATAGGTGTAATTGCCATGTTGAATGACCCTCCGTAAATAGGCTCATTAAACTGGCCATCAGTCAAAAAGTCTAATTGAAGCCATGCAGTAGCCTGCAATCGGGAACATGTGGCTCTTGATAAACAGAGCTTGCCCACGGCAGCCCACACTCTGGGCGATTTAGATAGGGCTGCTGGCCGTCCTTCAGGTGGCCCCAGCTTCTCCTACCTCCTCTGGTTCATTATATCTGAGGGAGGGCAAAAGCAAGCTTCCTGCCCAGCTTCACCCTCTTCCTCTCTATTGGCCCCAAGAGAGCCCATGGAAATCTGCTATGGCAAGCACAGAGTGGAAACCCTATGAATGGGAGGTGAATAGAATTTTCTGAGAAGCATGAGTGATCTCACTGCCTTGTGCTCCATTATCTTGCCAGTGCAGTCATAGTTGGGCAGAGACAAGTGGCAAGGCGTACACAGGCCCCATCCCCGTGCATCCCACAGCCATTTATAAACTCCTTGTCAAGTTTCTATTCTCTTTTCTTTATATACCCATACTCCCATATACAAAGAATAAATACATATTATTTTTCCCTATAATGTGGCAAAAATAGCAAGCAATAGTTACAGTTGAGAGTCCGAAAGCTTTTTGGGGTGAACTGTGTACATTTAACTCCTTGTTGATGTTGATTACAGTATTTCCCATAACAGTGAAAAATTAGAAACAAGCTAAATGTCCATCAACAGGCATCTGGGTATTTAAATTGATATTTATAAACAATGAAATACAAAGCAAATATTAAAAATGACTTTTAGGGAGATTCATATTTATTAATCTAGAAAACTATGATGTATGTTTATGTAGGAAAAACACATTAAGAAACAGATATAGTGTGATCCCATCATATATCTTTATCTGTGGCTGAATATGCAGAGAAAATGTAATTATTTTAATTTTTTTTCAATTAGAGTTGATATTTAATATTTCATATTAGTTTCAGGTGAACAGCACAGTGGTTAGACATTTACATAATTTATGAAGTGATTCCCCCCAATTAGCCTAGTACCCACCTGGACCCATACACAGTTATTACAATATTATTAACTATATTCCCTGTGCCGTACTTCACATCCCTATGACTATTTTATAACTACCAATTTTTACTTCTTAATCCCTTCAACTTTTTCACTCAGCCCCTCCAACCCCTGCTCCCATCTGGTAATCACCAGTTCGCTCTCTGCATCTATGATTCTGTTTTCATTTTGTTTGTTTATTTTGTTCTTTAGTTTCCACATGTAAGTGAAATCATATGGTATTTGTCTTTCTGACTTAGCTCACTTTGCGTAATACCGTCTAGATCCATTCATGTTGATGCAAATGGTAAGATTTCATTATTTTTATAGCTGAGTAATATTCCATTGTGTGTGTGTGTATACACATACATACATATACATACACCACATCTTCTTTATCCAGGTATCTACTGATGGGCACTTAGATTGCTTCCATATGTTGACTATTGTAAATAGTACTGCCGTGACCATAGGGGTACATGTAACTTTCGAATTAGTGTTTTGGTTTTCTTTGGATAAACACCCATAAGTGCAATTAGTGGATCATAGATAGTTCTATTTTTAATTTTTTGAGGAAACTCCAAGCTGTTTTCCATAGTGGCCATACCAGTTTGCACTCCCATTAAGAGGGCAAACGTGTTCCCTTTTCTCCACATCCTTGCCAAAACTTGTGTTTTTTGGGGTTTTGTTTTGTTTTGTTTTGATTTATTGATGATAGCCATTCTGACAGGCATGAGGTGCTATTTCATTGTGGTTTTAATTTGCATTTTTCTAATGATTAGTAACATTGAGCATCTTTTGTTATATCTGTATGTCCTCTTTGGAAAAATGTCTGTTCAGGTCCTTTGCTCATTTTTTAATTGGATTGTTTGGGGTTTTTTTGTTATTGAGTTGTATAAGTTCTTTATAAATTTTAGATATTAACCCCTTATTGGATGTATCTTTGGTAAACACCTTCTTGCATTCAATAGGATATAGTCCTATTTTTTATTTTTCTTTTGTTTTCCTTACCCAAGGAGGTATATCGGGCGGGGGCAGGGGGGGACATTACTAAGGGCAATATCAGAGTTTATTGCCTATGTTTTCTTCTAGGAGTTTTAAGTCTTTAATCCATTTTGACTTTATGGTGTAATCTTGTATAGTGTAAGAAGGTGGTCCAATTTTGTTTTGTTTTTTTACATGCATCTGTCCAGTTTTCCCAACATCATTTATTGAAGAGACTGTCTTTGTCCCATTGAATATCCTAGCCTTCTTTGTCATAGATTAAGTGACCATAGAGGCCTATATTTATTTCTGGGTTCTCTATTCTGTTCCATTTATCTGTGTGTCTGTTTTTATGCTAGTACCATGCTGTTTGATTACTATAGCCTTGTAGTATAGTTTGATATCAGGTAGTGTGATACCTCCAACTTTGTTCTTCTTTCTCAAGATTGCTGTGGCTATTCAGGATCTTTTATGCTTCCATATAAATTTTAGGATTATTCTAGTTCTGTGTAAAATGTCATTGGTATTTTGATAGGGATTGCATTTGATCTATAGATTGCTTTGGGTAGTATGGACTTTTTAATGATGTTAGCTCTTCCTATCCATGAAAACAGTATCTGCTTCTATTTATTTGTATCTTCAGTTTCTTTCTTCAATGACTTATAATTTCTGACAATTTACATCCTGGTTAAATTTATTCCTTGGTATTTTATTGTTTTGATGCAATTGTTAGTGGGATTGTTTACTTAATTTCTCTTTCTGATAATTCATGATAGATGTATAAAAATTCAACCAATTTCTGAATATTAATTTTGTATCCTGCTACTTTACTGAATTCATGTATCAGTTCTAACAATTTTTTGGTGGCCTCTTTAGGGTTGTCTCTATATAGTATCATGTCATCTGCAAATAATGACAGTTCTACTTCCCTCTCCAATTTGGATGTCTTTTACTTTTTTTTTTTTTTGTCTGATTGCTGTGGCTAGGACTTCCAATACTCTGTTGAATAGAAGTGGTGAAAGTGGACATCTTGACATTATTCTCATTAGTTTTTCCTTGTTGAGTCTAATGTTAGCTGTGGGTTTGTCATATATGGACTTTATTATGTTGAGGTATGTTCCCTCTATCTCCACTATGCTGAGAGTTTTTATCATAAATGAATGCTGGATTTCGTCAAATGCTTTTTCCACATCTATTAATATCATATAATTTTTATCTCAATTTGTTAGTGCAGTATATCACTTTAATTGATTTGTGGATATTGAACCAACCTTGCACCCAGGAGTAAATCCCACTTGATCATGGTGTATGATCTTTTTAATGTCTTGCTGAATTTGGTTTGCTAATATTTTGTTGAGAATATTTACATCAATGTTCAACAGGGATATTGGCCTATAATTTTTTTTTTGTAATTGTCTGGTTTGGGAATCAGGGTAATGGTGGTCTCACAGAATAAGCTTGGGTGCCCTCCTTCCTCTTGAATTTTTGGGAATAATTTGAGAAGAATAGGTGTTAATTCTTCTTTGAATGTTTGATAAAATTCACCTGCAAAGCCATCTAGTCCAGGACTTTTGTTTGTTGGGAGTTTTTGATTATTGATTCAATTTCATTAGTAGTTATCAGTCAGTTCAGATTTCCTGTTTCTTTTTGAATCAGTCTTGGAAGATTAAATATTTCTAGGAAAGTACCCATCTCTTCCATTTTGTTTATCTTTTCAAAAAAGCAGCTCTTGGTTTCATTGATATTTTGTATTTTTTTTACTCTATTTCATTTATTTTCACTCTGATTTTTATTATTCTCTTTTTCTACTTATTTTGGGCTTTGTTTGCTGTTCTTTTTCTAGTTCCTTCAGGTATAAGGTTATATTGTTTGAGATTTTTTTTGTTTTATTAAGTAGGCCTGTATTGCTGTGAATTTCCTTATTAGAACTGCTTCTGCTGCGTCCCATAAATTTGAGATCATTGTGTTTTCATTTTCTTTTTTCTTGAGGTATCTTTTTTCTCAAGATTTCTTCCTTGGTCTCATCGTTAACCCATTCATTCATTAGTAGTATGTTATTTAGCCTCCATGTGCTTGTGTATTTTTCAGTTTTTTCTTATAATTAATTTCTAGTTTCATACCACTGTAGTCAGACAAGACACTTGATATAATTTCAGTATTCCTAAATTTACTGAAACTTGTTTTGTGGCCTAACATGTATCTGTCTTGGAAAATGTTTCATATGCACTTGAGAAGAATGTATAATCTGCTTTGGGGTGAAATGCTCTGAAAATATGAATTAAATCCATCTTGTCTAGTGTATCAGTTAAGGCCACTGTTTCCTTGTTGATTTCTGTCTGAAAGATCTGTCCATTTTGTCAAAGGGGTGTTAAAGTCCCCTAGTACCACTGTATTATTGTCTATCTCTCCCTTTCAGTCAATATTTGCTTTATATATTTAGGTGGTCTTATGTTGTGTGCAGAAATGTTTACTAGGGTTATATCCTCTTGTCAGATTGATCCCTTTATCATTATGTAATGTCCTTCTTTGTCTTTTATTATACACTGTGTTTTAAAAACTATTTTTTCTGATATAAGTATTGCTACACCTGCTTTTTCTTACATTTTTTTCATCCCTTTACTTTCAGTCTGTGCATGTCTTTGGATATGAAGTGGGTCTCTTGTAGACCACATATATATGGGCTTTGTTTTCTTATTAAGCTACTTTATGTTTTTTGATTGGAACATTTCATCCATTTACATTTAAAGTGATTATTGATAGACACATAGTTATTGTCATTTTACTATTCATATTTATGTTCTTTTTTTTTCCTCAAAGAATTTCCTTCAACATTTCTTGTAATACTGGTTGGTGGTGGTGAATTTCTTTAGCTTTTTCCTGTCTGGGAAGCTCTTTATCACCTTCAATTTTAATTGATAGCCTTCCTGAGTAGAGTAGTCTTGGTTGTAGGTCCTTACTTTTTCATCACTTTGAATATTTCATGCCAATTCCTTCTGGTCTGCAAAGTTTTTGTTGAGATATCAGCTGTTAGTCTTATGGAAGCTCCCTTGTAGGTCACTAATTGCTTTTCTCCTGCTGCCCTTAAGATTCTCTTTGTCTTTAATCTTTGCCATTTTAATTATGTGTGTTGGTGTGGGCCTCTTTGGGTTCATCTTGTTTGGGACACTCTGTGCTTCCTGGACTTGTATGTCTATTTCCTCTGCCAGGTTAGGAAAATTTTCAGTCATTATTTCTTCAAATATGTTCTCAGTCCCTTGCTCTCTCTCTTCTTTTTCTGGTACCCCTATGGTACAAATATTATTATACTTGATGTTGTCCTAGAGGTCCCTTAAACTTTCCTCATTTTTTTTTCCTTTTTTTTCTTGCTTCTATTCCCATTGGGTGTCTTCTGCTGACTTGTCTTCCAAATCACTGATTCGATCCTCTGCTTCATCTAATTTACTGTTGATTTCTTCTAGTGTATTCTTCATTTTGGTTATTGTATTCTTCATTTATGACTGTTTCTTTTTTATGGTTTCTGTGTCTTCTTTTATGCTTACTATCTCTTTGTTGAAGTTCTCACTGAGATCATCTATTCTTCTCCTTTGTTTGTTGAGCATCCTTATAACCAGTGTTCGAGCTCTATATCTAGTAAGTTCCTTGTCTTTATTTCATTTAGTTCTGTTTCTGGTGTTTTCTTCAGTACTTTTATTTGGGACACGTTTCTTTGTTTCCTCATTTGACTGCTTCTCTGTGTTCATTTCTATGTATTAGGTAGGTCTGCTATGTCTCTCAGTTTTAGATGGGTGGCATTATGTAGTAGGTACCCTGTGTGGCCCAGTGATGCAGTCGCCTTAATCACCTGCACTGCGTGCTCCAGGAGTGTCCCTTGTGTGGGTCATGTGTGCCCTTCTGTTATAGTTGAGCCTTGATTGCTGTTGGTACATCAGTGGGTGGGACTGACTTAGGTTGACTATCTGTGAGGAATGACCAGGCCCACATTGTATGAGCTGCTGTGTAGGAGCTGACTCCACAGAGTGGGATTTGCCTCAGCAGGCTCATGTGCCTATTTAGACCTCTCTTTGTGTGTGCTGCTTGTAGGGCTAATCAGATGGTGCTCTGTTGTGGTCCGATGCCAGCTTGAGTGTGTTGGTTCTAGAGCCCCTTGGAAGGGGCTCTTGTGCAGGCCAAAGTCTTCCTGCCTGTGACCAGCCCAGGGCTACCTGGCATGAGCTACAAATTTATCTGCATTTGGTCACTCCCTCTGCTGGACCTGGAGGCAAATGGGAGAGGCCATCTGATGAACTGAGGCAGCTGCCATCAGTACCAGTGCTGGGCCAGCTTAGCAAAAGGCCCAGGGCACTCCTAGACCTGAGGATACTTGAGGCTGCTCATAAGGCTCATAGGCTGAGGGAGTCTCAGGCAGTACACATGTTGACTTGGAGTCACCAGAATGGGAAAGTAATGTTCCCCAGATTGGTGCAGATTCAGATTTGTTGCCAGTGCTAAGCCTGTGGCAATTCACAAAAATCTCAGCTCTCACCAAGGCCAGCTCTCGCTTGGGCCCGCACACTTCGGCTAGGGCCAGTGCTGGTTGCCCGCTATGGAAAATGTCTCCAAAGGTGCACAAGTGGAGGCCTGTTGATTGCTGCTAAGGAACCTTCTTCTGAAAAAAATGGAGTGAGTCCGATTTCCCAATAGCCACCCAAATTGTCACTGGAAAATTTGGGAGTTGGGTGGGGTGGAGTCCTAGAGAATCACCAGGGTGGAGCTAGTAGATCACACCAGGCCAGTGAAGATTCAGTTTTAGCCTCCTTTGCAGGCTGCAAAGGAGGAGGGCTCAACAAAGGGACAATGGCTGCAATCCCTCCAGCCCTCACCGGAAGCTACACAACTCAGTCTTTCTTTGTATGTTTCTGGCACCTCCCAAGCTGCTGTCCCTCTGTTGGAGCCCAGGGTGAGTGCCTGCAAGCAAGTAGTTTTGTATGCAAGCCCTTTAAGGGTATGATGGATTTCCAGCAGCCCTCCATCTAACCCGGATGGCCAGAATTCCTACTGATTTTCACAGCCATATTTTGTAGAGACTCCTCTTCCTGGCACTGGAACCCTGTGCTAGGAAAATCTAGTGTGGGGCTGGAGCCCCTTGCTCCTTTTGAGTGGGGACCTGTGCAGCTGAGATAAATCTCTGAGGCTCAACCACCACACACGAATGTGGGACCAGCCCATTTCTTGTCTCTGCTCCTCCTACCAGTCTCAATGTAGTCTCCTCTTTACATTCCCAGTTATAAGAGTTTTGTTCAGCTAGTCTTCAAATCTGAAAATGTAATTTTTTAAAAATTGAAGCTCATCTATTCCCTTTCACAATCTCCCTTTTAATAGGTAGTGGGATAAAAGGGGGGAAAAAAACACTAACTCTCCAATCATGATGAAAATTAGTCCAATCTGATCATGTAAACAGTTCCTTTAGCTAAAACTCTGTTTCTTTTAGGAAAATTTCTGTTTCTAGATGGTTCCCTGTGAAAGTTAATTTTATATGTCAACTTGACTAGACCATGGGGTGCTCAAATATTTGGTCAAACATTATTCCGGATATGTCTGTGAGCGTGTTTCTGGGTGAAATTAATTTTAATCAGTAAACTAAGCAAAGCAGATTGCCCTCCCCAGCACAGGTGGACTCTTCATCCAATGCATGGAAGGCCTAACTAGAACAAAAAGTTCTGCCTGCCTGACTTCGAGCAGGGCTCCAGTTTTCTACCTTAAGACTCAGACAAAAACTGCATCATTGGCTTTCTTGGGTCTCCATCTTGCCAACCATAGAACTTGGGGCTTCTCAGCATCTATAATCATATGAGCCAATTTGATAGATACTGATGCACAATCAACACACGACCGACAGATGACTTCCTATTGGTTTTGTTTCTGTGGAGAATTCTAATATACTCCCTTTGTCCACTTCTCTTCCCCAGGTAGTGCCCAGGTGCATGAGCCGAGTGCTGTGTGTCATAGTACAGGGAAGAGCCAGGTCTTTGAAGGCCTTTTGGGTCTGGCCTCTGGGGTATTATTCACTCATCCCCCCAGATCCTAAGCCAACTCTGTTTCTAGGTGGCTGCTGGTCTTTTTCTCAACTTGCCCAGAGCTTGAGCTTGTTCCTGGCTGACTTGGGCTTACATGGGTTTCATAGACCAAAATATCCAACCAGTCTAAAGGTCCAGGGGCCTACCACAGCCTCTCTGGCTAAGTCATTTGACCCTACCTGGGAAAACTCCCAAAGCAGGCCTGCTGGACCTCCATCCAGTGTTGACCCTACATGAGAACTTGGAATCAGGTAACAAACCTCAGGCCTCCATTGGCCTAACTGCTCACCTTGAAACGGTACAACTGTATTCAGGCCTGGGTCAGGAC
Source organism: Pteropus medius (assembly GCF_902729225.1). NCBI lineage: Eukaryota > Metazoa > Chordata > Mammalia > Chiroptera > Pteropodidae > Pteropus > Pteropus medius. Next base: position 2,958,518 of record NW_024342644.1, on the reverse strand, counting down.
TTCCTGAGAGGGGCACTCTTCCCGGGGTCATAAATAAGGAGTCAGAATAAAGGCTTCTTTCTGACTTCCATGTTACCCTCCCTTATGAAACACATCTCCCCATCTCAGGGCCTGAATCCAAGGCCATCAGAACAAAGTGGTCAGAGTCTTAATTGCCTCATTATTCTCCCTTAAGTTTCCTTCTCACCATCACCCAGGGCTAGAAAAAGGAAGTCTTTTTACTTTCCCTATCTCATATCTTCCTTTTGCCTATCAGTGCCAAATGTTGTGATGAGCAGGTTCCTCGAGGATATATTGAAGAGAGGATATATTGTGTTGATTGTGCATCAGTATCTTCCCTGTACCATGACACACAGAGGTTTCCTGGAAAATTCCCTTTTGAAACCATAGTTTGTTTACTGTCCTGATCTATAATCTATTTTTTATGTCAAGAGCTGGAAATTGCATTGTTCTTTCCTTTGTGTTCTTTTATTTTATTGAGATATAATTGACATATAACATCGTATTAGTTTTAAATGTTCAACACAATAATTCGATATTTGTGCACATTCCAAAGTGATTACTACAATAAGTTTAGTTAACACCCATTACCACAGTTACAATGTTTTTTCTTGTGATGAGAACTTTCCAAATATATAATACAATATTGTTAACTATGGTCACTATGCTATACATTACATCCCCCATGACTTACTTATTTCCTAACTGGAAGTTTGTGCCTTTTGACCCCTTCATCTATTTCGCCAACCTCACTATACCCTGCCTCTGGCAACCACCAATCTGTTCTCTGCATGAGCTCAGTTTCTTTTAAATTACATATATTAATGAGATCATACACTATTTGTCTTTCTCTAATTTATTTCACTTAGCATAATGCTCTTAAAGTCCATCAATGTTGTCACAAATGGCAGGATTTTCTTCTTTTTATGGTTGAATGATATTCCACTGTGCATATTTTTGCTTGTGTGTATTACATTTTCTTTATCCATTCATTCATCGATGGATATTTACATTATTTCTATGTCTTGACTGTTAAAAATAATGCTGAAATAAACATGGAGTTGAAAATATCTTTTCAAGATACAGATTTCATTTTCTTTAGATAAATACCCAGAATTGGAATTGCTAGATCATGTGGTAGTTCTATTTCTAATTTTTTGAGGAGCCTACATATTGTTTTTCATAATGACTGAACCAATTTACATTTCCACTAAGAGTGCACAAGAGTTCTCTTTTCTCCACATTGTCACCAACACTGGTTATTTCTTGTCTTTTTAATTGTCATTTCAACAGTTATGAAGCAATATCTCATTATGGTTTTGATTTGCGTTTCCCTGATGATGAGCAAGGTTGAGCACCTTTTCATATACCTGTTAGCCATTTGTATGTCTTCTTTGGAGAAATATCTGTTCAAATCCTTTGTCAATTTTTAATTGAATTTTTTTTCTCTTGAGTCATATGAGTTCTTCATATATTTTAGATATTAACCCCTTATCAGATATATTATTTGTAAATATTTTCTCCCATTCCATAGGTTGTCTTTTTCATTTTGTTGAGTTACCTTTGCTGTACAAAGCCTTTTTAGTTTGTTGTCCTATTTGTTTAGTTTGCTTTTGTTACCTTTGCATTTGGTGTCAAATCCAAAAAATCATTGATAAGATCTATGTGAAGCACCTTACCCCAACGTTTTCTTCTAAGAGTTTTATGGTTTCAAGTCTTACATTCAGTCCTTTAATTTTGAATTGATTTTTATGTATGGTATAAGATAATAGTCCAGTTTCTTTTTTTTTTTCTTTTTTCTTTTTGCATTTGGTTGTCCAGTTTTCCCAACACTATTAATTAAAGAGACTATCATTTTCTTGTAAACTAATTGACCATATGGGTGGGTTTATTTCTGGGCTCTCTATTCTGTTCCATTCATCTCTCTGTCTGTTTTTATGCCAATATCATACTATTTTACATACTGTAGCTTTGTAATATAGTTTGAACTCAGGAAGTATAATGCCTCCAGCTTTGTTATTCTTTCTCAAGATGTTTTTGGCTATTAGAGGTCTTTTGCAGCTCCACACAAATTATATGATTGTTTTCTGTAAAAAATGCCATTGGAATTTTGATAGGGATTACGTGGATTCTGTAGATCACTTTGGATTGTATAAACATTTTAGCAATATTCTTCTAATTCATGAGCACAGAATATATCTCTATTTATTTGTGTCTTCAATTTCTTTCAATAACGTCTTGTAGTTTTCAGCATAGAGGTCTTTCACCTTCTTGGTTAAATTTATTCCTAAATAATTCTTTTGACGCAATCGTAAATGGGATTATTTTCTTAATTTCTCTTTCTGATAGTTTATTAATGTATAGTAATGCAACTGATTTTTGTATATTGATTTTGTGTCCTGCAGCTTTACTGAATTCATTAATTAGTTCTAATATTTTTTGGGTAGAGTTTTTAGAGTTTCTATATATATAATTGTGTCATCTACAAATAGTGACAGTTTTACTTCTTTTCTCACTTGGATACATTTTATATCTATTTCTTCTTTAATTGTTCTGGCTAGGACTACTAATATTCTGTTAAATAAAAGTGGTGAGAGTGGGCATTCTGGTCTTGTTCCTGATCTTAGGGGAAGTTTTCAGATTTTCATCATTGAGTATATATTAGCTGTGGACATGTTGTATTATGCTTACATATGTTCCCTATATACCCAGTTTGTTTCTATACACCTAGTTTGTATTGAGAGTTTTTATCATGGATGAGTTGAATTTTGTCAAATGCTTTTTTTGCATCTATTAAGATGATCATATGATTTCATTCTGTTAATGTGTATTACATTGATGAATTTGCAAGTGTTGAACTATTCTTGCATCCTTGGAATAAATCCCACTTTATCATGGTATGTGATCTTTTAAATGTATTGTTGAATTCAGTTTCTTAATATTTTGTTGAGGATTTTTGCATTTGTATTCATTTGGAATATAGGCCTATAATAATCTTGTGGTGTCTGCCTGGTTTTGGTAATAGGCTAGTGCTGGCCTTTTAAAATTAATTTGGAAGTGTTTTTGACTCTTCTATTTTTCGGAAGAGTTTAAGAAGAATTGTATTAAATTTTTCTTTTAAATGTTTAGTAGAATTTAACAATGAAGCCATCTGGTCCTGGACTTTTGTTTGTTAGGTTTTTGATTACACATTCAATTTTCTAACTAGTAATTGGTCTGTTCAGATTTTCTATTTCTTCCTGATTCAGTTGGTAGATTGTATATTTCTAGGGATTTTTCCATTTTTTTCTAGGTTATCCAATTTGTTGGCATGTAATTGTTCGTAGTAATCGCTTATAATCCTGTGTGTTTCTGTAGTATCAGTTGCAACATTTCCTCATTTCTGATCTAATAGAATTGTCTTTTTTTCTCCCTTGGTGAGTCTGACTAGAAGTTTTTCTATTTTGTCTTTTTAAAAGACCAGTTTTTAGTTTCGTTGATCCTTTCTGTTGTCTTTTTAGTCTGTTTCTTTTATTTCCATTGTGATCTTTGTTTCCTTCCTTTTACTAATTTTGGGCCTAGTTCTTTTTCTGGTTCTTTGAGATGTAGAGTTAGGTTGTTTATTTGAGATCTTTCTTGTTTCTTAATGTAGGCAGTTATCACTACAACCTTCGCTCTTAGAACTGCTTTTGCTGACTCCCATAAGATTTGGTATGCTGTATTTCCATTTTCACTTGTCATAAGACATCTTTTGATTTTCCTTTTCATTTCTTCTTTGACCCATTGTTTGTTCAGAATAATGTGGTTTAATCTCCACATATTTGTAAATTTTCCAGTTTTCTCCTGATAATTGATTTTTAGTGTCATACTATTGTGGTCAACAAAGATGCTTGATATAATTTGAATCTTATTAAATTAAGACTTGTTTTGTTTCCTAACACATGATTTATCCTGGACAGTATTCCATGTTCACTTGAAGAATGTGTATTCTCTTGCTTTCGGATGATTTATTACATAAATGTCTGTTAAGTCCATCTGGTCTAAATTCCTTTTTTAAAAATCCTATATTTCCCCAAGGCAATAAAACATCTAGCGCAAACCTGAACAAAGGTCCTGAATTCATAAAACAGAAAAGAAAAGATACAATAATGATTCTAAAATATTAACTTGCTTCATATTTATATGTGCCTAGAGTCATATCTAAATGAATATTTATTAAAAGAATATGAGTAACTATTAATAGTATAATTCTGGTGGGTTTTTACTTCATTTTGCTGATAACATTTTAGGGGTCTATAGTTTGTTCTTTCATTAACAATAGGTACTGATAAACCACTATATCCTGGGCACTTTTCTAGGTTCTGGAAATACAGTGGTTGTTGGGAAAAGGAAGCCATCAGAGGTCCAACATGACCCAACTTATGTTTAGAAGGAATTTCTCCAGCTGCTTTGTGAATAGAGTAAAGCAGAGCATGGTACAAGAGTGGGAAATTAAAAAAAAAAAAACAGAACTATCAGGAATATCAGCTATTAGGCTACTGCAGTGTTCACAAACTTAACAGGATCCTGGGTGAGATTTGAAACATACACAGAGGGCAAGGAAAGACTGAAGATAGAGGCAGATCACTTCATATTGGTAGATGGCAGGTTTAGTAAGAAAGGAAACTTACATATGAGGCTTGTTTTGGATGGCCACAAGATGAGTACATCTCTGCCCACCGGCCAGAATCTTAAAAGTTTATATGGGGACCTTAACTGAGCTCAGGCACATATACTGTCCAGATGGTCTTAACAACACATTACTCTCTCAAGGCTATTTCCTTGAAAACGACTCCTACTGTGGAAAAAATGATCAGTACATACATTCCAAGGACAGGAAAAGGACTGAGGAGCTCCAATCACCCAGGTCCAGCTTACAGGCCAACCCATGGTCATGTCCTCTTGATGATTTCCTCCAACAGAGAGAGAGAATGGTGACTTGGCTGGCCCCCCACAGTTTAACCCCATTATTTAGTTTCCTACTGCTGTTATAATGAAGTACCATAAACACAGTGACTTCAAACAAAAGTATTACCTTACTGTTCTGTAAGTCAGAAGTTCAAAATGGTTTTCACTAGGATAAATCAAGATGTTAGGCAAGGTTGAGTTCCTTCTGGAGGCTCTAGGAGATATTCTGTTCTCTTGCCTTTTCTATGCTTCTAGAGACTGCCCAAATTGTTTGTCACATGTCCCCCTTCCATCCTCAAAGCCAGCAACAGCCAATGGAGTCTTTCTTACACAGCAATCATATGATTACCTTAGATTTATCCAGATAATCAGAATAACCTCCCTATTTAAGGTCAATGATTAGCAACCTTAATTCCACTTATAACCCTAATTTCACTTTGCCATGTAACATATTTAGACATTCTGAGGATTGGAATATGGATAACTTTTCAGGAGGTTGGAAAGAGAGGTGGCAATCATCCAGCCTACCACACCCTCGCTGGCCAAACTCTCTCGTTAGTTTTTTTTTTTTTTACAAGAAAACTTTTTTTATGGAGATATAATTTTTTTTGTTTTATTATTTGAGAAACTTTTTCCCAGTTTTATTAAGGTATAATTGACATGTAATATTGTGTAAGTTTAGGGTTCACAACTGTTTTGATTTGATACATTTATAAATTACAAAATGATTACCACCACAGTACTAGCTAACACCTCTATCCAGTTACAGTTACCATTCATTTTTTGTGCTGAGAACATTTAAGATCAATTTTCTTAGCAACATTCAAGTTTGTGATACAGTATTATTAGCTATAGTCATAATGCTATACAGTAGCATTATTTTGTTTATTTTTAAAATTTTTTAAATTACAGTTGACATTCAATATTAGTTTCAGGTGTACAGCATACTGGTTACACATTCGTATAACTTACAAAGTAATCCCCCTGGTAAGTCTAGTAACCACCTAACACCATATGTAGTTATTATAATATTATTGACTGTATTCCCTATACTGTACTTTATATCCCCATGACTATTTTGTAACTGCCAATTTGTACTTCTTAATCCCTTCAGCCTTTTTATTCAGTCTCCCAACCCACATCCCATCTGGCAACCATCAATTAGTTCTCTGTATCTATGGGTTTGTTTCTGTTTTGTTTATTCATTTTGTTTTTTAGATTCCACATATAAGTGAAATCATGCAGCATTTGTCTTTCTCTGTCTGACTTATTTCCCTTACTATACTATCCTCTATGTCCATCCATATTGTCACAAATGATGAGTTCATTCTTTTTTATACCTGCGTAATATTCCATTATATATATGTATAGAGATGGACACTTAGGTTTCTTCCATATCTTGGCTATTGTAAATAATGCTGCAGTGAACATAAGGGTGCATATATCTTTCTAAATTTCTTCCAATAAATAGCCAGAAGTGGGATTGCTGGGTCATATGGTAGTTCTATTAACTTTTTAGGGAAACTCCATACTGATACCATGGTAGCTGCACCAATTTAAAATCCCATCAACAATGTATAAGGGTCCCATTTTCTCCACATCTTTGCCAACACTTGTTTGTTGATTTATTGATGATAGCCATTCTGACAGGTGTGAGGTGATATTTCATTGTGATTTTAATTTGTATTTCCCTAATGATTAGTAATGTCAAGACATCTTTTTAGATGTCTATTGGCCATCTGTATGTCCTCTCTGGAAAAGTGTCTTTTCAGGTCTTCTGCCCATTTTTAAATTGGATTATGTTTTTTGGGTACTAAGTTATATGAATTTTTTATATATTTTGGATATTAACCCCTTATCAGATATATCATTGGCAAATATCTTCTCTTTTTCAATAGGTTGTCTTTTTGTTTTGTTGATAGTTTTTTGGGGTTTTTTTGTTTGTTGTTGTTGTTGTTGTTGTTGTTGTTGTTTTTGCTGTGCAAAACTTTTTAGTTTGATGTAGCCCAGTTTAATTTTCTTTCTTTTGTTTGCCTTGCCTAAGGAGACATACAAAAAAATATTACTAACAGTGCTGTCGAAGAATTACTGCCTGTGTTCTCTTGTAGGAATTTCATAGATTTGGGTCAGGTCTTACATTAAAGTCTTTAGTCCATTTTAAATTTATTCTTGTATATAGTGTACAAAAGTGTTCTAGTTTCTTTTTTTTTGTATATATCTCTCCAGTTTTCCCAATACCACTTATTGAAGAGATTGTCTTTACCCCATTGTATATTCCTGCCTACTTTGTCATAGATTAATTAAATGAGACATAGGTTTATTTCTGGGCTCTGTTGATTTATGTGTCTTGTTTTATGCTGGTAGCATGTTGTTTTCTATACTAGAGCCTTATAGTAATGTGTGATATCAGGTAGCATGATACTTCCAACTTTGCTCTTCTCCCTCAAGATTTCTTTGGCTATTCGAGGTCACTTTTAGTTCCGTATAAATTTTAGGACCATTTGTTCTAGTTCCATGAAAAATACCATTGGTATTTTAATAGATTGCATTTAACCTATAGATTGCTTTGGGTAGTATGGACATTTTAACGATGTTAATTATACCTATCCATGAGCACGGTATATGCTTCCATTTATTTGTATCTTCTTCAATGTCTTTCTTCAATGACTTATAATTTTCTGAGTACAGGTCTTTCACCTCCTTGGTTAAATTTATTCCTAGGTATTTTATTTTTTGATACAAAAAATCCCGTTTGTAAATGAGATTGTTTTCTTAATTTCTCTTTCTGATAGTTCATTCTTGGTGTATAAAAATATGACCAATTTCCAAATATTAATTTTGTATCCTGCTACTTCATTTATTAATTCTAATAGTTTTTGGTGGAATATTTAGGATTCTATATATAGTATTATGTCACCTGCAAATAATGACAGTTTTACTTTTTCCTTTCCTATTCAGATGCCTTTTATTTCTTGTCTGATTGCTGTGCCTGGGACTTCTAATATTATATTGACTAAAAGTGTTGAAAGTGGACATCTTTGTCTTGTTCCTGATCTTAAGGAAAACACTTAGCTTTTCACCATTGAATATGATGTTAGCTACAGGTTTGTTATATTGAGTTATGTTTCCTCTATTCCCAGTTTGCTGAGAGTTTTTATCATAAATGGATGTTGAATTTTTTCAAATGCTTTTTTTTTGCATCTGAGATGACCATGTGATTTCTATTTTTTTAATATGGTATATCACATTGATTAATTTGCAGATATTGAAGTATACTTGCAGCCCTGAAATAAATTCCACTTGATCATGGTATATGATCATTTTAATTTATTGTTGAATTTGGTTTGCTAAAATTTTTTCGAGGGTTTTTGCATCTCTCTGTATTCATAAGGAATATTGGCCTGTAATTTCCTTTTGTAGTTTCCTTTTCTGGTTTTGGTATTAGGGTAATTGTCCTTACAAAATGTATTTGGAAGTGTTCTCTCCTTTTCTATTTTTTGTAATAGTTAGTGAATTATTGATATTAATTCTTCTTTAAATGTTTGGTAGAATTTAGCAGTGAAACTGTCTAATCTGGACTTTTGTTGTTGGGAGGTTTTTGACTACTGGATCAATCTCCTTACTAGTAACCAGTCTGTTCAGAATTTCTATTTATTCATGATTTAGTCTTGCTAAGTGGTACATTTCTAGAAATTTATTTCTTCTCATTGTAAAATTTGTTGGTGTAGTATTGTTCATAGCAGTATCTTATGAGTCTCTGTATTTGTGTGGCATTGCCAAGAATCATGAGGAAATAATGTTTCCAATTGCATTTTATGCACTGTTAAAAGTATTATAATTTTTCTCCTTTTTGTAAGCATATTAATTATACTGGTTAGTTTTTTAATACTAGATGAAGTTGGTCTTCCCAAAATAAATCAATCTGAACAAGATTTGTTACATTTTTTATATATTGCTCAGTTCATTTAGTTAATATTTTCTTTAGGTTTTTTGAGTAGATTCTTATAATGTTTTTATTATATGTAGTTTTTCTTATAATGTTTGTGTTTTGGCATTGGATATTTAGCTATTGGGGATATTGTTTTGTTGTTGTTGTTCCTATTCTCTAAAAGAGCTGTAAAAGTTTAGCATTAATTTTTTCTTAAGTATTTGGAAGATTTCACCAGTGAAACTTGTGAGCCCGAAGTTTCCTTTACAAGAAGGTCATAAAAATTATAGATCCCATTTATTTACTATTATAATATTAAATATTTATAATCTGATTTTTCTGTTTCTTTTGTCAGTTTTGGTTAGTCACTTCTGGTATGTTTGAGAAATGTATCAGTTTCATCTAACTTATCAAACTCTGTTTAAAACTATTCATAATATACTTGTAATCTTTTAAAATTTTGCAGCAAGATTTATAGTGATGTCTTCTATTCCTCATATTCGTTATTTGTGTTTTCTACCTGTTTCCTTTTAATCAGTATATGCTAGAGTTTTTTAATTTTAGTAGTCTTTTCCAAGCAACAACTTTTAGCTTTATTGATTCTATTTATTGATTGTGTTCTATTTTATTAATTTTTTTTCTCTTACCTTTACTAATTCCTTCTTTCCATCTTTTGAGAGAGTTTAATTAGTTTTAATTCTAAATTTTTGAGATAAATGCTTAGCTTGTTTATTTTCAGATCTTGTTCTATACACATATATAAACTTAAGGGTCTAAACTTTAAGCATGGCTTTAACTGAATCTCACCAATCTGTTTTATTACTAGCAGTAGTACCTTTGTAGCTTTGTATGCATAAGCCTATTTTCTAATCACTTACTTTAAAAATATTAGATCTACTTTTACTTATATCCATCATAAGCCTCTAAACTATTTTAAGTTATATGTATATAAATTTTATATAAAGGGGGAGGGATTTTGAACTTTCTATTTTCTAGAGGACAGATGAAAAAGATGTACATACATGCCTATACTCTTCATTTGATCCCACCTTCAGTCTTCATTCTCCCTCCCCAAATCTCATCAGCCCTTGAAGTTCCTCCTCAGCAAGGATCTCCAATCTGTCCCTTCTCTGAACTCTTATAGTATTTGATATCCATTTTATTCATTTTGACTCTTAATAATAAGCTTTCTTATAGTGTTATTGTTTCAAGTCTGTATATATTTTAATTAGCCTATTGTCATAGGTAGAGATCCTATATTTAAATCTCTTTTTAAGAACCTTTAAATTTATTTTGTATCTCCCTCAGCAAGTTGCATGGTACTAGACATGTGACTCACTGTCAAAATAGAAATAGGGAGAACAGGAGTATCTGTAAAGCGGACATGATCAGTGCCTACCCACATACCCAGCACTTGCCTTTTCTGTGCATGCAGCAGCTTCTTATTATGGTCCCCTACCCCTCTCTCCTGGGCCCTGTCTGGCTACTGAGCATGCTTGGCCTGCTTGCAGGACATACCACAGTGCTAGGGAGCTGTCTCAACTACAATAAGAGTTAGTCCATTAGTACCTCAGCCTCCTCCTCTTGTGGGTGGAACAACTCTGAGGTGTGCTCTATTCTGTCTCCCAGGAGTCCCCAGTAGACTGAGCCCAGTTGCCCACAGGGATATCCTACTAATTAATGCACCTTGTATTAGTTTCCATTGCTTTCCTATCTCAAATCCTCATTTCAAATCTTATATCATTTCCTAAATAAACTACTGTTACTTCACATGAAATCCCCACCTCAGGGTCTACTTCTCGGAAGACACAACCCAAGATCATCTCTTGGCCTTTCTAAATCATCCCTCATTCAGAGATTAGCAAGGCTGAAAAAATAAATTCTAACCCCAATTCGTTTTAACTAATAGCACAAAAGTTTTTGATATAATTTTCAAAATAAACTTATACTGTTTAGCAATACCAGACCTAAGCCTAAGATTGCAGGCCAGGGTTCCAATGCTGATGTCATCACTCACAGGATATATATCCATAGAAGAGTTATTCATCTCTTCAGGCCTCAGTTTCCTAACTTAAAAATGGATAGTAATATCTGGTTTTACTGACTTGGCATTGTTGGTTTGAGAACCAAAGGAAAGACGGTATGGGAATGAGCTTAACAAAATGTGAATTACGAATAAAACATGGGGTAAAATGGAATATTATCTCTTTTCATGGGATACCGAAACTATGCTTGTGATGTTTAGAAAATAAATCGCAAGAAAGAAAAAGAGAAAGGGAGGGAGCAGGGAAAGAATAAACTTGCCTAAAAGATATGTCACTTTCTAGCATTTTTCTCCATGACAGTGAAGCATAAACTCAATTTGTGAATTTTACCCAAATGCACTATTTTGTTGAGTTGGGAAGGGAGATATAAAAAGAAATCATTTACTGTATTGCTCCTCCTAGTAGTCTTAGGCCAGAAGAGGTGGCTGCCTATGACTCACTCATGCGTGTGAACAGGCATTTACTGTGCCTGTTGGACACACAGGAGAGCTTTAAATATTTGCTAAAAAATGTTTACCTATTTCTTTCTAAGTTCAAAACTTGCCTAACTACCCAACCCGAAAACTGAAATGTCAATGATGAAAGATAACATATAAAATGACTATATTTTCCTTTAAAAATTAGTCACTCAGAATTTATTACTCCGGAAACAAAATACCCCACAGTTACAGGCCAAAAAATAAGTTAGCTTACACTGGCACGACCACAGTCTGGGGAGCTCACTACTAGAAATAAAGAGACTCAAAAAAATGTGAAGGAAAACATCAAATTATATAATGTTTGAAGCAGAAGCAACCTTGCTGGTCAGCTTGTTTTATATAAACCGTTTACGGATGAGAAAATTGATAACCAAAATGCTTGTGTGGCTTTATATCACGATGACTTAATTATTTCCACTATACCATCCATTTCAGAAATCTATCAGCTTAATAACTCACATTATAGTTTAATTTATTTTTAACCCCACAATTCACACCAGCAAGTATTAGTATTATTCTGCCTAAGAAGAAAATTGTACTCAGAGTTGGTTCACTTTCTCCATGGTCACATAACAAGAAGCAGAAATAAGCTTAAATAAAGTTATTTTGCCTCTAATATCTCTACTCCCACCTGTTTTTGTTGTTGTTGTTGTTGTTTTTCCTAAGGTAGAGAGAAGACAGGGCAGTATTTGACCTTACAAGAACATGGTCACTAAAGTCTGACCTTGATTCCAACAGACCATCACCTACTGTTTAAAAGGAACACTAGAGAGGTTAAAGTGGCAATTGCAAGGTATTCAGAATGTGAATGAATAATGAATGAATGAATGAACAAACCAGAGAACCATCAAGGAAAGATGGTCAGAGGAACAAACATATGAATGCTTGGCTTGTAATGCAGTATGAATTGCCAGCAGTTACCTTAAATGTCCACAGGATGTCACTACCTTACACCACTTCAGAAAAAACATTCACATTCAAATCAAGAATTTTGATCTTTGGACAGGGAAATATGATTTATCACTTGTAATTGAAAGAAGTTCAGTCATTTCTAATACCTTTGACTGCTTCCTTGTTTTCTCTTAAACCTACTTCAAAAGGTACTGCAAAATGTAGATTTTTAATAAAGCATGGGACTTAATGCTCTAATACTAGAAAACATTAACCAAGAAGTCACCCAGGCAAAGGAGTTGGCAGATTGCTCAGCAAAAACAAAGGGGGGGCTGGAGACCTTGCATTAAGCCCTTAACTTGCTCATTTGAAAAGCATCTCTCAGCACTTTTTTGTAATTCTACCACCCTCACTGTTTCAGTCACAGGGAACAGTGATTCAGCAACATCCAAAGGCAGCACACTGGGGCATTTAAACTGTACTTTCTTCTTGAAATATTTCTCACACTTTCTTTCACCAGGACTGAAGTTCAAGTGACTATAGTGAATTTATGTGTCTTATGTATGTGTTTAATACATATGCATACATAACATGCATATTCCAGTTCAGGGCTATCCTGTACTTATTGGTTTTTTGTTTTGTTTTGTTTTTGTTTTTTTCATGTATAATTAGAATCCAGTTTGCAAAGCATTATTTCAAGTTTTTACAAGTTTTATAAACACCAAAATTATGTTAGCCAGGTTCAATATTTTAATATCAGCTATATTTAGCATTGACAAACCTTAAATTTATTTCAATTTAAATATTTTATTCATGCGAATTCTACTAATGCAAAATATGCTTATAGGTCGCACATTTTTAAAGGTCCCAGAAAGTTTTGAGGTTTTGGGTACTTTATTAATGTTCTTTGCTAAGAGTCTTTCTCCTACTCTTTTTTATTGAAATTGGGATGAATATTCTTCATTAATGGCAATTCAAATTTGGTGAGCCTGAGAAGGCAATGGACTCATTCTGTCAGAAAAAGAAGCCACTTGGTAGGTTTTCAGAAGATCATTCTCCTTTATAGACCAAAAGAGATGTTTTGCTTTAAAAGCCCATGTTTCATGTACAAATATATCCTATTCACCAAGAGGCTAGTCACTTAGCAGGTGGTTAGTTAATGGCTCAGTGATGCAGGCCTCAATTTCCATGTTCTGATGGATTGTGAGATATGTCAAAATTATTTCTTAGTAAAAATAATTTAAAGAGCTAAAGTTAGCAATTGATTTATCTTTTAAAAAAAATTTCTAGACCACATTCAAACCAACCGCCATTATGACCTCACTGGTTTTCATTCCTTGATGTGCTCACTGGAGCAGAAAAGAAAGAGATGGAAGATTTAATGACATGGGGACACGCTCACACTGTAAAGTTAAATAAAAAATTCCAACCTCTATAAAAAAGTATTAGACTTCTGTAAAAATAAGTACCTATAAAAAGAGCTACAAAAATATTTTAAACTACAAAAGAAAAACTAGAAAAACAATAAAATGTCAATAGATACTAGGATTATGGATGCTTTATTCTTTTTATGAATTGTTAAATTTTCTGGAAGGCATTTTTTTAAATGAAGCAACATCAATACCCAACACTATGGCACATTCATTCACAGGATATTATGCAACCACTAATTAACAACTTTTAGGAAGTTTGTAATAATATAGAGAAATACTTTAGAGGGAGATCTACTTTTCTCTGTATATTTTTGCATTAATGAAATTGGCAAAATATAAAAGTCTGGTAATAACAAATATGATGAGAATGTAGACAGAGAACTGCTATACTATATACATTGAAGATGAGGGAACAATTCCTGTAACCACATAGAGAATAGTATCACTCAGGCAAGCTGAAGTCCATTTCTTTATTCAGGGATCCTGCAATTCTACTTCCCCATATCTACACTATTGTCCCATGTGTGCACAGAGAAATACAAAAGGATGTTTGCTGCAGAGTAGTTTATTACCATGGAAATAATCAGAACAACCTAAAGGTCTGTTATGGGCTGAATTGTGTCCTCCCAAAATGCTTATGTTGAAATCTTAACCTCAAGTTCCTCAGAATGTGAATGTATTTGGAAATATGGTCTTTAAAAACATAACTACGTTAAAATGAAGTAATTGGGGTTGGTCCTAATCCAATACGACTGGTGCCCTTATAAGAGGAGGAGATTAGGCATAGATATGTACAGAAGGAAGACCATGTAAAGACACAGGGAGAAGTACAAGCCAAAGAAAGAGGCCTCAGAGGAAACCAATCCTGCTAACACCTTGATCCCAGACTTCTGGCTTCCATAGCTGTGAGACAATATATTTCTGTTGTTTAAGCCACCGGTCCATGATATTTTGTTATGGCAATCCAAGTAGACGAATGCAAAGCCCATCAGCAGGGGATGGATAAATAAACCCTTGGCTATGCAGGCAATGAAACACTACATAGTCTTTAACAGAACCACTAACTACCTGAAGTTGTAAAAGATGAAGGTCCAGTCAATCTGGAATTCAGTGACTGGATAACCCCAGGATTAGTTCCAACATGCTGATTGTACTCCACCTGGACCCCAGTGGCCAGAAGAGCTAGATATCTAGCACCATATTCAAGGGAAGGCCTGGACACTAAAGGATGAGAAAATGTGGAGCCTTAGGTCATTTCTAGGGAAACGTATATGTCTGGTATCTAAATGCAGGGGCCAGAACCCCAAAGCCAACTTACCTCTCCAAGGTGCTTCCTCTCCCTCATTCCAGAGAGAGAATTCTGACAGTGAATGAAACTCATTCATTCACTCATTTATTCAACCAACACTGACTCTAGTAACTCTTCGAGTCAGGTCCTTGCTAAGAATGACAATATGAACACAACTTATAGTTATCAGGCAACTGACAGTCTGGTGTGGGGTAGATAAATGAAATCAATTCACTCACAAAACAAGGTGTTGGAGATCTGTGAGCAGAATCCAGAGGCGAAAGCCGTATCTTGTACATTATATTTTCTCTGCCTGTCTTTTTTGCCTTGGGAACTACCTACTCAAAAAAGGCAGGTTTTTCAGGCAGCATCAATAAAAGGTACAAAGGCACAGAGCCACAAACACCTTAAGCTGCTGGGGCAGAGCTCTAAGTGGAGCAGCTGCATTGCCAGGTAGGAGGGGTGGACACGGTGGAATAAGCCAGTTAGAGTTGGAAGGGAAGGGAATGGGTTTCATGCTGTGGACAACAGGAGCCAACAGAAGTTTTTATGAAGAAAACTGCCTGATGGGCTGTTCAGGAAGATTCTCTGGCAGCTAGGAGAAGGACTGGAGGGAGAAGGGACTGGTGACCAGGCAGAAAACTTGTTCCAGCATCTGAGGCTTTTTCCAGGCCAGTGTATACAGAGAAACTTGCAATATGTACCGCAGCTAGAAATGCTGAAAGGTCATTTTGTCTGCGAAACACAGGACAATAGAAAGAAGACCCGAATGAATGGACAACTGTAGCCAGTAACTGCTTAGACAGTGTATATTTTAATGTCAAAAGTGCTTATGCCATATGAATTTTCTTTGAAAACAAAAGGGGCCATTTGATCCTCAGAGTTATGTGGATCCAGAAAGGCATAGAGAAAAGTGCTGCCTGTCCAGAATAGTGCTCCCCATTGGCCTCCACTGGTTGGATCAGCAGTTTTGAAAAAAACTGTGAGGGGGCCTAGAAGCTGACAGGCTGCCACTCGTGTGGAGAACAGCTGGTGTGCACAGATCGAGATCTGTGGAAACATATCCACAAGCTCATCTAGACTCTCATTCTCAGGCCTTAGAGGGGCATGCTCATCTGAAAAATGCCATAGAAAATTTAGATGGTCCCTTGTAGTCCCATTTGTGCCCACAAAGTGCACTCCACTGGGTATTAAAGCAAAGAGGAATGTGTATCTGTGGGAAGTAAACACAGCTAAGTCAAGAGATTTCACCTCTACCCTCAGCTCCGCAACAAAAGAGTTTTGCGGTGCTTTGGGGAATCATTTAAACTCTCTGGCCTCAGTTTACTCAGATGTAAAAAAAAAAGATTAAGCCAGTAGTTTCCAAACCTGGCTGCATATCAGAATCATATGAGAATGAGTTAAAAATATTTATTCCTAGGCATAACTCCAGACAAACTAAATTAAAAAATATGGGGAGCGGGACCCTGCAGTCCATGCATAACCAAATATCTATTAAGGCATCTGTTATCTGTATATCCATCCTCAAGGTCTCCTGCTTTGTAAGCTGTCCCTGTACTTAGAAATTCAAATAGGAAACAGAGCACCACTCCCAACCATACAACCAATATTTTGGCCAGTATTTTGGGGGAATTCTCACAGGATGCTTAGATTACTACTGGGCATATCTTGCCCCAGTCTCTATCTTATCAGTCTGTTTGTTGTCTTTTCTCCCCTCATTACTAGCCCAAACTGGAACCAAGTCTACCCTTCTTTAAGATTAAAAGTATCAGTAGCTATGGCAGTAAGAGAGGGACATTCTCTAACAGCTCAATAGTCATACACCTTCCTATTCTTTTTAAAAATTTTTTCTTAGTTTTTTAATCACAGTTGACAGACAAGATTACATCAGTTTCAGGTTTAGAACATAGTGATTAGACAATTGTATAACTTACAAAGTGATCACCCTGGTAAGTCTAATATGAATTTGACACCATAAATAGCTATTACAATGTTATTGACTATATTCCCTATGCTGTACTTCATAACTCTTTGACCATTTTTATAACTGGCAATTTGTACTTCTTAATCTTCTCACCTTTTTCACCCAGGCCCCCAACACTCCTTCCGTTGGACAACAATCACTTTGCTTTCTGTATCTATAAATTTCTTTCCGTTTCAGTTTTTTTTAGATTCATATATAAGTAGAATCATCTGGAACTCATCTTCCTCTGTCTGACTTATTTCACTTAAAATAATACCCTCTAGTTTCATTCATGTTGTTGCAAATGGCAAGGTTTCATTCTTTTTTATGACTGAGTAATATTCCATTAGGTATGTATACCACAACTTCTTTATCCATTCACCTATCAATGGACACTTAGGTTGCTACCATATCTTGGCGATCATAAATAATGTGGTAGTGTTCGATTTAACAATAGTCATCCCACTTATCCATGGTTTAGCTTTCTGTGGTTTTAGCTACCCATGATCAACTGCAGTTCAAAAACATTGAATGTAAAATTTCAGAAATAAACAATTCATAAGTTTTAAATTATGCTCTTCTGAGTAGTGTGATGAAATCTTATGCCATCACGTTCCATCCCACCCAGGATCTGATTCATCTTTGTCCAGCATATTCACCACTCATTAGCCACTTAGTAGCTACCTCAGTTGTTAGATCAGTTATTGGACAGAGAGACCACATTCACATAACTTTTAACAGTATATTGTTCTAACTGTCCTATTTTATTATTATTAATCTCTTACTGTGCCTAATTTATAAATTAAACTTCATCATAGGTGTGTATGTATAGAAAAAAACATAATAATATATGTAAGGTTTGGTACTATTCAGGCATCCACTGGGGGGTCTTGGAACATATCTCCAGTGGATTAAGGGAGACTGATGTATTATAAGGTCCACCTACTCTGATTTAAGCCAAACTTTCCAAATGTAGCTTTCATCAGTAATAAAATTGATCCACCTATTTGACCCCTGCATCTAATTCTCAATTAGTTTCTAAATTGGGTAGAAAGAAAAGGCATTTATTTCCTAAACATTTAATAGCCAAGACTGATTTGAGGGAGAGGGAGAGGGAGAGGGATAGGGGGTGTGTGTGTGTAAAAATAATGTTGTAATGGACATAGGGATGCAAATACCTTTTCAAATTACTCTTCTGGGATTTCTTCGAATAAATAACCAGAAGTGGAATTGCTGGATTATATGGTAGTTCTATTTTTTAATTTTTTGAAGAAAATCCATACTGTTTTCCATACTGGCAGCATGAATTTACAATCCTACCAACAGTGCACAAGTGTTATTTGTTGATTTATTGATGAGAGCCATTATGACAGGTCTGAGGTGATATCTCATTGTGGTTTTAATTTGCATTTCTCTGATAATTAGTGATGTTGAGCTTCTTGTATCTGATTTCATGCCAGTACCATGCTGTTTTATATACTATGTTTTGTATACTATAGCCCCATAGGATAGGATATCAGGTAGCATATTATGTCTTTGTTCTGCTTTCTCAAGATTGCCTTGGCTATACAAGGTCTTTTGTGGTTCCACATAAATTTTAGGATTATTTGTTCTAGTTTTGTGAAAAATGCCTTTGGAATTTTGATAGGTATTACATTGAATCTGTAGATTGCTTTGGATAGTATGGACATTTTAACAATGTTAATTCTACCTATCCATGAGCACAGTATATCCTTCCATTGTATCTTCTTCAATTTCTTTCTTTAATATCTTATAGTTTTCTCTGAGTACAGGTCTTTTTAACTCTGTGATTAAAATTATTCCTTGGTATTTTATTCTTTTTGATACAATTATAAATGAATTGTTTTCTTAAATTCTTTTTTAAAATCATTTTTTAAATATTTTTCAATTACGTTTGACATACAATATTAGTTTCAGATGTACAACATAGTGATTAGACATTTACGACGTGATCACCCTGATAAATCTACTACCCATCTGACACCATATGTAGTTATTACAATATTAACTATATTCTTTATGGTATACATTACATCCCCATGACTATTTTATAAGTACCAATTTGTACTTCTTTATATCTTCCCCTTTTTCACTCTTCTTCCAACACCCCTCCCATCTGACAACCATCAAAATGTTCTCTGTATCTATCAATAAGTTTATTTATTTTACTTAGATTCATATATAAGTGAAATGATACGGTATTTGTCTTTCTCTGACTTATTTCACTTAACATAATACCCTCTAGGGCCATCCTTGTTATTGCAGATAGCAAGATTTCATTCTTTTATAGGTGAGTAATATTCCAATGTATGTATGTACTTCATCTTCTTTATCCATTCATCTATTAATGGACACATCTGTTGCATATATATTTGGGTTATTATAAATAATGCTGCAGTGAACATACTGATACATATGTCTTATCAAATTAGTGTTTTAGATTTCTTTGGATGAATACCCAGAAGTAGAATTACTGGATCCTTCTTTGTCTCTTGTTATAGCCTTTGTTTTAAAGTCTATTTTGCCTGGTATAAATATTGCTACCCCAGCTTATTTGTTTCCATTTCCATGAATCTTTTTCCATTTCTTTACTTTCAGTCTGTGTGTGTCTTTTGGATCTGCAGTGAGTCTCTTGTAGACAGCAAACGTAAGGGTCTTATTTTCTTATCCATTCAGCCACCCCATGTCTTTTGGTTGAAGCATTTTATTTACATTTAAAGTAATTGTTGATAGATATGTAATTATTCCCGTTTCATTATTCAGATTTTTTACCTTTTTTCTTTTGCTTTTTTTTTTTTTTAGGTGAAGCAACCCTTGATTGACCTCACAGATTGCAAGGAACTTGTCGTCTTACAATCCTTATTTATTTATTTATTTTTTTATTTATTTTTTTTATGCCTACAGCACCTGGTCTTCCTAGGTGGTCTCCCATCCAAGTACTAACCAGGCCCGACCCTGCTTAGCTTCTGAGATCAGACAGGATCAGGCTTGTTCAGGGTGGCATGGCCGTAGACCTTTTATTTTTTCTTAGAGAAGTCCTTTAACATTTCTTGTAATACCGATTTGGTGGTGATGAACTCTTTTCGCTTTTTCTTGTCTGTGACTTAAATTCTCTTTCTGATATTTCGTTACTGGTGTATAAAACTGCAAACAACTTCTGAATATTAATTTTGTATCCTGATACTTTACTGAATTCATGTATTAGTCTAATAGTTTTTTGGTGAAATCTTTAGGGTTCCCTATATATAATATCATGTCATCTGCAAATACTGACAGTTTTACTTCTTCCTCTCCAATTCGAATGCCTTTAATTTCCTTCTTGTCTGATGGCTTTGGCTAGGACTTTCAGTGCTCTATTGAATAAAAGTGGTGAAAAATTCTTGTCTTGTTCCTGATAGTGGTGAAAAGCTGAAAGCTTTTTCCTTAATGAGTATAATGTTAACTGTTTGTCATACATTGCCTTTATTACATTATGTTCCCTCTATCCCCACTATGCTGTGAGTTTTTATCATCAGTGAATGTTGAACTGTGTCAAATGCTCTTTCTGCATCTATTGATATGATCATATAAGTTTTAGCCTTCATTTTGTGTATGTGGTGTACGATGTTAATTGATTTGAGGATATTGAAACAATGTTGTGTCCAGGGAACAAATACAACTTGATCACAGTATATGATCTTTTTAATGTATTGCTGAATTCAGATTGCTAATATTTTGTTGAGAATTTTTGCCTCTATGTTCACTTGGGATATTGGCTTATAATTTTTATTCTTTGTAATGTCTGTGTCTGTTGTTGGTAGTTGGGTAATGCTGGCCTTGTAAAAGAGTTTGGGTACCTTCCCTCTTTAATTTTTTGGAATAGTTGAGAAGGACAGGTATTAATTCTCATTCAAATGTTTAGTAAAATTCACTCGTGAAGCCATCTGGTCCAGGACTTTTGGTTGTTGGGAGGTTTTTGGGGTTTTTTGTTTGGTTGTTTGGTTTTTTATTGCTGATTTGATTTAGTTATTAGTTGCTGGTCTGATCAGATTTTCTGTTTTTTCTTGATTCAGCCTTGAAGGAATGTTATGTTTTTAGCAAATTATCCATTTCTTACAGGTTGTCCAATACTATAATTATGACGAATAATTATAGTATTTCCTTATAATATTTCATATGTCTGTGGTGTTAGTTGTCACTTCTCCTCTTTCATTTTTAATTTTACTTATTTAGACCCTATTCTTTTTTCTTGATGAGTCTGGCTAAAGGTTTTCAATTTTACCTTTTCAAAGAACAAGCTCTTGGTTTCATTGATATTTTATATTGTTTTTTAGACTTTATTTCTGCTCTGATCTTTTCTTCCTTCTACTTACTTTGAGCTTTATTTGTTCTTTTCCTAGTTCCTTTACATGTAATTAAATCGACATTTTTCTTTTTATTTGAGGTAGGTTTGTATTGCTATAAATTTCTTAGAACTGCTTTGGCTGTATCCCATAGATTTTTGGGTGGTGGTTTTCATTTTTCTGAAGGTATCTTTAGATTTCTTCCTTGATCTTGTTGACCCATTCACTGTTTAGTAGCATGTTATTTAGCCTCCACGTTTGTGTTTTTCAATTTTTTGTTATCGATTTCTATTTTCATACCATTGTGATTGGAGATCTTAATATGATTTCAGTCTTCTTAGGTTTATTGAGACTTGTGACTTAACATGTGGTCTCTCCTGGAAAATGTTTCATGTATAGTCTGCTGCTTTTATGTAAGGTATCCTAAAAATATCAATTAAGTACATCTGCTCTAATTTTATTTAAGGCACATGTTTTTGTTGATTTTCTGTCTGGATGATCTATCCATTGATGTCAGTGAAAGTCTCCCTATTGACTGTATTGCTGTCCCTCTCTCCTTTTATGTCTGTCAGTATTTACTTTATATATTTAGATGCTCCTACTTTGGGTACCTAGATGTTTGAGAGTTATATCCTCTTATTTAATCCCTTTATCATAATGAAATGACCTTGTCTCTTGTTACAGCCCTTGTTTTAAGTTCTATTTTGTGTAATATAAGTATTGCTACCCCAGGTTTTGTTGTTGTTTCCATTTGTATGAAATATTTTTTCCATCCCTTTACTTTCAGTCTATGTCTTTTGATATGAAGAGGGTCTCTTGTAGGCAGCATCTGCATGGTCTTGTTGTGTTTCCCCTCTCCCCCATTAAGTAACCCTATGTCATTTTATTGGAGAATTTAGTCTATTTACATTTAAAGAAATTAGTGATAGGTATGTAGCTGTCATTTTATTAACTGTTTTCTGATTGTATTTGTAGTTCTCTGTTCTAATTCTCTTGCTCTCTTATATGTTGATGGCTTTCTATAGTTTGGATTCCTTTCTCTTAATTTCTTGTATATCTCTTGCAGATTTTTGGTTGGTGTTTACCATGTGCTTCCTATATACCAAGTTATATTTATAGAAGTCTATTTTAAGTTGATGGTCACTTCGGTTCAAACACATTCCAAAATCATTACAGTTTTTACTCACGCCCTCCCCACCTTTATGTTTTTGTCCTTATTTTTTACATTTTGTGTATATGTGTATGTTTTTGTATTAATTTATGGTTGTAATTACACATTTCTTTAAAAATTCAATGTCATGAAAATGTAGATAAATGGAAAATGAAAAATGTCATGTTTTCTTTGTTGAAGTTCTCGTTGAATTCATATATTCTTCCCCTAAATTCATTGAGCATCCTTATAACCAGGGTTTTTAACTATCTGGTAGATTGCTTGTCTCTATTTCATTTAGTTTTTTTATGTTTCATCCTGTGCTTTTCATTTAGAATATGTTTGTCTCCTTATTTTGGCAGTCTCTCTGTGTTTGTTTCTATGTGTTAGGTAGATCGGTTATGTCTCCCAGTCTTAGCAGAGTGATCTCCTACAGTCTCTTTGGCCACCTGAGTGGGTACTCTAGCAATTTCCCTTGTGTGGGTTGTGTGTGTCTTCCTGTTGTAGTTGTCTTGATTGCTGTTGGCACATCAGTGGGTGGGATCGACCCTCAGGCTGACTAGCTATGAGGGCCGGCCTAGTAGATGAGCTGTTGTTCATGGACTGTTCCCATGGAGTAGGAGTTACATTAGCAGGGCTCTGGTAACAGCAGAATTTTCCCTTTGCATATGTCATTTGTGGTGCTGCTTGGATGGTGCTCTGGTGTGATCTGCAGCAGGTCATCCTGTGTGTTGGTTTTGGAGGTTCTTAGTGCAGGCCAAGGTCCATCACCATTTGTGCCTGGCATGGGGCTACCTGGTGGGAGCTACAAATTGATCTGAGTTTCATTGACACTTGTACTAGGCTTGAATGCACTTCGGAGAGGCTTTGATGCAAACCAAAACCAGCTGCCACCAGTGCCTGGCTGCGGGTAGTTGGTGGGCATTATGATGTGAGCTAAGGCCAGGCTTGGGGTGAAATGATGGGATTTACAGCACAAGTCAAGACCAATTGCCACTTGTGCTGAGCTTGGTAAGCAACCAGGTACAGGGCACACCAAGGGCAGCCGCTGCTTGTTTAGGGTCTGTGAATGATTGAGAGATTTTAGGAAAGTCTACAGAGCAAACTGAGGCAGGCCGCTTGTGTGGAAAAGCCACTGGAAGCTGCTCAACTCAGTGTACGAGTTGGGTGGGGTCTCCAGAAATCCCCAGGGCAGAGCAAATCATGTTAACCAGGGTAATAGCAGAAATTTTGCGCCTGACTATGCCTGTAGCCTGGTTAGGAGGAGTGTTCAACAAAGGAACAATGATGCCTGCTAGCAATTCTGTCCAGAGACAGTTGCCCTGACTCCTACCCCTTCAACCCTTGCCCTGAATCTAGTCATTTAGTTTCTCCCCATATGTCCTTGGCATTTCTTGAGCTGCTGTCCCTGCACCGGAGCCCAGAGCAAATGAGTTCTGGTGAGAGGGCGGGGGGGGATCCATGCATGGGCCCCTCAAGACAAACACCTGAGACTCCAGCAGCTGTCTCACTGGGATGCAATCCCCACTGTTTTGCACAACCAGATGTTGTGGTGTTTTGGGCTAGGGATACAGGTGTGGGGCTGGGATCCCCTCACTCTTTTGGGGGTACCTCCACAGGTGAGATATCCCTCCTGATTCTTTATTGCCACACCATGTGGAACCTACCCGTTTTGTGCTTCCACCCCTCCTACCAGCCTCAACATTGCTTCTTCCTTATAGGACTTCTACTAGTCTTTAGGTGGTTCTCAGTGATAGTTGTTCTATAATTTCATTGTAATTTTGCTCTGGTTGTGGAAGATGAGCACAACATTTATGTACTCTGCCATCTTGACCGAAGTCTCCCTACAGCACTCTACACCTTCCTATTCTTAAAGGGTGCACCTTTAAGAATAGGAAGGTGCAGGGTGCATCCTATTCTTAATGATGCACCCTGACCAATGTGCACCCTCCGAAAATTCCCTCTCCTCGGGCCCTCAATTTCTGCAGTCTCCTTCTTCTGCTCCTGAGTATGTATGCCTAGGTCCCCCAAAGTTCTGCTCATTTATCCAGCAAAGCTGTTTATCTCAAGATACATCAAGTACTTACAGTCCAGGCCAACCTTTGCATATATCAAAATGTGCTCAGGATATTAAAGATCTTTTAGGAGCACCAGCACTGACAGAAGCTTCAAAATACCTCCTCTTGAACAAAACTAAATGAGTTAGCTTCGCTCCCACCTCACCAGTTTGCCCTTCTAACCAGCTAGGGTAAAAACAAGGCTACCACTACAATCCATCGATAGGAATTCTGCGGCTCCCCTTAGAGGATAAAAATAGTGGCAGTCAGCATTTTCTTTTCAAAATCAAATCTATTTATTTCCCCATTTTCTTTGCATATTTAATAAGCTCCCCAAGTGACAGAGCAAGCCAGACTGCATCTGGAAACCACTGGACCAGGTGAGTTGTAGAGTTATTTTGGCTGTAAAATTCCTTGTCTTTCTGAAAACAAAAGTACTTTTGCACCAGGCAGTGAGTTGGCCAGACCAGGATTCAAACCCCAGCTCCTCCACTGACTAGCTGGGTGCCCTCAGGCAAGTTACTTAAAGTCTCTGAGCCTTAATTTCCACAATTGCAAAAAGAGGATAACAGTACCACGTTCACAGGCTGTATTCAAAATACGTGTGAAGAAACTGTCAATGATGACTAGCGTTCTTCTTCTTAGCATCTGGCAGGTGGTCTTCTGCAAAGTTAGGGAGGTAAACAGAGCTCATGTGGGCCGGGCCTTCTCTCAGCAAATACCTTTTCTCCTGGGCCTCAGGAAGTCATTCAGAGCCTGGAAACTTCACTGAAGATCCTCTTGGATGGGGATTGGCCACCTGACTACCTCTGTGGGCAACCCATGAGAGCACAGCCTGCTCCTTTAGGCAGCTACTGCATTAGCTGGTACTGACATTTTACAACATCAGCATCCAATTTCAAGACAAGAGCAGGCTTAACTCGGAAAGGACTGGACATGAGTCTTGGACATGTGGCTGGAGAGCAGTGATAGTGCTGTCCTGGGTAACCTGAAGGCACTGTGAAAGGAGGTAGCCCCAAACTTAGAAGAAAACAAGAACACTGGGGTTCTCCTGGGCATTCCTACAGCACACACTCTGGATCATGTCTTTCTGGTCACACTGTGAGTTCTTCGAGGGCAGAGAATGAGTCTTCAGCATCTTTTACGAGCATTGTCTAACAGTGCCAGGTCCAAACTGGACATGACAACATTATTAAATAAGTGAATGCATTAATTAATGGATGGACAAACAAAGGCAGTTCAGACTGGTTCTGTAAACTGACTGCCTGCTTGGTTATTTCACATAATGTGCTTTCAGAATTCCCTAAGAACACAAGCCTTTGTTTCAAAAATTAATTCTGGAAAGATGTTTCTCAGTGCAAAGACAACTCCGTCGAAACTGTCAAGTGCAATGATGCATTAAACTAATTCATTCAATCCCTCATTCATTCAACAAACACTTACTGAATCTTCATTACATGCTGGGCACTATGCCAAAGGCTAGAGACAAGAAGAGAAATAAAATGTGGTTCCCCAAATGACTGGGCATCGATCAATTCTTTTTTTAAAACTTCCTATGGGGTTCTAACAAGGACTCAGGATGGAGAAGGGCTGCCCGAGAAGGCCTTCTGCTCACTGCCCAGGGCCTGCGCAATAATGGGGGGCACTCCCATCCCATTTCTGGAGACTATCCACCAACTCCTCTCTTCACCTTCCAGTTTCTGCCATTTTTCCCTTAACCAGTCAGAATCTCAGACTGAATTATTTATTGCTTTTTGCAAATACTAAGTAATCTTCCTCTTCCTTATGGTTACCTTAAAAAAAAAAAAACTAAAAATATTTTAAATTCAGCTCTTTCAAAACCATAAAGTATACTTCTCTTAAACTGAAAGCTCACCAATCCAATACCTATTTATTAAATGTGTATTATATTTAGAACAACTTGGATCTCTAAGGCAATAAAGTCTGGACCTATCTAAACTTTGTCTCTAAATGGAAACTTTTTTCTATGGGCAACATTCTCAGGGAAGAAATGGTGCTAATCATTCTTCTTTGTGTTATCCCTTTAGTGCTGAATATAAAGCCTCACAGTAAGAAAGATGTGCCCGTGTGCTGAGTCCCAGCACTAAGTCCGACACGTGGCATCTGTAAGCCCGGACTCCAACAGCTTGGCTTTGACTCCGTTCTACGGAAAGAAATTTAACTGAGTGTGAACACACAGTGCATATGACGTACACGTGAAACCTATATAACTTATTAAGCAATGTCACCCCAATCAATTCAATTTTAAAAAATAAAAGCATCCACTGTACAAATTATAAAAAATTTGATTCTGGGCAGTCACTAGGGGAACCAAAGGTCCCAGTCTGCCCAGAAGTGGCTGGCAAAGCCAGATGCTAGTCATTCCAGTGATCACCTTTCCTTTTGCTACCAACGTTCTCAGAACTGAAGATACTTAAATGCAGTAAAACCTAATCATATATCATATTGAAATGTGAAATACGTCATTGTGATATGGATTATCTCATACACTTTATGCCAATGGGGATATATACCAATTTTGCTTGTGTGCAAGATGTATGGGTTTTTTTGGTCTTGCGCCTCAAAATATTCCTGTTGGAAACAGACCCTGGCAGATTTTAGGAAACTATGTTCCCTCTTCGCTTACCCACTATCTAATAGTCATCCTGGACAGCAAAATAGGGTTGCCCCCAAATTTCCTGGTTAAATTGGGTGAGCCTCATACACTGGCCCAAACGTGTTACTTCTTACCTTCCACTATTTCACACAAAGACTACAGTTCAGATTCTAGTACATTCCCCCAGCACCAGGACCGTAGAAACTCTTTAAGGGACAAGCACATCGTTTCACATTTCATTGATCTAAGAGAAGTACCAGCAGGACACCTACCTCATGGAAAGACAGCTAATGGCTTTCTTGGGACAGGCTTGGATTCAAATCTCAGCTCTACCACTAACCCTGTGACTGTGGAGGTGGTTAGCAAACCTCTCCCTGATTCTGCTCCTCATCTTATTTGCAAAGCTGGGAATGAAGATTGGAAGTCACACCAAACCAAACCCATCCAAATGCCTGACATTGAGGAAAAACAGAACATGTTGTAACGCTCAAGTTTTAAACAAGAAAACCTTCAGTTTGCACATATTCGTTCACACATACACACACACACTCATACACCGGAATGTCAGGTCTCTACTGATACAAAAAACAATTTCCTATTCAGAAATATTCCCTTTATATAAACACAATTTTTATTTCGTAAGAAATTTTTAACCTTCTGATTTGAACAAACTCTCTCTCCTCCCAAGGCATTTGATTGACAGCACACCATTGTAGCATATAATTTATTATCATCATTATTTTCCACAACATTTAATACCATATTTTTCTCCTACGTAGAATATTACCCAATAGAAGTCCCCCAAAGAAGCCACGGCACATTCCTAGCAAAGATAGAAAATTGTCTTTCAATTTTTGCTTTCCAACGTGATAGTTCAACTAATACAAGGTCAGATTTAATTAGCTGTGAAAGTGGAAAATGAAAGTCAGCCTGTGTGTACTTCATGGCCATAAGCATGTACACCTCTATGAAAAGAGCAAAATATCTGCTGTTTTTTATCAAACTTCTATATAACTTTACTTTTTTAAAAAATGATTTTCTTAGAAGACATTCCACTTCCTCTGATGGTGCGAACTCTGGGGTGTTTTCTCAGGGTCAACCCTGCGCAAGCAGATGGCACATGTGAAATGAAAAAACATCTGGAAAATAGCAGCCCTTCCTAGACTCCTGGTATACATGTACAGGAGACTTTCTGATTTCCAATCTTGGCTCAGTTCAGAAGAAAAAAGGGAAGAGATAAATCCCTGGAAAAAAAAAATGCAGCCTACTTTAGGGCATGCCTGACTTTCAGTCCATTCAAGTGTTCACGGTGAGTCTTCCTGGCTCATAGGGTTTTCAGGACCCTGAAAAACATCCTCCATGACCCTGCTCCTCCATGGTCTTCTGAGTGCAGTTACTGTGTTCAAAACAGTATGTCACAAGTCAAAGGATTCAAAGCTTCCCAAGGAAAAACCATATATGTGGGTATGTTCTAATTTAAGAAACCTATGACAAGGCTTCTCAGCAATCACCTAACTTCTGGAGTCCCAACATCCAGATTTCAGTGGCTGGAAACCATGCCAGAAAAGCAAAGACCCAGCAGCCCAAAATGAACCTTTTCTGCAGCTCTGGCACATTCTCCACACACCTCCACACCACTCAAATGTCCTATAAAATAATAAAATGAATCAACTGGACATGGCCAATTTAATCATATAAAAAGGCATTATAAAAATACTCCCTGCACTTAAAAAAAAAAAAAAAAAAAGATGCATGTAAACGTTGCCTCAGTCACCGGAGAATCCTCGAGCCTTTTCATCTCATCTTTCCAATGTTTTGTGGTTTTCCGTGTCCAGCTTTTCTTGGAGGTATCAATCTGTTTTTTTCTTAACAGAGTTCAGAGTCTGAGGCCACCTTTGAATATGAGCTTGTGGTCTAACTGGCAGAAATAGTATTATCAGGAGACTTACGATGTGTAAATAAAAGTACATGGACCTAGGGATAAAAACACAAAAATTATATTTCAAATTAGTATATAAATAGGAAACGTCACATGAATGTAATTACACCTGCAGTCTGGAGAGTGAAAGCACCACTTTTGGAGGAACAGACATGTTTGTAATCAGGCTCATCACGATCCACCCCACATGTAACTCCCTTTGGTGGTGGTGCAAGCCAAGGTTAGACCGAAACTGCAAAACCCAGCAGAGCAAACCAACCAGCCCATTTGTGGACAGACGCATGGTACTGTCCCACTGACATAATACACAGACTAAGAGAATGAACCCCACAAAAGCCAGAACACCCCAATATTCAAAGTCTTAGGATGCACAGGACCAAATTCAAATGCAGTACTATGTTCCCTAAACACAAATGCAGCAACACTTTAGCTAATCTATTCAAGTGTAAAGGGATCTTCTTAGATGTATTAAGAGCCAGAGGAATACAGATTTTGAAAACCTAATCTGCAACTCTAAAAGTAACTTTCATCCAAGCTAATAAGAAACAAGATTTGCTTTTGAGGTTTGTGGACTTTTATTGCCTAAGTGTGGTATTCAGCACACTGAGTATAATGTAGACACGCAATAAATACTGGGGGCTGCATTTGCACAACTGTTCTATATCCATTTGGTCAAGCTGAACTTATACCTTCTCCAATGCTTTCTGAATATCAAAGGAAAATAATGTTAAAGGGGGGAAAAATCCCACCATTGATTTATGTATCATTCCTCAGCTTCTATGACAAGGTCAGGCACGTTAGAATAGATAACTCACATAACCCCTACACTTTCCTTTAGCAAGAGGAATGGCCTCCCTGAAAATATCTACAGAACAGTCAAGAGATCTAATAGAAGCAAACAAATCTTCACTCATTTACTCTTTCAACAAGGTTTTACTGTTTAGAATGTACCAGTGAATTAAACTGGAAACTACAAAAAGGCTGAGCTGCTGCCCCTTCCTTTTTGAGAAAAGAAAACGAGGCAAGTACAGGAGTACTTGTGTTTTGATGGTCACTAAATTTTTATTGTTATTCTCTTATATTCTGCCAGCCACTACATACACTGTGGTGGGTTGGATAATGTCCCTTTAACGATATCCACATGCTAATCCTGGGAACCTGTGAATAGATTGCCTTCTGTGACATAAGGGACTTATGTCACATTTAGGAACTTAAAATGGGGAGATCATCCTGGATTTATGGGTGAGCCCAATGTCATCACCTGGGTCCTTATAAGAAGGATGCAGGGCGAGTCAGAGAAAATGGAGATGTGATGATGGGATCAGAGCTTGAAGTGATGTGCTCTGAAAATTGAGGAAGGGTCCATGAATGCAGGAAAGCAGGCAGCTAGCTGATACATCTCCCTTACGAATTGTTAAGGAATTCCAGAAACTAACTTGGTTTAAAGAGAGCACCTTCCAAATGCTAGATGTAGCTTCTCATTGCTCTTGATGTTGCTACTTGAGAGAGGACTGGGTGCTTGTTTACTCTGCACCGATGTCACTGCTGCTCCAATTCCCAGCACGGGCCACAGGTGACGTGGACTTCTGCTCCACGGCTGTGGCTCCCTTAGCTTACATCATATGCTCAGACATCTCCTAGAACTGTACACACAGGCCACGGTGGTGGGTCCTGAATATATGCAAACTTAACCACAGTCCTTTCCAGAACCAACCAAACCAACTCTTAAGTGCCAGTTCTGACATAAGCCAACAACTCAGGTATGCATTCTACCCCCAACCCCCCAATTCAGATGAATTCCATCTGGGGGCCCTTTCTTTCCTTTAGCTACCATCCTGGCCCATAGTAACACAGCTTCTGATATTTGAGTGCAGTAAGAGGAGATCAATATTTTGTTCTTAAAACATTGAAAGTTTTATTCTCAAAGTCTGGATTTTTCATATATCAATATTTTCCCAATACTCCCTTCATACCAAGAAATACTGGAAAAGAGCAACTAAGTTAATGATCATATCAAACATTTCTGAGGACAACGATTACCTAGTCACCTTATATAACCTCCCATGAGAAAAATCTGTTCAAAGTTTACATACGTATCCATATAGATAAGACAGCTAACACAATTTTTAAAACTGTTCCTCACCAGACATTGTTTCACCTCCTCACTGGATTACATAGCTCTGATCTCTTTCTTTCTCTTTCTCTCTCTCTCTCAAAGCTGACTTTCCCTGTTACTCTTCAATGTCATATATTTAATTTTAAAAATGTTTTTCAGTTACATTGAAAATACAATATTATATTAGTTTCAGGTATACAACATAGTGATTAGACATTCATATAACTCACAAAGTGATCAACCTGATGAGGCTAGTACCCTCCTGATACTATACTTAGTTATTATAATATTATTGACTATATTCCCTATGCTGTACTTTACATCCCCATGACTTTTTATGAGTGGAAATTTGTACCATTTCTTTTACCTTTTTCATCCAGCAACCCAACAGGCCTCCCATTTGGCAACTATCAATTTGTTCTCTGTATCTTTGAGTTTGTTTCTATTTTAGCTGTTCGTTTGTTTTTTCAGATTCACATATAAGTGAAATCACATGGTATTTGTCTTTCTCTGACTGACAAGTCATATTTCATTTCACATAAAGTCCTCTAGGTCCATCCATGTTTTCAAAACTGGCGAGATTTCATTCTTTTTTATGGATGAGTAATATTCCATGTTATATATGTACCACCTCTTCTTATCCATTCATCATCTACCAATGGACACTTAGGTTGCTTTCACATCTTAGCTAGTGAAAATAACCCTGCAGTGAACACAGTGGTGCATATATCTTTTCAAATGAGTGTTTTGGATTTCTTTGGACAAATATCCAGAAGAGGGACTGCTGGGTCATATAGTAGTTTTATTTTTAATTTTTTAGGAAACTTCCATATTGTTTTCCATGTGGCTGCCCCAATTCGAAACCCCACCAACAATGCATGAGGGTTTTTTCTCCACATCCTCACCAACACTTGTTTTTTAATTTGTTGATGATAGCCATTCTGACAGGTGTGAGGTGATTATCTCATTGTGGTTTTGATTTGCATTCGTGATGCTGAACATCTTTTCATATGTCTACTGGCCATCTGTATGTCCTCTTTGGAGAAATGTCTATTCAGGTCCTCTGCCCATTTTTTAACTGAATTATTTGGGGGTTTTGGAGTGTTAAGTTGTATGAATTCCTTCTCTATTTTGGATATTAACCCCTTGCTGAATATATTATTATCTTCTCCCATTTAGTAGGCTGTCCTTTCAATTTGTTGAGTTTGCATTGCTGTGTAAAAACATTTTAGTTCAATATAGTCCTATTTGTTTATATTTTGTCCTGTTTTCCTTGCTGGAGGAGATGTAAAAAAGTTTACTGCTTATGTTTCCTTCCAAGAGTTTTATGGTTTGGGGTCTTAAGTCTTTAATTCATTTTGAATTTATTCTTGTATATGGTGTAAGAAAGTGATAGTTTCATTCTGTTGCATGTATCTGTCCAGTTTTCCCAACACCATTTATCAAAGAAACTGTCTTTACCCCATCGTTGTATGTTCTTGTCTCCTCTGTCATAGATTAAGTGACCATATAGGCATGGGTTATTTCTAGTCTCTCTATTCTGTTTGATTTGTTTTATGCCAGTGCCATGCTGTTTTAATTACTATAGCCATATACAGTTTGATATCAGGTAGCACGATACCTCAAACTTTGTTCTTTTCACAAGATTGCTTTGGCTTTCGGGGCCTTTTGTAATGGTTTCACAAAATTTTGGGATTATTTGTTCAAGTTCTGTGAAAAATGCCATTGGTAATATGATAGGAATTGCATTCAATCTGTTAATTGCTTTTGGTAGTATGGACATATTAACGTGTTAATTCTTCCATCCATGAGCACAATATATCCTTTAATTTATATCTTCGATTTCTTTCTTCAGTGTCTTATACTTTTCTGAGTACAGGTCTTTTATATTCTTGGTTAAGTTTATTCCTAGGCATTTTATTCTTTTCGATGCAATTGTAAATGAGATTGTTTTCTTAGTTTCTCTGATAGTTCATTATTGGTATGTAAAAATGTAACCGACTTCTGAATACTAATTTCACATCCTGCTATTTACGTAATTCACTTATTAGTTTTAATAGTTTTTTGGTGGAATCTTAGGGTGCTCTGTTTATAGTATGTCACCTGCAAATAATGAGTTTTACTTCCTTTCTAATTGGATGCATTTTATTTTTTTTTCTTGTCTGACTGCTGTGGCTAGGACTTCCAATACTATCTTGAATAAAAGTAGTGAAAGTGGGCAACCTTGTCTTATTCCTGATCTTGAAAAAGCTTTCAGCATTTCACCATTGAGTATGTTAGCTCTGGACTTGTTATATATTGTCTTTATTGTGTTATGTTCCCTCTATCCCCACTTTGCAAAGGGCTTTTATCCATAAATAGGTATTGGATTTTGTCAAATGACTTTTATTCATCTACTGATAGGATCATACAAGTTTTAGTCTTTGTGTATGTGGTTTATCATATTAATTTGCAGATACTAAACCAACCTTGCATCCTGGGAATAAATCCAACTTGATCATGGTGTATGATCTTTTTAATGTATTGCTGAATCTGGTTTGCTAATATTTTATTAGAGACTTTTGCATTTACGTTCATTGCGGATACTGGCCTATAATTTTCATTCTTTGTAATGTCTCTGTTACTGGTGTCAGGGTAATGCTGGCCTCATAAAAAGAGTTTGGGAGCCTTTCCTCCTCTTCGATTTTTTTGGAATAGTTTGATAAGAAGAGGTGTTAATTCTTTGAATGTTTGGTAAAATCTAGCTATGAAACCAACTGATCCAGCTGGAGCTTTTATGTATTAGGGGTTTTTTCATTGCTGATTCAATTTCTTTACTAGTAATCAAATTGTTGATATGTTTTTGTTTCTTCTTGATTCAGCCTTAGAACACTGTATGTTTCTAGGAATACATGTATTTCTTCCAGTTTGTTGGCATATAATTGTTCATAATATTTCCTTATAATCCTTTGTATTTCTGTGGTATCTGTTGTCACTTCTCTTTCATTTCTGATTTTATTAATTGGACCCTATTTTTTCTTGGAGTCTGGCTAAAGATACATCAATTTTGTTTCAAAGAACCAGCTCTTGGATTCATTGTTCTTTTCTATTTGATTTCTAGACTCTTTCATTTATTTCTCTCTGATCTTTATTCCTTCCTTCAGCTCATTTTAGGCTTTGTTCTTTTTCTAGTTCCTTTAGGTGTAAGGTTAAATTGAGAATTATCTTGTTTGAGGTAGCCCTGTATCGCTATAAATTTCTCTCATACAACTGCTTTGAGACCCATAGAATTTGCACCACTATGTTTTCATTTCATTTGTCTCAAGGTATCTTTTGATTTCTTCCTTAATCTCATTAACCCATGCATTATTTAGTAGCATGTTATTTAGCCTGCACATGTTTGTGTTTTTCAGTTTTCGTCCTGTAACTGATTTCTAGTTTCATCCATTTGTGGTTGGAGAAGATGCCTGACATAATTTCAAACTTCTAAAATTTACTGAGACTTGTTTTGCGTTCTAACATGTAGTCTATCCTGGAAAATGTTCCATGTGCACTTGAAAAGAATATATATTTTGCTGCTTTGGGGTAATGTGTCCTAAAAACTATCAGTTAAGTCCATTTGGTCTAATGTGGCATTTAAGGCCACTGTTTCTTTGTTGATTTATGTCTGGGTGATTTACCCACTGATGTCAGTGGGGTGTTAAAGTCTCCTATTATTATTGTTAATCTCTCCCTTTGTATCAGTCAATATTTGCTTTATATATTTAGGTGTTCCTATGATAGGTACATAAATGTTTGAGAGTTATATCCTTTAGTTGGAATGATCCTTTTATCATTATGAAATGTCCTTGTCTCTTGCTACATACAGCCCTTGTTTTAAGGTCTATTTTATCTAAGTACTGCTGCCCAGCTTTTTGTTTGTTTCCATTTGCATAGATTAACTTTTTTGATTCCTGTACTTTGTCTTTGTATGTCTTTTGATCTGAAAAGGGCCTCTCAAAAGCAACATACGTATGGGTCTTTTTTCCCCCATTCAGCTACCCTGTCTTTTTATTGGAGCATTTTAGTCCATTAGCATTTAAATTAATAGGTATATATTTTCATTTTGTTTTCTGATTGTATTTGTAGTTCTTTGTTCCTTATTCTCTTGCTCTCTTCTCTTGTATGTTGATGACTTTCTATAGTGTATTTGGATTTCTATTTCTTGAATATCTCATAGATTTTTGGTTTGTGGTTGCCATGTGATTCCTATATACCAAGCTATGTTTATAGTAGCGTATCTTAAGTTGATGGTTGTTTAAATTTGAATACATTCTAAAATTACTACAATTATACTCATCCTCTCCACCTTTGTTCTTGCCATTATTTTTTCTTTTATGTGGGTGTTTTTGTGTGTATCCCTTAATTGTCGTGATTACAGATGGTCTTCCTACACTTGCCTTTTAACCTTTGTACTAGCCTTATAGTTGGTTACTCTACTGCTTTTACTAAGTATTTCCCTTTGTCAATGAGAATTTTTCTTATTCTTGTATTTTGTTTTTCATATTTTTGGTCTTCTTAAAGAAGTCCCTTTAACTATTCTTGTAATATAACTTTAATGGTGATGAGCTCTTTTAGCTTTTTCTTGTCTGAGAAACTCTTTATATTTCCTTAAATTCTAAATAATAGCCTTGCTGGGTAATCACTGTAGGTCTTTGTTTTTCATCACTTTGAGTATTTTGTGCCACTCCCTTCTGGCCTGCAAAGTTTGTTGAGAAATCAGCTGACAGTCTTATGGGTGCTCCCTTGTACATAACAAACTGCTTTGCTCTTGCTACTTTTAAGATTCTTTGTCTTTAACCTTTGACATATTATGATGCATCTTGGTGTGGGCCTCTTGGGGTTCATATTGTTTGGGACTCTGCTCTTCTTGGACTGGTATGTCTATTTCCTTTGCCAGGTTAAGGAAATTTTCGGTCACTGCTTCTTCAGATAGGTTTTCGATCCCTTGCTCTCCTCCTTCTGGTATTCCTTTGATATAGTCCCAGAAGTCTTTACTGCTATTCCAATTGGGTGTTTTCTGATACCCCATCTTCCAGATTGCTAATTCATCTAATTGATCCTCTGCTTCATCTAATCTGTTGTTGATTCCCTCTAGTATATTATTCATTTCGGTTAATCTATTTTTCATGTCTGACTGGTTCTTTGTTTTCTACCTCTTTGTTGAAGTTCTTACTGAGTTTATCCTTTAAGTTCATTGAGCATTCTTATAACTAGTGTTTTGAACTCTGTAGCTGGTAGATTGCTTGTGTCCATTTCACTTAGTTCTTTTTCTGGAGTTTTGTCCTGTTCTTTCATTTGGAACAAGCTTCTTTGTCTCCTCATTTTGGCTGACTCCCTGTATTTGTTTCTGTGTGTTAGATCTGCTAAATATCCCAGCTTTGTGTAGTAGGTGTCTGAGGCCCTGTGGCAACATCTCCCTGGTTACTTGAGTCAGGTGCTCCAGGGGAGTCTCTTGCATGGATTGTGTGTGCCCTCCTGTTGTAGTTGAGCCTTGATTGCTGTATGCACATCCGTGGTTGGGATTAACCCTCAGGCTGACTGGCTGTGAGGACTGGCCATGACTATAGCATATAAGCTATTGTGTGGGGGCAGACTCCACAAAGCAGGAGTCACTTTAGTGGGGCCCTGGTGCCAGCTGAGTCTGCCCTTTGGTGGGCACACTATATGAGCTAAAGCCAGCTGCCACTTGTGCTGGGCTTGTGGCTGCTTAGTTGAAGCAATGTTCCAAGCCAACACTGCCTGCAGCTTATGTCAGGCGTGGGACCCCCTGATGGGAATTACAATGCAAGTTGAGTCCTGTTGCCTCTTATGCTGGACTTAGGGCACACTGAGGTCAGCTGCTGCTTGTTTGGAGAACTTTGAGAGATTTTAAGAAAGTCTACAGAACAAGCTGAGGCAGGCTGCTTGTATGGAAAACCTGCTAGAAGTGACTCAGGTTGGGTGTGCAAGTTGGGTGGGGCAAGGACTCCGGGAATTACCAGGATAGGGCAAATGGTGTTAGCCAGGTTAATGGAGAGCTCAGAGTTGGCACCCACCTTACCAGGATAGCTGGGTGGGGTTGCAAAGCTCCAGAGAGAAACAATGGCACCTTCCACTGCTGCCATTCCTGGAAAGAGCTGCCCTGACCCCTACCTTTGCCCTTTTCAGCCTTTGCCCTGAAATTAGTCAATTAAATTTCTCCCCATAGGTCCGTGGCACTTTTCAAGCTGCTGCCCCAGTACTGGAATCAAGAGTGAGTGAGTTTATGAGCAAGCAAGTCTGTGTGCGTGAGCCCTTTAAGAGGATGCCTGGGATGCCAGCAGCCCTTGGTCTCACTCAGTTTTCACAGCCAGATGGTGTGGGGACTCCTTTTCCTGGCACTGGAGGCCTGGGCTAGGGAGCCCAGCATGGGGCTGGGAACCCTCGCTCCTCAGCGGAGATCTCCTGAGATATGCCTCCCAGGTGCCAGTTTCCTGTCTCCGCACCCCCTAGTCTCATGTCTTCTTCATATCCTTAGTTATAGAACTTATGCTAGTGTTCAGATGGTTCTCAATGGTAGCTGTTATATAATTTAGTTGTGGTCAGGGGAAAAGGTGAGCACGGCATTTCCCAACTCCACCATCGTGACCAAAAGTCTTCAGAGTAGTAATAGTAATTTGACTAGAAGACAAAGAACCATCTGCAAGTGACCATCTAATGTATTATATATATTGGGACATTACTAAGTGAAAAAGCTCTACAGACTAGCTCGACCAGTGTAAGCCAGAGGTAGCTCGTTTTTAGCTACTCACCTAAAATACACTTTTTTCTTGTATTTGGCTTTAACTGTTCATATGTAGCCAAATGTACATTGGGGCAATTATGTTAGATTAAGACCAAATGTTTCAGGAATGAAAAGAAAAAGTTTTTCAGTCCTCTATTCTGACATTCTATATTTCTCTAAAATTTTACAGACTACATGTTTTCATTATGGAAAAGCTCAACTAAATTTATTGGGCATGCTAGGAACTGAACTAAGTACTCCAGATACACAGATGAATAAGGCATGGTTCTTAATGTCAGGAATTTTGCTAACTGCAAAAAGTTCTACCCAAATTCTAATATTCTTACACACTGAATTTCAAAAAGTGTTATTTAGTGAGTCATTGTATGAGGATTTGTCTTTCAAAACTATTTCATAGAAAGTTTCTGCTATGGACTGAATGTTTGTGTCCCTCCAGAATCCATTCTGAAC
This sequence comes from Pteropus medius, assembly GCF_902729225.1. Classification (NCBI taxonomy): domain Eukaryota; kingdom Metazoa; phylum Chordata; class Mammalia; order Chiroptera; family Pteropodidae; genus Pteropus; species Pteropus medius. Next base: position 2,920,109 of record NW_024342644.1, on the reverse strand, counting down.
TCCTGATGTGATGGTATTTGGAGGAGTGGCCTTCGGGAGATAATGTGGTTTAGATGAAGCCATGGGAGTGGGGCCCCCATGATGGGATTAGTGCCCTTATGTGATGAGAAAGAGAAACCAGAGTGCTCGTGAACTGTATCTTCCCTGTCTTTTACCTCTGTCTCAGTCTATCTGTCTTTGTTTCTTCACTGTATCCCTCTTCTCTCTCACTGCCTCTATCTCTCTGCCACTCTTCATCTCTTTCTCTGTCCTCTCCCTCTGCCATGTGAGGACACAGTGAGAAGACAGCCTTCTGCAAAAGCAGGAAGAAGGCTCTCACCAACTATAGGAAGTCAATGTCTGTTGTTTAGGTTACCCAGTCTGTTAGCCATAGCAGCCCCAACTAAGACAGGTTCTTTCATAATACAGTAGCCCTCCTCCCTTATCTGCTGTTTCAGTTACCTGTAGTCAACAATAGCCCCAAAACGGAAAATTTCAGAAATAGGTTTTAAATCACAGGCCATTCTGAGTAGTATGATGAAATCTTGTTCCATCCCACTCGGGATGTGAAGCATCCCTTTGTCCAGTGTCTCCACGCTGTAGACACTCCCCACCTGCTAGCCATTCAGTAGCCTTCTTGGATTAACTGTTGTGATATCGCAGTGCTTATTTTACTTATAATGGTCCCAAAACACAAGAATAGTGATTCTGGCAATTTGGATATGCCTAAGAAAAGCTGTAAAGTGCTTCTTTTAAGTGACAAGTTATGTATATATAGAAAAAACATAGAATACACAGGGTTTGCTACTCTCCATAGTTTTAGGCATCCACTTGGGGTCTTGGAAATATGTTCTGTAGATAAGAGAAACTACTATACATTTAAGTGTTCACTTGGGGCTCATTTACAACTTCAAGAAGAAAAAATTACACTGAGAAATTTAAAGCTGAGATTTGAAGTCACTATAGATTAAAAACCGACTAGACATAAAAATGAAGCACATCTGAAATTTAAATGTTAAGCAGTGAAGGATAGACTGAAAAATGAATATGCATGAAATTGTGGTTCAATACCGGTTACTGAAATTAGCCCCAAGGAAGGAAAAGATACAGAATGCAACCAAATCCACCCCTACTAAAAGACCACGCAGTTTTCTTTTATCAGACTCCATGAGTCTCTTAAGAGATCATGAAAACTTTTTCGAGATGCAATCTGTTAATAGCCATTGGCAATATGTGGCTCCTTAAATTCAAATTAGATAAAATTAGATAAAATTGACATTTCAGTTTCTCAGTCATACTAGCCAGGTTTCAAATACTCAATGGCCAGTGGTTCATGTATTAGACAGTATTTGTCATTGTAGAAACTTAAACAGAGCTGATCTAGATAAGGGATTCAAATTATATATATGGGCATACCTTGGAGATAGTGTAGGTTCACTTTGGCCCACTACAATAAAGCAAATATTGCAATAAAGTCACAAATTTTTTGGTGCCCAGTACATATAAAAGTTATGTTTACACTGTAGTCTAATAACATGTCTAAAAACAATGTATATACCTTAATTAAAAAATACAAAAAATACTTTCTTGCTAAAAAATACAAATCATCACCTGAGCCTTCAGTGAGTCATAATCTTTTTGCTTTTGGTAGAAGGTCTTGCCTTCAATGTGTAAAATATGCAGTATCTGTGAAGCACAATAAAATGAGGTATGCCTGTGTGACTATGATAACACATTAGGTTGAATCATTTGAAATTAACAAATTTGACAGAAGTGTCAATTTTACCCTAAACGAGGGTAATATTCTAGATCACTTTTGGAAAGAAATGGAAATTATTTAAGAGTGATCTGGATTGCTAACTATTTGAAATTAGCATACTTTAGTTGGTGAAATGTGTCATCCCAAACAAATCACCATTTAACATGATCCCAAAGCAGTAATTTTCTTCCAAAGTAACTTCTACAGAACTTTTTAGAAACTGTACTATTGATCTTGCTGTTAAAGGAACTCTGTGAAACTCGAGTTAGGCACTTACTTGCTACGTTAGTTTCGTTAAATCACTCATCCTCTCTGAGTCTCTGCTTCCTCATGATAAACAGGAACAACTACCCAACTTCTCAGCTCACCTGGGATTCTGTGTTCTGCCCACAGTCATGTTTCTTGGATCTTCAGAGCAAGGAGCTTTCTCCCATCATAAGGGGGCTTTTCTCTGCTGTTCCCTGCATTTGGAGTACGGTCCACAGTGCTCCACTTTACCCACCGCCCTCACACACACTATGCCTGCTTTACTCCTACTACGCAGCCTCCAGGACTTAGCTCGAATGCCACTTCCTCCTCAAAGTTGTCCTGGATGCCCAATCTGAGTCAGACTCCTGTTACATGTTAAGTCTTCGTACTATTCACTCAGAGTACGATCTCAGTGTATATTTATAAATTTGACAATTACTGCCTGTCCCTTCCAACAAGTTATCCCCTCTATGACAGCAGGAATGATTTTTATATTTTGCTCACCATTTTTATCCCTAGCTTCTAGAACACTGCCCAGCACATTGTAGCTGTTAAATGTATTGAGTTGAATATAGCATTTCTGCTATAACATAATACATATTTTCCTGAAAAATCTCATATTTGGCAATATCCTGTGCTTAAAATACCAGGGCTCATGGGGGAAAATCATGTGAGAAACAGACAACTCAAAAGCTATGAGACTTTTAACCAGAACAACGAGCACCTAAGCTAACCACTTGGACAGCCCAGGCAGAGAGCCGCTCAGTAGAGCTAAAGGCTGCTGAGATGGTATAATGCAGGAGACAATGCCAGAGGGAGGGAAGGAAAAAGGAGCTGTGAGCAAGTGGAGATGCCCTGAGGGTGGCACTGAGGAGGTAAAACCAGCTGAGAGCCAGGATGGTGAGGCGGGGGTGCCTCTCATGGAGCCCAGTGAAGCGGTGCTCAATTTCAAGTTTCTTAAAGCTGAGTGGCTCCTATCTCTGCAGCGGCTGAACTGGGGGTTTTTGCAAGAGATTACAATTCTCTTCCTACTAGATTGGCATCTCTTATCTAGAAAAATTTATGTATTAATAAAAACCAGCTCAACTTCCATGTTATACTGACATAACTCCTATGACCTAATGGGTATTATAGAAACAGATTTTACCTGTATAGCTTTATAGTTCCCTCTACCATGTTTTCCTATAACCTAAAAAATCATCCTACTTATAGACATTGACACCTGTACTGAATAGTAAAACTGTCTGGATCATTCTGACCGGTACATCAATGATAAGAAATCCCCATTTACAAATAAGGCATGTTTGCATTGTTTATTTCTAAGTCACTTTCTGACCACAGATAAGCTCCAAGGTTAATCTACAAAAGCCTATGCAAACCATTACATAGTACAGGTTAGCATCTGAAAACAGACTATATGTCAGGCACTGGGTTGAGCCCTTTGCATATATACCTTATTCAATCCTAACACAGGTGATTTGAAGTGGATTCTAGTCTTAGCCTCATTTTACAGTTGAGAAAACTCAGATGAAAGAGGCTAGTTACTTGCTAAAGGTCACATGACCAGTTTACAAGAGCAGAGAAATTCAACTAATTCAACGAGTGAGACAATAAGAGTAAGCAAGAATAGGTTTGCAGTTCAGCGGGAACACTGGTGTTTGAATATAAGGTCCTGACACCCTCTCCCTAAAGGTCTCTGGTATGAACCATTTCCAGGATGACCATCTCTGCCTAAATCTATGGACATTTCCACATTGAAGCTATATATAGAAATTGTTAGTACTGGTTAATTCAATTTACCAACTCCAAAGAGTGAAAAAACAGACGAGTTTACTGAACAGCAATGGAACTTACTTGTATAAACTGATGGTCGGTTCAACTGCCAGCATAACAAAGGGTGCCACCGTGTATGAGACGGCCAGCTGAGTGACAGCCCAGGTGACCAAATCATAAACAAACTTGAGGGCTTTTGAAGAAAGGAAGTAATGTCTGTAGTTATTCCTCACCTGCAAGCCAAGGAAAGCAAAGGAGCGGGTAAAAACAAATCTTTTACACTGCATGCAAGTAGCATACCTCAGGAACACAGGCTATCAAAAACACCTACCAGCTGAGTTCTATTTTCAACTAAAAATATCATTATGGTGTTTCTTATTATATATAAAAAAAAAGTTCACTATAGAAAACTGTTTAAAGAACTAAAAACAGATATTTTTTTTCCTTTTTAACATCTCCTAGAGAAAAGCACTATTTCAAAACTTGGCACATATCCTTCCAAGCCTTTCTCTAGTCATACATACCCACATTAATATTTCCAATGGCATCAATATATTCTTTAGCCTGTTTTTTCATTTAGTTAATACACCACGAATTTTTTTCCACATCAGTTAAGTATTAATCACCAATACAATTTTAAGTCAATTATGGAAAAGTTAGTGCGTCTCCCACCCCCTGCGATTGTAAACAATTCTGTGATGCATGCCTTGGTAGATAAGACCCTGCACTCTTCCCTAATTATTTCCTTTGAATAACAATAAAATAACATTAGTAATAAGAGCAGCTACCATTTATTGAGTGCTTATTCTGTGCCAAGCCTTTGCTAATGCTTTACTTGTGCCATCTCTATTGATTCCCCAACAAGCCTATCATGGAAGCATCATTATGCCCATTTTACAGACAAGGAAACTGAGAAATTCTTATAGGTCTTTTAACACACATGACTAGATCCGCCTCCAGAAAGACGCCTAATTTCCAGATTGAAGAACCAAAGGCAGAGCTGAAACAATGGCTGGCTTATAGGTAGGTCAAAGCAGGAAAGGCTTCCCAGTGCTGTCTGGTAAGCTGACTCCTCTCCTTAGCCCTGAGTTCCTCAGGACAGAAGCTAGAGGTCCAACCATGGTGGGATTGGGGGCAGCATGTGCAGTATTGGGAAGCATGTAAGGGATTTTATTAAGTAACTTCCCAGGCCTAAGACACTTCATGACTATTTGAGGACATTCTCCTTTCAAAAAAAAAAAATGGGAATACTGCTCTATCGGTCCTCTCCTCTCTCCACTCCCTACCTAAATCATTTGTAAAATGATTTACAAAAGGTCACCCAAAAAAAGGGCTTTGTATAAGTCAATGTTTTTATGCCAGTTGAGATCAACTGAAGACATTTTAAGAAATAATATGCTGAATATAGTAACAAAATTCGGACCTTTGTTTCTTAATGTGTCCTGGCCTCTGTTTTTCAGTTTTCTTTTATAATTCCAGGAGGTATGTGAATGAGAAAATGCCTTCCCTATTTTCTGTGCACAAATATGTACAATATATACTTTATTTTTAAAATGTGCTAATCAGCATGAATAGTAATCAATTATCCATCTTTTTCACAAATAAATGCCAACAAATTTTCATCTAACTAAACGAAAAACTCCATGAGGGACTCTTGCCTTGTTCACGACGGTGGCCCAGCACCTAAGAAGCCGACTACATATAGTAGGGCTCTGAAATATTCATACATAGGAGAGGTGAATTACAGAATAAGTGAGTAGCTATGCTGGAGCTCCTAAATCCACATCCAAAACACAGTTCAACAAATGTCATTAAATGCTCTTGGCACCTTTGAATAAGAAAGCCCACAATCATTATCAAAGACTGAAATGAAATCAACTATGTACAAACTCTATATTTGACAATTAGAGCACATTGAATTGTAACTACTTATATTCATCTCATTCTTTGAGGGCAGGCATATTTTTTATTCCTTTATAATCCTGCTCTACATCCAACAAATAGTAGGAACAGTCTAGGACAAACTGAAGACTACCCGAAAAACCTAGAGAACCAAATTTATAAAATTCACCAGGGATTTTATACAAACTAATGCAATCGGATCAGACATGAGAGGTTAAAGCAATCTCTAACAACACAGTTCTCATGGCTGCCATTTTACTGGCTGCTCACAAACTCTGAATTATTTCTAGGCTTAGGATAATGAAATGAGGAATGAAGTGAAATATAAGCAAAGTGAAGTCTTATGAAGCCCACATTAATTAATAATCATCATCACCTGTGATTAATAGGTTGTATATATTTACAGCCCTTCGTGATTAAAAATGTTTCATCTCTTAAGTTACTAAACATTGCTCCTAAAATTCCTTTTGTTTTACAAACACCGTCTGTAAATAATATGTAAATAATATGAAAAATGGTTAACCATTTTATGACCACAAATTGCTATTTGCTTAAGTATTTCTCTAATGAGAAGACTGTTTGCTTTTTCAAAACATCACTCCTACCCCCTCATTCTCAGACTCCTGATAGGACTAAATGACAACAAATATACAGGCATCAGATTACTAAGAAAAAGACCCCATAACCAAAGGAAGCTTACCGTTCTGGCTGCTAGTGTGACAAGGGTTCCAGTTAAGAAGGTGAAATAGTACCCAGGATAGACACCATGCCACAGGGCAGACAGGATGAAAGTGAGCACTGTAGGGTACCAGGGGACCCGCTCGTAGCACACTCTGTAAAAAGAGGCAGGTCCAATGAGCCACAGGTCAAACACACCAGAAACTTCCAGCTACACTGGCATCTTTTTGGATCTGACCCGAAGAAATCATGTGTTCCATGCCTGATGCCCTGCCTGCCTGACCCTCTTTAGGGACTTGCAATGGATTCCAAGTAGTCTGAACTCTAGCTTTCTTGAACACTACTAGAGAAGCAATTTGCAGCTCCATCTTTGTGGGAGAGTATGATTTTTTTAACCTCCATAGAACTAAATGTTCTAGACCCCATCATCCTATGTCTAATAGAAATCTAAGTGGTCACTCTCTACTCAGCAAGAGCTTCTGCCACCAATGGCCTAAAACAGCAGGGACACTTATAAATGTGATTGACACTAAAAATTTTGGAATCAGGATATGGGCCTTTTGAAATGGATATACTCATTTAGTCAAAGTTAATTTATCTTTTCAACCTGGCCCCTATGCCTTCTAATACTGCAGTCCTCTTCATCTCTTTTGGCAATGACTCCAGCACAAAATAAATGTCAGTTATATGAACGTTTCAGCTCTCACTGTGTCCATCAGATTTCAATCCACGAATTTGCCTTAAAGGGTGATATAGTGTGGTTCTAGAAACTGTCAGCAAAATACTCTGGAGATCTCTGGCTCCTTGGTTATTAAAATAAAGTGATATGGGGCTTTCTCCCAAATCAAGTCTATGAATTACCAATGGCACCATAAGGAAGCCACTACATGGTTTACTAAATGAGAGGACCCCAATAGAAAATAAAATAGAAATTCAAACTGTTAACATCAATCCAGCACTGTATGGGTTGTCAAAAGTAACTGATTTAAATCCAAACTAAAGATTATGGCTCCTTCTTCCTAAGAAGAAAATGTATTTGGGGGGAAAAACATGGGACCAGGAACACCCCACTTATAATGTTTCTTTTTGAAATGAGAGGTAGTTTGCATATGTATTTCTTACCTTCTGTATCTTTTTCTATGAATAAAATATTACATTTTCAAACATGTTTTTTTTTAATATTCTTTCATTGTTTATGTATGTTCAATCATATTAGAACATAAACTTTTAATGGAGACTGTAGACTTCGGGTATATTGGGATTACTCAATATACAGAAATAGAGGTTTATAGTAAAATTATTTGCAAAATTAACAGCAATATTATTAAGGGCAAATTTTCAAAAATTGCATGTTTGGATCAATTTTCAGACAACACTATTGAGTTTACTTTAGGGAAATTACTATACATTTTCTTTTTTACTCCAATGTTTTCACCTAAGAAAAACACTACTTATCAAAAACAGAATCTACAGCTTAATATTTTTATACTCTCCCTGCACTCATGATAGCAATATTTACTAGTTTCAGGGATAGCGTATTATTGGTTTCATTAAAAATGATATTTCTAATTTTGGAATTTTGTAGGGATTGACCTGAGAATTAAATGAGTAGTAGCTGGTGCACAGGCAAGGCAGGATTAAGTGTCTGATGTATTAAAATAAATATGCTACATTGTGAACCTCAAACCAATATATTTCTACTTTTGCATTTACAAGGCAGAGATATTAATACAAAAGTGTCCGATGACATTACTGCTGACAGACTATTGCTATTCATCTAACAACACCCATCTAAACATATCCCAGTGCCATGAGCAATGAGGTCGTTTTTGTTTTTCTTACCGCTTTAGCCAAGTAGCTGTCTGAATATTCCAGTTTTCTAAGTACATTTTGAAACTTGTGGCAGTCTAGAAAGAAAAAAATAACACCTATCATTAGTTTTAAAAATACCCCGAGTAATGGAAAGTCCTCTCCAGAATTTCCCTGGCGGCAGATTAGATGTGCTATTTCAATAGTGATTACTCGGTCAAGACTATATCAGCTGTTCCATCATACGCAGTAAAATTCTGGTGTTTATAAAATTCACTTCGCTTGCAAAGTCTCAATTTTTCTCAATTTAATTTCAAATTACAGGAAAACTGAAGGAATGTTTTGTGGGTTTTCCTTCCACTCTGATTAAAAAAAAATTTTAGATCATCTAAATTTTAAAATAAATACTCCAAAAGGGGATTTACCATAGGAAAAGTTTAATCATGTTAATTTAGTGCCTTTATGGAGATAGATTGAACTTAATTGTCATCTTTTCACTATGTGGCCATCTATAAACTAGGTCAGTCCTGTGACATTACAAGCAGCTGCACAGGTTCAAATGCTTCCAATTGTATCTAGAATAGTAAGAGATTTTATGCATAAAGGAGTCACAATACAAAAGAGAAAACAAATATCCAACTGGCAATGACACAGGTAATCAACCACTGAGGAAGAGACAGTCCAAAATGAGCCATCAACTAGGTTTCCTCATTCAAAAAAAAAAAAATCTTTTCCAAGTCTGGTGGTAGAATGCGTTATACAAACATTCAAGAACCAGAATGCCTAAGGAAGGTGGAAAGTTCAAGAGTCACTTTTTTCTGTTTCAACCATAAAACCTCAGGCCGCACCTTGGCCTAATGTGTGGAAAAGAGAGGGAGAGAAGGAGGGAGATAATAGACAGATGGAAGATGACAGATGATAGACTGTGTATTATGAGTTTTTCTTTCAAAACCCTAAGTTTTATTTATACATGTCTTCCACAGCTAATAAAATGCTCTATGTACAGCCTCAAGGTACCTTCACTAAAACAGATTTCCTTGGTTTCTTTAGCTCTGTCTATAACAACTCTATAGAAAATGCACACTTTCTTCTTCTGGTTTTCCTCTATGATGAATATGTAACTAGCTCTTTACCCTGAACTTACGACCCCAGTGAAAGGACTCTGTTTTGTGGTGCCTAGCTGATGGCACTGATGGGCAGCAAAAGGTCAAGGGGAGACACTGTAAAGGACATTTGCCCACAGCCCTCCAAGGCGGCCAGCAATGGTCCAAGAGTTCTGAGGGAGAGAAGAGTTTTAGTAAGAAAAAGGAGGAAAGTTATAACATATTTGTACTCATTCTGACATCATCTACACAGAAAAGCAAAGCTTGTAGATTTTCTACATTGCTTTTCTAAATATGAGGAAGGTGGTTCTGGAGGCTGGAGCTGTCCATGTAAGATGAGAAAGGCCTCCAGTGTCAAGAAGGTGGATGGTATCCCCCCAACCCCCATGACTTCTTGTGGCCCAGTGTCCACCTAACTTGGGTGGCAGGTGGTCAGTCTCCACATCCCTGGCTTCTCAGTCAACACGCACATCTCTTTCTGCCCAAACTCTCTAATGGCACTCTGTCTGCCCTGTGGTGGGTGGAAGATCTCAACAAACAGTAAACACGAGTCACCTGGCTAAAGAACCAATACTCCTGTATGCTGAGAACCATGCCCTTCCTCCTGTCCTACTGCAAGGAGGAAAAGATCTGAGATTTGGTGTTCCTATCTGCTCCGAGTGCTGACAATGCCAAGGAAACCAAGAGTGTGGCCCCAAAGAGACCACCTTTGATGATGAGGACATATCAGAATTATGGTCCAAGAACTAAACCAGAGAAAGAAGAAAACCACATTGATTCTAGTGACTGAAAGCTGTGCACCATGACACTTCTTCTTAAAAGGAAACAGATTACATTTCCAAAGGAACCACAGCGAACACTTAAGATATTGAAATCTAAATACAAGAGCTTCCAGTCTGTGTTCCTGACCGAAGAAAGTAGAATGTGAACAAAAGAAAATGACATCTGTACCTCCTAGTTGAAAGAACAGAAATGTAAACCACAAAAAAGATTTTCCTGGCTTTTTCAAATTTTTATCATTATTCTTTGAATGATTAAAAATATCAAGAAAGGAGGTATCTTAAAAAAAAATAAAAGAGAGAGAGAGAAACACAATTCAAGATACAAAATGTCCAGGAGGTTGCTGGACTTGGCATTCCCTGATAGCAGCTTTTCCTTGGGCACTGATGAAGATCCCTGGACAATGCAATCGAAGCAAACCATTTGCTTTATTCACTATGGCAGCTTAATTCAGAAGCACAGTAGACTCACCTCAATTTTCCAGATGTTTAGATTAGAAAGCAGATCCCAACAGAAATTTCCATTCTTATCCACTCCGCTGAACCCAAAGCCAGCTGCATTATTCACTGCATCAGCTATGGTTTTTAAAACAACACATTAGGATATGGAACAAAAGTCATATTGCTACTTTGAAAGATACCAATATCTGTTTAGCTTTAGGATGGGGAAATGGAGATATGCAGTAGCTTCCTTGGAAAAGGAACCAAAAAAAATTTAAAGAAGCTGGTACCATTGTGTCTCAGAGAAACATTATTGGCTTTGGTGACCTCAATTTTTATTCATTTATTTTTATTCTTTCACTAGCATTTAGTGAGCACCTGCTAAGAAGTCGCTAGATACTCAAAGAATACAAAATGAGAATAAAAGAGAAAGAACCCAAACAAAGCAATAAAATGGAGGATTTAGTGACCAACTTGTCATAAGAGAAAGAGAAGTTAAAAATGCACATAAGCACAGAAGCAAAGACCAGAAGAAACAAGGGACCCCGTAGAAGTCCAAGAGCTGACATGTAAGATGGCAGGACATTAACTGGTAAGATCGCATTAAGTCAGGAAGAGAACCAGCTCTGAATGAGAAAATGGAGCTCTTTCTGAACGGATTAAGTACGACATGTCAGTAGGATATCGGCTGGGGCTGCCAAGCTGCAGTTAGAAAAGTCTGGAATGTAAGAAAAGGAAAAGAGTTAGAGATGTGAATTGGGGGGCAGCTGCCATAGAAGCCACATGTGGACACAATACCAAAGCCATCCTATCCATAAAGCCAGTCTAAAAACTCCTGTCGCCAACTTTGACTTCACTGAATGACAAGAAAATGTCCCCCTGCAGTGAGTATTACCTTTCTAATGAGCTCCTTAATGAAATTTTTGTAAACAAATATAGACCTGATAAAATCAGTATACTTTTACTATGATGACAAAGGGGCTAATTTTTCTCTTTTCATTTATCTTATTTCAAGTTATTAGAAGATTTTCTTTAAAAATAATCAAACTAATTAAATCACAGCATGGTAAAGTCTTAGATCGGAGATCTTGGAGAACTCTTTCTTTGCCGTAGCTGTATTCATTCAGGTTCCACAGGAGTTCAAGCCCAACTCGAGATGGACTTCAGAAGGACTAAAGGAAAACAGCCTGTTCTATGTCTGTCTCCTTTACTTCTGGCATAGTGGATAGTTTGTTGTTTATCTTACACATGGCTTCACTGTAAAATGATATGGTTTCTTTTAGAAGAAATAGTGAAAAGTACTGAGTCCTTCTACGCCATTCTCCCAAGCTGACTGGATGAAAACTCAGTGGGAAAAAAAAAGAAAAAGAAAAACAAGTGAGAGTGTGCCAGTTAAGAGACAAATTGTTTTAAATGTGTGGGCAAAATCTGTGAATGACAGGTCATTCACTGAACTGGAAGAAGAGCCCTTGAGGTCTCTGTTGACAACTAAAAACAGGGCTGGACTGACCATGCTGGGACCAGCATAGCAATCCCTGAATCCTTTCTCCCATCTCCAGCTTCAGCTATGACTGACCTGGCCAGATCTTAAAAAACAAACAAACAAAAATAATAATTATTGTGCGCACGTGCATTTATTATCTTTTAGGATTCTGTAAATTACAGGCATTTCTCATTTAACGTTTACAGTGGTGTAAAGATAGTCATTAAGGGGCGGGCTCTGGAGGCAGATCTCCTTGGTTCCTATCTCCACTTGGCAACAGAATAAATGCATGGTCTTGAGAGAGTTGTGTAACTTCTAGAAACCTATTCGTTTGAGTATAAAATGGCCATAATATGGTACCTATTTTAAAGGCATGTTGAAGAGATTAACTGGATTTATATTGTTCATGGCTCTAATATATTATTACAGATAAAATGATTTGGACACCCATATTGTGGAGTTTGTGATCTTTAGAACACAACCTGGGCCAAAGTTTAGTCTAACTAGTAGCGGAAAAACAACCAGAATTATATGCCAAGTCCAAAGAAAATTGCTGTATTATTTCAATATAAACAGTAACTAGAACTAAGCTATCACAGTACAGCTCAGCTGAGATTCATCAAGAGGCCAACTTTAAGGATTAAATTTATAATCATGGATAATTACTACATCAATTATATGTAAATGGTGTTTTAAGGAGCTGAATAAAACAATTATTTGGTTAAGTAGTTTAACTGTTCCCTGTTATACTATTCACTGCTTCTTTATTCATAAATAATACACAGGTTAATTTCAGATCAGCCCATGAAATCTAAACTGTAACGAACTTCAAATTGAGGCCATACAAATTAATGAAGTGCATCTACCGAAGCTACCAAAAAAAGATAGAGGAGTAATAAAGAGCCAAGTCCACAGAGAAAGCTATTCACAGAAAGGTTATTTCTATACTCCAAAAAGCTGGGATATTCCCCCAAAAAGCAGAACAATGCCAGATACCCCCAATTTCCTGCGACTCCCCCACCCCACTCAGGTCCCCTGCAGCACAACCCACCTCGTGTCAGATTTTCCCTATGAGGCCATGGAATAGCCTTTCCTCCTTAAATCAAGAGCTGATTTAGTCCAGAAGCCAGCCCATAAACCCTGGGATACAGAATATGGGAGCGGAAAGGTAGGGAGAGGGGAAGAGAAAAGGAGGATAAGTGAGGAAGAAGAAGATAGTAAAAGGAGTGATTCTCTCAATCTCTCTCACACACACACACACACATACACACTCAGGTTAAAGCAAAGTGAAAATACTAATGCACACGGAAAAATATGCCTGGTGTTCCAAGTAGGGTTCCAACCACAGCAGGTATAATGCCTACTCACTAAGGAAATTGTTTTGAAATAATATGGCAACTGCAGAAAAAGGAATAAGATACAAGGAGATTTTTGAAGGCTTCTCCAATAACCAGTCCATGTTTGTCGTCATCTTTGTATTCCCACCCTGGGACAGCTCTTGATGCGTACTGCCTAGTTGGTATGAACATACAGAGTGTAACAGTCTTGAGGGCAGAGAAGATGTCCTAACTTTGAATTCCTCATAGCACAGAACCTGGTACTCAACTGAATGTGACCAGAAAACAAAATCTCTCACACTGCAAATTTTAGAAGAACTCTAATTCAGACCTCTCTGGCTGTTACATAAATACCACGTTGGACTGAACTTATCCTTGAACACTTTGACCCTTAAAAATAATTTGGACCGGGAAGTGGGAGAGGTTGGAATGGTGAGTTATTACTGTTTAATGGATACAGTTTCTGTTTGGGGTGATGGAAAAAGTTCTGGAGTTGGAGGGTGGTGATGGCTGCACGACCACATGAATAAACTTAATGCTACTAAACCGTACACTATTGATGGTTAAAATGATAAATTTTGTTATTTATATTTTACCACAATAAAAAAGAAACATGAAAGAAATAATTTAGTAGCCACAAACTAATTTGGGGCGAAAGCCTTGGATTATGAAATGAGAAAAGAAGAACTCATTAAATGTTATGCCCTCACCCATGGAATATGGGCCAATAAGCACTAGAATCTGAGTTTAATAATCTATCCGACTGAATAGTCACTGCTCTGTGACATCAAGCCCTCGGTCTCTTTCAGCTAAGATGTTAAACTCCCATTCTTGGAAGGGTTCCAAATGTGAAATACAGCTGCCGTGCCATATCAAAATCCTTTACCATTCTTGATATGTAGAAGGGTTTATTGGTTTATTGTTCACTTTAGCAAAGCTTTAAACTTTTCTGGTCTAAAACTGTTTGCAAGGAAAGAGAAAACTTAATATTGACTAAGTTACCTCGTAAGAAAAAAAATGTGATAAAACCAAATTTAGTTGAACTCTCTACCTTAAAAAAAAAAAATCACTTGACGTCAGCTTCTAAGGCAGGCATAACAATTTCTTAAAGAAAAAAATACAACCTAAATTAGTACACGTGTTATTAAAAATTAATGTGCATCCTCTCTTACGCACAACCCCCAAAATTATCAGAAAGTCAGATCATTCCAGAATTTTTCCATAACTTTTCGAGGCACTAAATAGCCATTTGATTGGTGGAAGAAGCTTCCAGGGTTGGACGTCTGTTAATAATGCTAAGTTAATACAACAGCTAGGATTGCTTTTCTCTTTATCACACATAACTGAGTTTATGGACAGCAGGAAAGAGGAGTGCTATGTTGGGAAGCAAAAAATGACACCGGTTCAGCTGCTTTCCATTATGTATTGGGCTTTTTTTGGTTAGGTGATCCAAGCAGTCATTTTTTCCTCATTCAGTTAGGGCCACTCCATCGAACTTACCTAACGTCCAAGCAAAGTAATATTTGGGCTTTGAGGCTTGCATGACAACATATAAGTAGCAAAGTCGAGTCGGAAAGTTTGCTTTATGAACAAACCAGTCATCAACCAGGCAGGTGACAGGGAAGGTCTTCGTGAGTGTCAAAAACAAGAGGAGGGACACCAAGGTCATGCACAACTTACGTATCACAGCTCCCTGAAAGTGGAGAGAAATAAATCAGTTTAACTATTCAGAAGACTCCAGTCAGAAGAAGACAATTTTGGCAAGGGCACATGAGGAACAAGGCTGTTCCAATAGCTCCTTTGGCAATGTTCCCTAGAAGGAGTAACAACAGGCATTCTTTCTCATGACACAAATGCCATGATGGGCTTATGTGCTATATTTAGATGCAGAATATACCCCTGACACTTGAGGACTGAATGTATCTAAAATGGAAAAAAACTTTCACCAGCAAATACTACCAGGAAAGAGTAGGTGGTTTTGTTACCCAAAACATAAGAAAAATAGATAATATTACATGGTAGTAACTTCATCAGAAAGAAAAAAACATTTGCCTTCCACTTCTATAGCCAGCAGAGCCAAGAAAATGAGTTTGAATCGCCAGCAAAGAGGACAGAGGCTTAGTTAAGGAGGGACCTGGGCATTTGATTAAATGTCTGCACCAAGACATGGCAGGTTAATAGAAAGCTTTAGAAACCTTCCAGGATGGATAAATGTAGCCTGCTCTGTGGTTAAGATGTACTGACATTTTAAATTCCTCAGGATGGAGTGATTTTGCCCAGTTCCCCTGGCATTCCAGGGAATGTCATTTAACACCAACACAATTATAGTTCCTAACTTTATAAAAACAGACTACTTTTATTTGTAATATAGGGATAGCACTGGCACCTCCCCCAGAGGGTGGCTTGGGGTTTAAGAGAATATTTACAAGGTACTAAGAATGGTGCCTGGCTTCCAGTTAAATGTTCACCACAATTAGCCACTGAAGGGGCACCAACTCATGGGTGCCAGACCCCTCCCATCAATGTGTATTTAGCCAAAAGGCAACCTCACCACTTCAGTTTCTCTGCACATAAAAATGCAAGAATCTCCTTGGAGAGTGATGTTAATTAAGACTCTCTAATAATATTTTCTAAATAAAAGCATGTAACACACGAAAGCACTACTGTGACAGACACTGCCTAGAAACACTTGTGGTTACTTTGATGTCTCATAGCAATGGTGACTTCACTCCTAGATTGTTTCAATAATGCAGTCGGAACTGAAACATTTTTCTAACCATAAAGTGCTGAGAGGAGCCAACTGTGTCAAAACTATCTGAAAATTCATGCTTAATTAAAAAATCACTTAAATTTTCAAATACTTAATTTGCCTAGCCTTTAACTACCATTTATGAAATATTTAATTATCTTCATTTTCTCTCTTATCCAATTTTCCCCATTCCTTCAATGACAAATTTCCCTTAAATATAGGATATGATCTAAATAAATTTAGCAAATTTGTAAAGTTCAGTAAATTATCCTATTGTAGACTAACTGGAGATTAATAAAATTCAGATTAAAATTAAAATATTATTTCTAAAAACCATATTAAAGCTAAGCAGGGTCGGGCCTGGTTGGTACCTGGATGGGAGACCACCTAGGAAGACCAGGTGCTGTAGGCGTAAAAAATAAGGGATTGTAAACTGACAAGGTTCTTGCAATCTGTGAGGTCAACCAAGGGTTGACTCGCCTGAAAAATAAGTAAATACATACATACATACATACATACAAACCATATTAAACTCTCCCAAAGTCAATAAAACCAAGCTTTGGGCATGCCAGGGTAAAACCGGTTTTACCCTGCAATAAGCAGGCTCTGCAATAAAAAACATATTTATTCTGATTCCCACTTCCTCCCCCTCCACCTTTTATGACATATTACCTTTGGCCAAACGTGAAATTCTATTCATAAAGACAAACACTCGAAATTGAATGTGTTAACTAGTACAGTGCCGAGCACATCATAGGCACTAAATATTGGCTGGTTGATTAATGGATTGATTGCTTTAATCTCCCAGCCAATGAGCTCCTCTGGGAAATAAATATCTGCTGCTCTAACACAGAGAGCAAATAAAATACTGATACTGGTATTTTAAACAAACGGGGGACGGTGGGAGCAGGGGTTATTGGACAAATTTTCTGGTAAACTATTTGGCTTTCTAAATTAGAACAATTATTAGTGAGAGTCAGCCCTGGCAGCAAAACTATTTTCTGGACCTCTGGGTAAATCTCGGCACTAAAAACTTACAGTGGGAGAAGGTTCTGGCAGGCTGTGGAAATCTTTTTGCTTCCAGTTCACCTCTAGCAACTTCATATGTGTATGTCTCCCCTCAATGAAGGCTATATAGTCCTTGAAATTGTTACAAGGGCCAGCTATGACACTCATGAAGTTGAGAAGGTAGCTTAAGTATTCCAAAAAAGAGGGTTTTACTCTGTGAAAATAAAAGTAAAAAGTTAAAATGTCTCCAGTATTTAATTTTTCTTCCATACTTGCAAATAAGCAAATCATAAACACAGGTGTTATCTTTATAGTTTTATTAAACGTAACATGATCTTGTTCTGTTTCTCTAAAAATCTGCTTGAGCGAAATCTTAAATCTTGTTGAAAGTAAGTTAATGAGACCAGTGGCTCCGAGAAGGTGCAGCATTCCGTGGCGCCCTCTGCTGGCCAATCACTACTATACACACAGAGGGTGGGGTCTAGGGCAAAGGCAACTCTGAGGCTAGGAAATGCTTTCTCATCAACCTTAGCTGTCTACAGGAGAAAATGAAGGTAAATATCAGGCAGTGTGGGAACCTGACCTATTGTTAGTTGATTGAGATGCTTTGAAACGGGAAAACTACCTCCTGAATGCCAAAATAAATGCAAAACAAATGATGGGTGGAACCAGTTTCCACTTGAAGAGGCCACACAAACTACCGCTGTAGAGTCTCATCTGTTTTGGCATCCAGACACGAGGTCCTGAACAACAGACTAGAGTGGTGGCAGGGAAGAAATTCGGTAGAAACCAGATCTGTGTAGTGTTTTAATGGCATTTTAGGGGGCACGTTCTTCCAGCAGGCTAGAATTGTGGGGAAAGGCTTCCTAAAATCCCATGGAAATTACGCCCTAATAGCATTTACACTCCCATAATGCTTAACAAAGAAATTGATTCATTAGACTCTTCCAATGGTTCTCCATTGCTCCAAGTCCCAATTCCTTAATGAAGGAATGAAGTTCTCAATCTCCTTGCCTCCTGGGACCCACCCTCTTCCCAGTTATCTTCTACTACTCTCCAGTAGGAACCCTTTTCCATGGCTGCAGCACCATCCTCAGTATGCTGCCCCATATGCCATTTCCATTCTCATGTTATTTTCCTACTTTGTATAGGCTCCCTTCCTCTCCAACACCCACCCTCTTTCTACTACACATCATCACTGGCCCAAGGCCACCTTCGACCTTCAGCCTTCCTCCTTCCTCCTTCCTATTTCCAGCCTGTATCTTTTATATCGCCAGCTCTATTTCCTATCATTTTTTTCATGCCAGCATTTAATCATACTGATATGTATGTATCTAATTGTTTCTTGAGGACCCAAAGACACATCCCAATAAAAATAATTCTGGAATAAATATAATAACCCCAGTGAAGGAGAATCCTACAAAACTAATAAAATTACAGATCCATTTACTCTTTGGCCCAGTAAGCAATCCCACTTCTTGGAATCTATCCTGTACCTATGCCCAAACCCATTTAAAATGACCTGTGGATAAGGTTATTCACAGCTTACCATTTGCCAAGCCAAAGACTGTTAGACAAACCAAGTGTCCATCAATAGGAGATTCGTTAAACAAACAATACTGCATTCATATAATGGAGCTTATATGCATATATTAAAAATGAGGAAGATCTCTAGATACTGATATACAAAAGGCTTGAGAAGAGATTGTTAAACTTACTTTACAGCAAGTCGATGTTGCTCAGCAGAGAGGTCTTCAGCTCTTTGACCTAGTCCTATAGAAAAGAAAAAATTTAGAAATGAGATGTTTAAAGTGAAGTAGATAACTAATTCTAAAGGACTTATAAAGCTCCTTCAAAAAAGTTGATTGATTTTTGTTTCATAAATCATAAAGGATTCCCGTATTCCATTTTTTAATAAACGCCCTGATCAAAGGGCTACCCGTAAGTACAACATGTGAGAAAGTCTCTCCAGATTCTTATGGAGAGAGAAGAATTCATGGGTTACTCTGATTTAATTCGCACAGTATAGCATGGATCCCAGAGAACCCTCCACATCTGCTATAATCCTTACAACGCTGTATATGTTTCTGTTCCTACATGAGAGAAGTAAGCCTGCCTTTGCAGCCTGCATCAGCGTAAATACCGCTCTGATAATGCTCGGTGCAGACACCTGGTACAAGCTAAGAGCATGGGTGTAAAATGTAATGCGGAAAGGAATAGGGGCTTTCCTCTTCCAAAACCCAGGAAAAGTAACCCTGAATGCAGGGAAGACAAAAAAGAATTATCAGGAGATTTTCTTCTTTTAAAACTCATCCATGCCAGACAAACTCCCAACCAAATCACATTTGTGCTGCCCATAATATGTATTTGTTAACTTAGCATCAAAGAAACTGAAGTGTTATTTCATAAGCGTTAGAAGTCAACTTTAAAACTGTATGTTCAGCTAAGACTGATACGGTCACAAATCATAAAGTCAACTCAAAAACATGCCTAAGAGAAGGCAGAGTGGTTCAGGAATTTACTTCCTCCTTCCACACACAGGAAGAAAAGACAAAGGCAAATAAACATTTTGCTGCATGTAAGGGATGTTCCAGAAAACAGGGTAAACTGAGAATGCTTACAAAGGTAAATTTAGGCAAAAAGCCTTTCAAAAAATTTTTTAAATAACCAAAAGGCACTATTAAAAAAAACACACACATTTTTCTAAAATCTCATCAAATAGTACATCTCTGGAAATCCCAGAAATTACTTTTAGCTATTGATTTATGTCGCTAATGTTAGTCTACAACCACAATACTGCGAGTGACTTTTCAGATACAAAAACATCGACCAAATCACCCCAGCCTGCCCAGGACTTTCCCAATTTCTACAGTGAAAGTCTCACATCCTGGGGAACCTCTCAATTCTGGGCAAACCAGGACAGTCGACCACCCTAGAAAGACTCCATCCTTGGTATAAAATTACCCGATTCTCTACAGAATGACTGAGTCACCAAGAATGAACTAAGAATACACCAGGTCACAATGAAATTAAATCAGTTTCCAAGCTTTAAGGAAAAACAAAAAGACTAACAGAGGTTGTAAATCTTCTCAACCTGTCAACACATAAAGAAGTTTCACCAGTCAGAAAGCATTTGCCAGAAAAGCACAAATCCCCAGAATATACTTTTAGGAATTGCACCTGCCTCCCCCGGAACCCAGTTTTAAAAGTGGAAATCACCCTTTCTGGCCATTTTCAGGAAGGGCCTAAATAAAGAAAATGTTCAGTTTTAATACAAACAGAAGATCCTTTCTTCTTTCAGCTTTTTATAGATTATTTTCTAAACCAAAACAAAACAAAACAAAAAAACAAACCTAGCATCCAAAAATGGTTAACTAGCCAATGTTGCTTTTTATTACCTCATGAGTTCCTCAGAGATTAAACCAATGAAAAGATGCCATTTTTTCTTAACAGATTCCAAATAAAGAGCAAAGCGCACCGTAAATTAACTTAAATTTAAAACATTGTAAAAGTAAACAGGAAACCTACTGTTCTCAATGCACATATTTCAGCAAATGTAAGCTACAGATTCAGGAGGGAAGCAATAAATAATAGCTGGGAAAGTAAAAAGCTATGATTAAAAAGGCCTGCAAATTTTGGACAAGATATAGCAAGATCCGCCAGCGCTGTCTAAACTGGGGACTGTGTCTAGTGTATAAAACAAAGTCAGGCTCACACACTTGGAACAAAAAGAAGGGTCGTTTTTCTTACCATCATGAATTTGGAATGCCAAGGTTGTGATCTTCTGAGTGACAATCATCAGAGGCCTAAAAGGAAGAAAGAAAATAATCAAGATTGGCAGAAGTGCCACTGGAAAAAAACTTTTATTCCATTTCTTTGCATGATGATTTTTCCTTTTAGATTATTAAGTAAAATACAAAAACATTGAATTCAACATAAACAATTTTTACTTTCCTTCCAAATCACTTGAAATAAGTAGATATAACAAAACTGAACAACAAGATCACACTAGAAAGTCCCTCTTGAGCTGTCACTCAAAGCATAAGTTCCAGGACTGTCCCCATCAGCATGGCCAGCAGACTGTTAGAAATGCAGGATCTCACATTCCATTCCAAAACCAGAAATTAAGAATCTACATTTTAGCAAGATCTCCAGGGATTATGAATGCACATTAAACTGTGAGCAGCACTGGTTTGGGGTACATAATCCAGTGTCCTGTTTCCACCTGGATGAGATATGTATTTTGGCTCTAATATGCTCTGTTCTAATAAAGGTGATTCTTCCATGCACACATGGTAAAAGATACACTGGTAAAATGCAGCTGCCTGTAAATAAACCACTGAGTGACTAAAATATAACACCAACCTCAATTTGAAAAAAGCCAACATGGTTTTCTTGATATAACACCAAAAGTACAAGTAACAGGTATCATTAAAAATTTTTCGTACTCCAAAGAACACACACACATCAAGTGAAAAGACATTTCACGGAATGCATGAAAACATGTACAAATCATACATCTGTAAGAGACATGTACTAGAATATACAAAGAACTCTTACAACTCAAAAATAAAGACAAATAACCCAATTGAAAAATAGCCAAAAGATCTAAAAGGTCATTTCTCCAAAAAGATATACAAATGGTGAACAAGCACATGAAAAGATGCTCAACAGCAATCGTTCATCAGAGAAATGCAAATCAGAACCAAAGAGATACCACATCTCAAGCAATAGGATAACGAGAATCCAAAAAAAAAAAAACAAAAAACAAAAAACAACTATTGGCCAGGAGGTGGAGTACTGGAGTGGCGGAACCCTCATTCATTATTCGTAGAAATATTAAATGGTGCAGCTGCTTTAGAAACAGTCTGGCAGTTTCTTGAAAGGCTAAATATAGAGTTACCATATGACCTGGACCTTGAAGAAGCCAGACACAAAAGACCACATATTGTGTGATTCCATTTGTATGAAATGTCTAGAATGGGCAAATCCACAGAGGAATGAAGTAGACTGCTCGTTGCCTAAGGCTGGGGGGATTAGGAGGAAATGAGGAACGACAGCTAATTCATACATGTTTCTTTTAAGGGTGATGAAAATGTTGTAAAATTAATTGTAGTGCATGGCTGTACTCTGTAAATTTACTCTGTGAATTATATTAAAAACCACTGAATTGTATACTAAAATGGGTGAAATGTACAGTATGTGAATTGTATGTCTAATAAAGCTGCAATTTTTAAAATACACCTGTTTTTCCAATTGCCTACCTTAGTTTAGTGCCTTTAGTAGCTCTATTCTTGCCCAAAAAGACAAGATAAAATCCCATGGCTCTACCTACCATATTTTCCTTCAAACCTACTGGTTTTCTGATCTCCATTTTTTTATGGCTTCTTACTGAATTTGCCATTTCTGATCTGTATGAACTGATAGCTCATTTAAATGGAATACTGAGGCTTTGATCAATGTTCTATGGAGGTGTGCCTGGGATGACCCCAGGATGCCACACAGCATCTGTGCCCTGAGCTGAGGCCAGGTCCAAGTGTGTGGGAGGATGAGATCGGACACAAACCATCTTTAGGTCAAGTCTGATGTGTATTAATTGCACTTAGCTACTTCTTTGTGAGTCCATTTTCCTCTTTAATTCCTCTCTTAATTCCGATTTTCCATCTCTTTAAAAAAATAAGCACATAATTTCTTAAACTATCAACATAAGTTAACAAGATAAAGTATTTTAAAGTACCAACAAATACCCTTCAAAATCTGAACACCTACAACAAATTGTATATCTTACTTGCAAAAGCCCAGTGGCCAGTGGCATCGCTTGAAATAAGATTCCAAATGTTGTGTGAGGCTAAGAGAAGGGGAAATGAGTATGACTGCAAAAGGAAAGGGCACCTGCCAGGACGAGAGAGAAGTAAATGTGGCAAACAAGGAGCCTCCGAGGCGGTCATTCTAGAGCAGCAAGACATGCTCATAGCTAACAGTAACGTGACTACGCTCTTTCACATTGAAATAAATAACTGCTCTTCCAGAACACTGAGGTTTGGGTCCTAGAAATAAGGACTACATGGAAGCTTTCTATAAGACCAAGTTGGATATACCCTTGCAGCTCACCTTCTCAATACTGGCCAAGATCTCCGACCCATAATGCATAATAGATGCCAAGCGCTCTTTTTCTTGAAAGGGATTGCTCTAAGCATCACATTCAAGGTAGTTTCAAGGATGACTTTCAAAGCCATTCTTTCAAAGAATAGTTTTCTCTCCAAAGACTTTTTGCCTTCTTCCTCCCCCCACCGCCCTCCACTGAAAGTCCTAGGAATCAGTAATAGGACCTCGGCTCCCAGTCTCCCTTACACAAATGTCAAGTATAGAGTTTTTAAAATTTGAGGCACACTCTCTGGTGACTACACGATTTGCAAACCAAGTAAGTTTGCAATTTAATTCAATTTAATTCATAACTTCATTTTTAAAGGGCCTAAAAAATCAATATATCAACAAAGACCAAAAAAAATGTGTCATGGAATTCGCCTACCCTTCTGTCTCTATAGAAATATAGCATTTGTTTCCTCTATCTGGGGTTGGATTTAATATATTCTATAATTAGGCACACGTTCAGCAAAGCATTTGGTAAGCGATATTCACACATGCAGTGGCCATAAGAACACACCTCTCAAATTGGTTCTGAGGGAGCATAACTAACTGGCTCCAGCTGCGCCCTCTGATTCTACCACCTCATTTGCACTGAGCCCATGCCTCTAAGCTAATGACTGAACACAGCAGGGGACCCAGGCAGGACCCTCTCTACAAAGAGTGGTACTGCTATACCAGGGGAATTTTAGCTCAAAGACTTTCCCATTGAACTTGCCAAAACTTTCTTAGAACTGCATTGCAGTCAAGACCTCTCTTCCTTCCGTCCCCCTCTCGTCTCAGGGGTCAGACATGTATTCCAACCAATGGCTCTCCCACCCTCATCCAGGTATTTGCCTCCTGGTTTTCCCTCACAGGCATTTCACTCAACAAATCTCTTATACTTCTGCTCTCATCTTGGCATCCGCTTCTCAGAGAACTCAGACTAATGCAAGACATAATACTGACTATCTAGATCAATGCCCATAAATAACAATTATTCAATATGAAATCTGCAACACTGAGTCGATGTAAAAATTAAGTCTTTAGGAAAAAATGTCCCTTTTTGGAACGAAAATATTAGCAGCTATTGATCAAATATTGTTACATCATCATCCAGACTATACATTCAACAATACACTGCTTCTGTTTTAAACATCTAAAAAGGTTTCTAGCAACCTAAGAAACAACTCACACATAACATCGTGGCTTTATAAAACACAATACACTAATAACTTATGAAAAAGCAGATCTAAAATCCACAAACTAGAACTAGAACCCATTCACTGAAAGGAAAGAAGTTATAATTCTCCAACATTCTTACTTTTCCAGGGGCATTAGGAGGAGCACTCCGGGCCTTTGCTCTTGTTCAAAGTCTAAGATACTTTTTCACTGATCAATTTATTTAAACTTATGGCTAGATCAGATGCCAAACTGAGATCGCACAAGTTACTGAGATTCGAGAGTCAAATCTGTAGAGTTACTGACTTAAGATAAAACACAAATTCGTGTTGTATTTAAATCAAAACATAATATAATCTAATACATGTCTGTTGGTTTGTGGGTGGAGCTCATGCTTTCTTTTTGTGAAAATGCAAACCCAGCATACACAAGCACACACTACCAGCACAGGAAGGACACAAGAGGCTCCTTGATGCAGCCAAAGAACTTCCTTAGGACAATGAGGCCTCTGAACTTGAGCTACACTCAGATTTTCCACCTCCTGAGAAGTATGCCCTCTATCCTCAGATTTGTACATGCCCGCTGTCATGGGCCCTTTACTTGAATCCATGGAAAACATCTGACCAATCTGAAATAAGGGTTGAGTTCAGCATGGCTGAGGTAGGGCCACTCTGTTTTTGTCCTATGAATTTTTTTCGTAATTTAAAAAAAAAAGGCCAAAGAAAATCTTTTTTCTTCCTGCACCTATAATCATTAGTTGAATTTGGATAAGGAAATATAGGGGGAAATGAAATAAGTAGAACAGGCAGTTGGAGATGTGTTTAGAATCACAAGAAAGACAGAACAATGTCATCCCTCCCACTCCCACCCCAACACACACACAAAATCAATGCCTTCTGATACAGACTTTGGGCAATGTACCAGAAGTGGTACTCTTTATCCATTTCAATTCCCCATATCAACTCTCAACAAAAAAATAATCTGTCTTTAAAAAAATCAAACAAAACTCAGTTCTGAGCAATATTCCAAGGAGACCTACCTGTTTTACCTTAATCTTTGGACCTAAAGTGGTTAAGTTCTCTGTCCTGGTAAAGCTAGGATGGAACAATGAGATAATTCAGTCATCAAAAGAGCCAACTGATCATAGAGCTGGCTGGCCAGCTTCAAGCTAGATCTAACATTCAAGGATCTTATTTTCCCCAACCAGTCATTTTAGATCCAAAAAATGAGACTTTATATTTGTATTACTTCTTTGTCTACAATACAAATCCACATGTAATCATACTAGGAAAGTAAAGAGTCCTGCAAGCATGAAGTTTGGCAGGCTGGGAGAATATGAGCGAGAACAACAAACTTCCAATCAGCTGCAACCTAGGCTGGGACTGCCATCTTGCAGAATAACCAGAGGTGCCAAAGATACAATGCTAATTGTGCAACCCGTAGCTGTGACCCAGCCATGAAGGAACAGAGGAGTACCTCCGCACTCACTCTGCTTCTGCCCTGCTGTACCCCCTGCTTCCTGGATTAATGAAGAGGCAGGTGATGATATTACAACTTTAGGGCAACGTTCTCAAACTCCTATCAACTGTGCCAACCTTGGAGAAGAAAACAAGGAATTCCAAGAGTCACAGCAAAGGATGCTCTTAGCTCCATCAGGCTTCCTAGGGCTGCACCTAAAGGCAGTGGGAAGTCCTCTGGACTCAGAGTTCGTAGTATCTGTTCAGAACCATCCAGTGGTCAATCCGAGTAGAATGGGCTTTTCGTCTTTCCACTTATCTTTTCAAGGATTTCATCTCTATACTTGGCCCTCAACAACAAAATCACCAGTTCTCCATTTTAACAGAACCCATCAAATATACTTCAAATAACTTATACTTGTCTTCAAAATTAAACTCAAAGTGACTATGCTAATTATTGAAAAGCTGGCAGCAGCCTAACAGAGAAACATGAAATAAGCTAATCTTAAAATCTCTTTGCAATATTTTTTTTCCATCTTACAGAACACAATTATTTACACATACTGAGCTGGTTAGATGGAGTGATCAGAATGTCGTAACAGAGAAAAACATTTCCCATGGAACTAACAATACAGCAAATGATCACCACCACTAGCAAAAGAGTGCAGGCAATTGATTTCTATTTTGAGTAACAAAAAAACACAATAGAGGAACAGGGAACACAAACTTCTGTAAGCTACAGTTCACCATAATATGCATGCAAATATATTTAAATAACATTTAGGATTTCTCATTATAATCATATAAAAGAACAATTATTAAAATCACCAATAAAGCACCCCCTACAAAACCAGTCTTAGCATCTTTATTATTTCCTTCCACTCTTTTTCTACACGTCCTTATTCATAAAAATGTAATCTCAATACATGTATTTGTTTTGTGGTTTTGATTTTCCTTTCTCTTGTAAGCATTTTCCAGTGTCATTATTTGAAGACATCTTTTTCAATGGATGCATTTAAGTACCACCATTTAATCATTCACCTCTTTTGGACCGTTTAAGATGCTTCCAGTTTTTCCCTAATATTGACAACAGTTGAACATATTTATGAATAAATTTCCTTAAGGTCACTAGGTTCCTAGGATTTTATCCTATTATAGGATATGAACGTTTAAAAAATTCTTTTGCATGTGGCTTTCTACTTTTTCCAGCACCATTTACTGAAGATTTCTTTTCTCCATTGTATGTTTTTGGCTCCTTTGTCAAAAATTATTTGCCCATATATATGTGGGTTTATTTCTGGGCTCTCAATTCTGTTCAATTGGTCTGTGTCTTTCCTTTGAATTTCTGTAAAATCCACTGTAACTTCTCTTTTATTTCTGATTTTGTCTGTCTGTTCTCTTTTTTCCTCAGTGAGTTTAGCCAGAGATTTATCAATTAGAATGAAACTAGATTGCCATCTGTCACCATACACCAAAATTAACTCAAAATGGATTAAGGACCTGAATATAAGACCTGAAACAATAAATTGCATAGAAGAAAACATAGGTACTAAACTCATGCACCTTGGACTTAAACAGGATTTTATAAATTTGATCTCAAAGGCAAGAGAAGTAAAAGAATAAATGAATGGCACTATATCAAACTAAAAAGCTTCTGCAGAGCAAAAGAAACCGTCAACAAGGCAAAGAGGCAACCAACTGAAGATATTTGCAAACAACACCTCCAGTAAGGGGTTAATATCCAAAATATATTAAGAACTCATACAACGCAACAAATTCAGTTAAAAAATGGTCAGAGGACCTGAACAGAAACTTCTCCCAAGAAGACATACAAACGGCCAACAGACACATAAAAAATTGCTCAACTTCACTAGCTATTAGGGAAATACAAATCAAAACCACAGTGAGATACCACCTCACATCTGTTTAAATGGCTGTTATCAATAAGACCAGTAATAACAAATGTTGGAGAGGCTGTGGGGGAAAAAGGAACCCACATATACTACTGGTAGGAATGTAAACTGGTACAGCCACTATGGAAAACAGTATGGAGTTTCCTCAAAAAGTTAAGAATAGAATTACCATATGATCCAGCAATCCCTCTTCTGGGTATCTACCCCAAAAATTTGAAAACATTTATCTGTTTAAATTGCATCATTATTCACGGTGGCCAAGACACAGAAACAAGGAAAGTGTCCTTCGATAGATGATCAGACAAAGAAGATGTGGTACGTACAGACCATGGAATATTACTCAGCCATAAGATGAAATACTGCCATTTGTGACAACATGGATGAATCTTGAGATAATCATGCTCAGTAAAAGAAGTCAAAGTTGAGAGCCATATGACTTCAAGCTGTATGTGGCATATGAAACTGAAAGCAACAAATGAACAAGACAAACAAAAACTCATAGACACAGACGATTTAGTGGTTACCAGAAGGAAAGATGGGGAGGTAGAAAAGGGTAAAGGGGGTCAAATACATGGTGATGAAAGTAGATTTCACTTTGGGTGGTGAATATGCACTGCAATATACAGATGTATTATGGAATTACACATTTTAAACCCATATAATTTTATTAACCAATGTCACTACAATAAATTTAATTTTAAAAAATGTACTAGGCCACAAAAAATATCAATTGTTTAAAATGTATAGCTCAACTGCCTTCCAGAGGGTTGTACCAATTTATCCTCCCACTAGCAGTATATAAGAGTTCTCATTTCATAATGTTTTCAAAAACACATGGGCAACTCAAATTGCCAACATGATGGGAGAGAAATTATCTGCCTGAATCTGGCCTAGACTGCAAAAAGGAAGAGTTCTTGCTGCTCCCCTCAAAAGAGACTCGATTTGCTCCCTCTGTGAGAAAAAAAAAGAATCAGTTCAGTATCACGAACTTAAAAGGAATCAGGTACCAACTTTATTACAAGCAATTGTTGAGCTTCCTCCAGAAAAACGATACATGTTCTAATATCTTTAATAGTCCACATTCACAAAGAGAACATGGAGGACATTCACCACTACATGTACTGATATAAATTGTATTAGCAGCACTAATAAAAATGTATCTCTGTGCTATCCTCATCATTAACACCAGTCTAGCCCATGAAAACTTGATTACTTTCATAAAAACTTTCAAGCACCAAAATAAAGTACAAAGTTGTGTTCCTCCAAATTAAAAACGTGTGTGTGTGTGTATATATATAGTTTAACATAAACACTAATCTAATCTCACTCCATTCAATTCCTATGTTCTTATTCTAAAGGTGTATAACATATGCTAGCACTTAGGTTTGCATGCATGGTCAAAAGAGAATAACTACCACATCGGACTGCTTTAAAACACTAGGTTCAATTTCAGAATACTACTTTATTCTTCAACAGAATCCTAAATATTTTTATCCTGAAATAAATAGCAGTGTTAAATTCCATTCTGAAGGAGAACCTGTGGTTGCTTATATGCTTGCAATGAGAACAGACTGGTAAAGAATCTCTTTAATTGAAATTTGTAATTTAAAACATCTTGCCAATTTCAGGTTGTATGTACCTCTCCAGTTATGTTAACAGACATTGTCCAAGAAGATGGATTGACTTCAGTGAGGCACTGTGCATTTATGGTGGCAGAGGGAAATGCTGCTTAATAAGGCCCTATAATTTAAACAAACAAACAAACAAAAAACCACACATACCTCTAAGAATGTACAAAATGGCCACACAGCAATTACAGAACTAAATCACATGCAATTTACAGGTAGAAGATTTTTTTTTTTTGTATGCTTTTCCTAACAACAGTGTCCTTTCTAGTTTAAATAGTCAACCGTTTTGTGGGTAAATCAGAGATTTCTTAGCACAAGGAGATCCAAAAATGCCAGAGAACAAACATCACTTGAGGAAATTTATGACTGTGCTGCTGAAAGTAAAGTTGACAGGAACCGATATCCATCGTCCCCTAATGTCAAACCCCAAATCCACCATGTTCACAAACATTACTATTAACCACAAATGCCCTTTATTTTTCTCTTTGGTAACTTTCCACAATTGCGATTATACTAAAAATGGTGTAACAATCATTCAAAAGTTTATGGTTTTATTAATAAAACCAATGGAGAAGGTATGACAAGAGCAGGGAGAGATGTGACCAAAAGAGGCACCTTCACTCTGCATGATCAGGAGTAGGGGACAGTTGTTAGCTCATCACAGATATACAATCATGAAACAATGTGTATTAGTGTCCTACAGCTGCCATAACAGATTACCACAAGCTACGTAGCTTAAAACCAGAAACTTACTGCCCCACAGTTCTGGAGGCTGAAGTCTGAAATCAAGGTGTTGGCAGAATTGGTTCATTCTGGAGGTGCTGAGGGAGGATTTGTTCTGTGCCTCTTCCTGACTTCCTAGCTGACAGCAACCTCTGGAGTTCCTTGGCTTATAGCCAAAAACTCTCATCTCTGCCTCCATCTTTACATGGCCTTCTTCCCTCTATGTCTGTATCTCTCATGGTCTTCTTATAAAGACACCAGTCAGAATGAATTTAGGGCCCACCTTAATCTAGGTGTGTCCTCATCTAGTTACATCTGTAAAGATGCTATTTCTGAACAGGGACATATTCTGAGGTTCCGGGGGAATACTAATTAAACCAGTACATGATGATATGCTTACATCTGAACTTTCTATATAAATTTGAAATAGATAACTGTACATTCATTCTACAGTCTTTGCTCACACCTATCTCCTCTGTGTCAATACACAGGGTTCTTAATCGATGTCTGCTGAATGATGAATGAATGAACCTTTGGATGCCGGACCAAAGCCTTGGAGTGTGGATCTACTGAATGATAGCATCTCTCTTACATAAATCCCCATCCACTCTCTCCAGTCATTTCCTCTAACATGAACTGAGAAGGTAAAAGTAAAGTTACTTGCAAAACGATCCAAGTGCAAAACTTAATTTTTATAATCCTCCCCCACATCCTTTCAGCATTCTCACCCACATTTAATTCAACAGCTATTAATTTTAATATACTAACTTGTTTTGGTGGCTTTCCGAAGGACCCAACTTAGATTCAGAGAAACCATTTTCTCCCCTTTCATATATAATCAGTATATACACACACACACACACACTGTAATAAACAAGTTTGGAAATAAACACATACGACACTAGTTAAGCATACAAATGAATTGATGAAAGCAGAAGTTCCCATTTCTGCCAACTACAAACACTCCATGCACCAGGGTCTCAGTGAGTATGATTTAAAAGGCAGCTGGCAGCACCAGCCATTGAAAGCCAAGTGCAAAGTCCTAAATGCAGTAACTGGAGGTCGAGGAAGGGGATTGGGGAGGGGGTGGTGGCAATCAGGGAAAGCTTTGTAAAGCAGTAATCTTTTAGCTGGCTTTTGGAAAATGAAGTAAAAGATTTCCACCTAGACAAGGATGATAAATGCTCCTCTAATCAGTGGAATGAATAAGGCAGAGGCAAAGAGACATGGACTAACCTAGCATGTGTGTGGACCACAATGTTTTGGCATTGCCGCCATCTGCAGTGCAGAGTGGGAGGAGGAGACAGATGAGGCAGCTCCAACTCATGATGGAGTTTTTTTGATATTTTAGAACCTCATTCTGGTTGGTATAGAGACCAGAGGCCGGAAAAGGGGTAAGAAAAAGGATGGCCAGTTAGGAAGGTTACAGACATGTGGTGGTCCAGGGTGGTGGCAGTGGGCACATGTAGCAATGGATGGAGCATAGTGACAGCCAGCCTACAGACCTGATAGGACCTGGTGACATAGGATGTGGGTGGTAAGAGAGGGTGCTTTCTGGGACCTCCATAGGCACCTGTCTCACATTCTTGTGCTCTTGCAGAGCTGTATCCTCTGCCTGAATATCTTTCCTCCTGCCTAAATGTCTGTGGCACCTGGCATTGTACCTACCATACTGGGGACTCAAAAATTGTTGCAGAAATGAATGAATATATACTTTTGTGCCCTAAAAAGAAAAGACGATATAGATGAGAAATAAGTAATAATCTACTTTGGGCTAAAGTCAACATTTTTTGTTCAATATCCCAACCAATTATGACTGAGGAGCTGTTTGAGGCTTCTAGAAACACTGAATAAGAACTGAAATACTAAAGTATTTAATTCATTCATTTATTGAACACCTATTTAATGCCAGGAACTAAGTATTGGGGTGGAGGGCATGGCTCTGAGGTGAAACCCAAAAAATAAAGTTATGATCATCATTTAAATTACTTTTAAAGCTATAACTTCCCAGCTATATTATTATCTCTGTTGGGCCCATATTTTCCATATTTTGCTAGCAACACACCTTATTAAAAAATAAGTTTGTGAACTTATTTCAGAAAAATTGAAAAACTGCTCCACAACCTAGGGGAAAGGAATGTAGAAAAGAAACAACCCAAAGAGGAATAAGTAACATCCAGAGGCCTAAAGGTAAGAAGAACAGATACAGGAAAAGCCAGTCTGAGGCCAAACCATGGTCATGGGAATTTTGATGCAACAGTCTTTGTGTCCCAGAGCAACATTCTCTTGCCTTCCACAACTTGCAAAGTTCACAGAAATGAGCTGTGAGGTGTAAACTCTGTTTTTTACTGCCAATTCTCCAATAACTCATCCAATGAAATGTAGTTCAACCCGAGGGGAGAAGTCAGGTTCTCCCTGACCCTGGAGAACAGAACAGAACTCTTAAGAAAGTAATGTGGATAATATACAATGTGTTATGAGGAAAAACTCTGCTTTAGTATCCATTCCTCAAGACTCATGAAAAGTTGTTATTGAACAAACATCAACAAGACACAGAATTTTCACTGATCCATCCACAGTCTTCACCAAGGTGACCAATCAGGAAAAGGCTGGCCCATTAGGTTAAGGCCTGGTGACAGAGAACATGTTTACAACTAGTACCGACACCCCCACTGTGCCAGGCATCGCCTTCCAGTCACTGGGAGTCTCGCAGATGCAGGGAGAGCAGCCAGGAGGCACTCGAGAGAGTGGGGTAGCAGCTAGGATAGAAAAATTTCTGTATTATTAACTAGTAAAAGATAAACACCAGCCTTGTGTAAGGACCTTAGAATAGGGGTCAGCAAACTTTTTCTTTAAAGAGCAAGATAGTAAATATTTTAGGCTTTGCACAGGTCATATGGTTTCTGTTCACAATCACTCTGCCGCTGTTGTGTAAAAACAGCCAGAGAACACAGATAAATAAGTACCTGGTTGTGTTGCAATGTAACTACAAAAACAAGTAGTAGAAGAAACACGGCTCACAAGCTGTAGTTTGCTACCCTGCCTAACACAGCAGAGCTCATAACACAGTCCTAGACAGCAATCAAATCTTCACCCTTAACCTCATTACCGCAGTCTCACCAACTGATTTAAACAGCTACCCATGATTCTGATGTGCACACTTGATCTTTACAGACCCCAAGAGAATGCATCAATGCTGGCAGCCAGACCCGCCACCCCCCCCTTCCCCCGCACACACACACACATTAAGATACTCACCCAGAAAAATCTGTAGTGAGAATTCCATAGTGAAAGATGTATATTCTGCTGATGTGGCATATCGTAAGGTATCCCATTGCTACAAAAAAGGAGTATCTGAAAGCAAAAACACAGGGGATCAGATTATTATGCATGACAATATACTCAATTTTGTCTACTTCCCCTCCCTCACTCCCTCACAAAGTCCTGTCTGGTCTACGTACAGCCTAATCCAGCCCTCGCCTCACCTTCCCACCAGCTGCTCTGAGCCGTTCATCTCCTCACCTGAACCACTGCAGTACTTCTTAGCTTTGGCAGAATGGAATCACCTGAGGATCATTACAAACTACAGATGTCTGGGCCCCACTCCCAGATATTCAGGTTTAATTGGTACAGGGTGAACCTGGCAGATGTAATTCCAATGTGCTGCCAGAGTTGAGAACCACCAACCTATAAGGTCTTGCCCTCAGATTCTCTTCACAAACTGTATTTACAGGATGATCTTCATAAATGCAAGTCATCATCATGTGCCAACCACTCCCTTCCTGAAACATTTTGTTCTCTTGGCTTCCATTCTTTTTTTCTTCCCACTTCTCTAGTTAATTCTTCCAAGGCTCCAGCACAGCATATCTTCCTCCACCTCCTGGAGTTGGCTTTCCCAGTGGTCTGTCCAGAACCGTCCTTGTCCATGCCTGAGGCTTCAATTATCACCTACTCCATTATCACTACTCCCTACCTTCCTTCACAGACCACCCTGACCAGCCTATAGTATAAACGAGCAACATATGTACATATACATGTACACACACATATACATACACACCCACACACACACATGTCATTCAGAACATTCATCAATTTGTAATTATAAAGATATGTGATAATCTGATTAACCACTGTCTCCTTTGCTAGACTGAAAGTTCCACGAAGGCAAGAATAATCACGTGTGTTTTACCATAGCCACCTCCTGTGTGTCGAATGAACAAAACTAAATAAATGTTATTTGTCTCAAAAGTCTCCAATGGATCCCACTATCTAGTCACATCAAACTCCTAAACACAGCATGCAAGGTGCTTCCCACATTAAGCTCTACCTCACCCTTCTGGCCTCACCTCCAGCCACACTCCACATCCACCTTATGTTTCAACTACACAGGACTGCTCGCTTTCCATAATTATATCCTACATTTTCAGGCCAGATGTCTTTCTGCAAGCTCCTTCCTCTGCCTACAACTCCTTTCACCATTCCAGAGTCTATCTGAGAGCTGCCTAATTGCCAGATAAGGCGGCTGCAATGTCATCTGGCTTGGTCTTGCTCCAGATACCCCACCCCCCACTCCCAGCAAAATTCATTGCTCCAGTGCCTGTATTTCTCTAGGGCTACCTACTAGCATATATAATTATTACTAAAATGTGTGTGTGTATGTGTGTGTGTGTGTGTGTGTACACACATGTATATATATATATATACACACACACACATTTTATATATGTGTATATATATACAGATATATATACACACACACACACATACATATACATACATACATATATATATATGTGTATGTATATATCTGTTTCCCCACTCACTGTGACCTTGGGCATCCCAACACTTGACCGGACACACAAGAGGGGTTCACTACTATTAGTTGAAATGAACTGAAATGACTACATTAAGCATTTTCAATGGTTCAAGAGCCCATCAGAAACATGCATTCAGAAAGTATAACTTTTAAGCATATGTCATAAAACAGGAAAGATATGTATTGATATTAAATTATGTTGAAATTCGCAAATTCACATTAAAACAACTCATGAAGACTAGATCAACCTAAGAAACAGTAAATAATATAGATAATAAAAATTTATTTAAGTAACAAGAGAGAGCCAGATAATGAGTGCGAAAGAGTTCTGTAAGCTCTAAAGCACTATATAACTTTAGTTCTCTTTACCAATATTTGCAAACAAAGATGTTACTACACAACAGATTTTTCCATACCCTGAGTTCATCCTTAACCTTTCTCAAACCAGGAATATGGTGAACAAAGCAAATGGCTAAGAAAAAAACAACTCCCTCAACAGCTAAGCAGAATGGAGTCAGGCTGTTTTGCCTCCAGCACCTATTCCCTTTCTCCAGCCGGTTCATGAGGGTCAAGGCAGAAGCACAAACCAGTCAAAAGACAGATTCTTCCAGGACCATTTCAAATGCAGCCATACCTGCTACTGCTTCCGTTTTAATAGGAGCTAGACTCATACCTTCCCCTCCCCTACCCCACCCAGAGAGAAAAGTAAGTTCAATTCAATCGTTATAACATGATCCACCCATCAAGGATGGTGCCAAGTACTATGTCCCAATGCAACAGGGCAATGCATTCATGCCCTGGACAAATCTGAAGAATCTAAGGAATCCAGAAGTAGTAGAACATGTATTCTGGAGACAGACCAGCATGAGTTCAAATCTCAGCACTAGTGAAACTAATCTGCAGTGTGAAAAATTGGGATTTTAGGAAGGAGGGCTGTGGTAGAGAGTGGGACATTTGTAATGGTAATAGTCCCCTTATTGACCTGGGTGGTGGGCACATGTGTGTATTCACTTTGTGAAAATTCATCCAACTGGATACTTATTTACCTCTCTGAGCTTTCATGTCCTCATCTCAGAAAAAAAAAAAAATCTATCCCACTGAGTTGTCCTAAAAAGAATATATTTGCAACAGTAACTAACAATATATTAAATGATATACTAAATAAGTTTATACATTTAAAATAATGAAATATATTCTAAAGAGGTTGGCCTGGCACTGGGCACAAAACAGACACTCCAAAACTGGTGACTGCATCACCAAGTTCTCACACAAGGCCTTCTGTCCTAAGAGATACGAACTATATTCTGTTCCATTTGGCTAATTTATGGTAAATGAATGCCTGTTGTGTCTGCCCAGCATAGGGGCTTGGGAAGGAAACAGTTGGTGCCCCAAAGACTCTAGACCAATCTTGAATAACAATGGTCAGTCCAAAAATGGGTTAGTTCCACATGGCAGCAAATACTAACCTTCCCCTCCTCTTCCCAGCCATATGACAGGACCCTCATAACTGGCTCAGTGAAGGGAAGAGAACTCACAAAGATTCATGAAGTCCTGGTCTTGAAAAGAACTTAAGTTCAAACTACCACAAATACCACATTTGAGAGGTGGGAAACCTGATATACAAAGAAGCTGTGACTTGTCTGAATTCTGAATTCGCACAGATAGAGGCAGATTTCTTTACTCCTGGTTGTTCTTTCCTGCATCAACAAGAGACAACCTCCATCCACTGGGAACGGAACCACTCCCTACTTTTGCAACCACACAAGCTAAAAAAGAGGGGAAAAACTTGCTCTGGCGTCCTTTCTTTTTGGTCTTATGACACGGCTCTCTGCTACCACAATATTATTGTCTGCCTGTAAACTATTCAGCTCTGCCAAGGCTGGAGTATTCCATTCCCAGTCAGATACTAACACAGCAATCCTGGGCCTGGCACAGAATGAGTGTGCATGTCAGTCCTTCGCCCTCTGAAAAATAAACCACACCCCATCAGCATCACACAAGTATGGGGAGAGCTGACAAATTATTTGTAAGAAAATGTGCTAGAGAGATGCAACATTTCTATTAATCATTTCACTGCTTCCAAAATTAAGTTTGGGGAAAGCCAGCCATTTTTACTCCCCGCCCCCACCAACACATACACACAATTAAAAAAGGGGGGGAGGTGGATTTTTGTCATAAAAGAAAGCATTTCCAAAACCCATTCTTTCCCAAGTAGAAATGTGGATGTCCTACTTCCCTTCTGAATGACATGGTCCCCTTCAAGGAGAGCACTTAGAAGAGAGATGATTAGAATTGAAATTCTCAGAGCTCATTTGGATACTAAGTTGAATAACTACCAAATTTCAAAGCATGCAAAAATATTTTCCCTTGAAAATCAGAAATTTATCTGCAGTAATTATGACACACTGAAAATTTAATTTCGATGCTTTTAAGAAGGAAAACTATTGTGCTAATAGTCTTAATAATGAAAGAGCTCTCTGAAGCCAAAATAAGTCATCTGCTTTTTCAGAGATAACATCAGAAAAGAAGTCATAAAAGGATAAATGTCTTTTCAAAGATATTCAGTCATTCATCCATAAGTAATTATTGAGCCTTTATTTGTGCCAGGTATTGTTCCAGGCTCTGAGGCTAAAATAGTGAACTAGAGTGAAAGGTCTTTGTTTCCACAGAGTTTATATCTCCGTGTTACTGAACGGTGGAATACTTAGGGTTCAGAAATGCCATGGAAAATGGACACAACGCGAAACATATCCCAGGTATCTTACTTGATGATCTAAATAGGTAGCCTTAAAGGTAGAATGAAATTACTTCTGTACTTTGAAATGAAAATATTGTAAAAATATTTCTTCCTTAGGTTTCAGTGTACCTAAAGCATATAAAGTTCTCTCTCTCTCTCTCTCTCTCTCTCTCACACACACACACACACACACACACACCACCACCACCCACAGCCCAGCCAAATTCAAGATAACAGACATACACATCTATCATCCCCTAAGTTTCTCCATGCCTCTTTGGGATCCCTGTTACCTCTCCATGCACCACCCCAGCACTAGAAACCTCTGATCTGATTTCTGTCACCATAGATTAGTTTGTCTTTTCAAGAATAGAATCTGTGTGGCTTCCTTCACTCAGCATATTTATTTAAGATTCATCGATGTCATTGTGTAGATCATTCATTCATTCCTTTTTATTGCTGAGTAGTACTCCACAGTAGTGAACATTTGAGTTGTTTCCAGCGTGGGGCTATCACAAATAGAGCTGCCTAATTCTGATATCCTCTCTTTCCTCTGAGGCTCCACTTGCATCCTACCCTTTTTCATAAAGATTTCTCTGAAGACTCCCAGCATTTAGGGCCCCCAAGCTATCCTTCTTATATTTAAGGGAACCTGGGGTATGCACATCTGGCAAATAGGGAAAGTACCCTTTACCCTGTAAATACATGTCAAAGATCATGAATAACCAACCTCACCTTGCACTATTCATTCCCAGGGTCTTACCTGTGAATATTGGATATGCTTGCAGTGACCATGATTCCATAGCACATTAACACCAGCACAAACAGGTGTACAGAGTACCTTTAAGACATTGCAGGGGTGGGAGGGAGAACAGTGAATATATTTCATATTAGCATATCTACTGGCTACCCATACTGCTACTGCACCTCCACCCCATCAAAAAGCAAGCAATCACTTAACATGTTATGTAAGAGAAAAAAATCAAGTATTTTTGTTCTGTGGAATTAAGAACTCTATTATGAAATGATACTAGGAAGTCATGACACGGTCTGCCAACTTGTAGCACTAGCAATGTCAGGAATCCATAAATGGGATGCTTACACTTTTTTTTTTTTCCACATATACAATTGAGAGTCTGAAGAAGAGTTCTTTCTTCAGGATTTGTGATTTTATGTTAAAAGTACCAGGACCAAAACTGAGCAGCCCCTGACACCAAGACTTTTACCTATCTTGGTGGCTAATTCAAAATACTCATCCATCTTTCTCAAATTTTTTGTTGAAACTGGAGGAGCAGTATTCTAGTGCCCTGAACAAATTCACAAATTTCCTTTAGGTATAATTCTAGAAATGTTGGTTCTTAAAGCTTCTTCCCCAAGAACTGCCACTGCCAGGGTATTTGTCTGGCAGTGGCAGTTTATCTAATCTACAGGCTTTCTTAAAGAATGATTCGCACTCCCTAAGACCAGCACTAAAACCATTCTACTCTAAAAGCAGGACTAACACCAATATCTCCAACAACAGTGCAAGAAAAATACTGATATCTACAATAGTTAGGAAAGGTTCCTTGTCAGGAAATTAAACCTTAAAAAAATCCATTTACATGACCAAGGAAAAATCGGAAGTCTTAACTTTAAGAAAAATTCACCAAATTGACTTTCAGTGGGTAGTCGAGTTTATTAATTCCAGGTTCTTACAGTAAATGGAAATTTCTGTAATAAATCTCCATTATTTCACAATAAGAGTAAAGATATATTTCTTTCCTTAGTACCTAGCAAATGCCGAGAACATTGCTACGAAACACCCCGATGATAAATATTAGAATTTATGAAGCTCATACTCACCATCCAAAACAGAAGATGACAAAATAGATGCCAAAAATGGTGGCAAATGCATGCCGGGCCTCGGGACTGGTTTTACCAGGACTTAAGTAGATACGAAACCAGAAAGCGGCAAACAAAGCAACGAGCTGGCATGCCACAAAATTCACCTGTACGGGGGTGGGGAAAAAAGAAAGAAAACCTTTACTCTTTTGGCCTGTGTGAGAATGGTCTCGACTCTTTTCAGATTTCCACATCAAGGTGCATCTCAGGCTTGGATTTGGATTCTTCCACAGTGGAGTGTTTGTTTGGGGAAGTGAAGGACTGAAAAGAGAACCCGTGCCCTCCTCAACTGGTATAAGAAGTGAGGAGCCCAACACAGGCATATCTCATTTTATGGTGTTTCACAGGTGTCGCAATTTTTGCTAACTGAAGGCAAGACCCCTCACCAACTAAAAGATTCTGCCTCCCTTTACTCCCTTTACTCACTTTATTATGGCGGTCTGGAGCAGAACCTGCCATATCTCTGTAGTTTCTTTTCCAATCTTTTAATACTAGCCAAGTTTGCTTTCCCACACACAAAAAGGAGACTTATTAATATAAAGCCCTTAGCAGACTGTGAGGTCAGTTTGCTAGGTCTCTTCCTCCTTTCCCCTCCAGCACTATCCTTAGATAAAGAATGTATTCAGAGATGCAAATGAATCAAATTAAAGAGGCTTCCCTCATCTAGTACCTAAGAAATCAAATGCTTCTCCAAAGTAATCAGCTGTTTTCTGACTCTAATTTTTCTCATTTTAAATTAACAGCAAATAAACAAGAGCATTGCTCAAATTCAAGGTTTGACACAAAAAAAGAAACAGCCCTGCATTAAACTTTCAGTTCCAACACTGTCCAGTTATGGAAAGCAAGCACCAAATTTCCTTAGAAAAATTGCAGTGATCTATCTCTCGAAAATGTTTTATCCAAAAGAAAACATAATTCCCTGACACTCATAGGAAAGACTGATTTAACACAAAATCAAAATACATTAAGTGGTTTAACTGTTAATGAAAACTGGGAAAGCAGTGTAATCTTTTCAGAATATTCAGAACGAAAACCTCACTATCAATTTGTTTTTACAGCACCCTTAAATGAGAAGGGATTGAGGATATAAATATCTGAATAGACCCTCAACTTCAGCCTCGGCAGTGTTTCACGCTACAAAAAGATGTAGCTCTTAGTAAAACTTCATGAGGGCTCGGCTCACAGGTAGCACTCATAAGTAGCAGGCACCAGCTCTCCCTTTTGGTTTCCCAATTAAAAAAAATATATTTTGGATCCCTTATAATTTATATAAAAAATAACACTTTCAGAGTATTTTTTGCTTTGCTTTTAAAAATTGACCGTGCTATCTCTCCTCTATTTGGAGATCATTCTTCACCAGTCTTTTCAAAAATGTATCCCCACTACTGCCCACCCTCACTTTATACCCTGAAAGGCATAGGGGAGGTGAGCTGTGATCCTATCCTGCATGATTTGGTCATATCTTTTTATACAGCCTAAATACACAACCACCACCACCACACACACACACACACACACACACACACACAGAGGAAAATAACCATCTTAGCAAGGTTCAAAATATAAAGAAATTGGCAACTGGAAAGTCAAAGTTGTGATCATCTGTAGGTGATCATTAACACGTTCTTTCATTCTTTCAACTCAGGGTCCAGCCTGCAGC
This sequence comes from Pteropus medius, assembly GCF_902729225.1. Lineage (NCBI taxonomy): Eukaryota > Metazoa > Chordata > Mammalia > Chiroptera > Pteropodidae > Pteropus > Pteropus medius. The sequence continues at coordinate 2,878,937 of NW_024342644.1, read as the reverse complement.
CACAATGGAACATAGTTACTCAGGAGAGAACCAAAGGGAAATTTGCTCCATTCTTTTTGGTTGCCCAGTAATTACTGAGCATCCCTGAACCTGAGGATAGAGCAGAGTGTAGTCCCTGGACTATCAGCAGCGGCACCACCTGGAAACTATTTAGAAATGCAAATTCTCAGGCCCCACGCAAGACCTACTAAATTAGATGCCCCCACGGTAGGTCCAGCGATCTGTTTTAAGAGGCCCCCCAACTAACTGTGATGCACACTCAAATTTGAGATCCACTGGGATAGAGGAGAGAGAAGGTATGTCCCTGCCTTCAGGAGCTTACGATCTAACTGGGGAAAGAATACAAATAACTTACAAGGAATTGGAAATTAACATTAATATTGTGTGAACTTATTACATTATATGTCCTTTAGATCCGAAGTAAATGACAAGAGTTTCATGGTTAAGGAGGGATGAGACTCAGGCAGACAATAAGGAAAACTGTTGAAATAGGTAAAGATTGAGAGGGTAGTTAAAAACACTCAAAATACTGCTGCCTGAGTCCTATCCCCAACCGTTCTGATTTAATTGGTCTGGCATTAGAACTTTTCAAAGCATTCAGGTGACTCTAATATACAGGCAAGATGGAGACCTCCTGGTTTGGAAATAAAAAGACAGAGGCCTAGAGAGGTATCCAGGAGGAACTGAGCTTTCCCAGAATGAAAACACGAATAAAGGACAGGGGTATTGGACTGTGAAAGCTTTAGGGATGGGATGAGAAGGAAGAGATTTAGGTAGAGAAAGGCCTGAAGGACATCACTCAGCCAGCACAGGCCTGCTCAGGCTGCTGGCCATTTCCTGAACTGGGTTTATCTTCTATAAGACCCCTTTAAACCTACCTCCAAGGAAGACAGACCCTTATCATAGGAAAACTACACCTGCTCTTGTCACCCAAGAGACTGAGAAAGGAAAAGAAGACTCACTGGGTTGCTGAAGCCATCAGCCATTTTTTAGTCACCATAACATAATGTGTAGCCAACTCAATGCCCTAGTTCTGACACTAAGATAGATGTCACCTGGGCAGCCTTAGATGATTCATTGATTAATTCCACAAACATTTACTGGTTAACTCTATATGCCAGATACTGGGGACAGTGAGCAAGACACTGTCACTACCCTCAAGTCAAGAAGAGGAGACTTACATGCTTTGGGTTTCAATTCCTTTCTTTCTCCCGCCCCCGCAAAAAATGTGTATTTGGGAGAACTGGTCTCCAATGTCTCTTCCAACTCTAATGGCCTCTGATTCTGTATCTAACCCAAATTCTTTCCCTTAACTGTTAATGGTAAATACCCAAATGCAAGACTTCATTATGGATTAAAAGCTTCCCCCTACACACAGACACAACTTACTCCCCCACTCTCTTCCCAGGAGTGAGTCATGGATGGCTAGCTCAATGTTCCACAGCAAAAGTGGAAACACACAACAGCACCACTTAGGCCTAACAGGAGGGTTCTAACAGAATTGCTTTTCAATGATCAATCTTAAAGGGTACAGGCTGAACCATAATTAGATACCACTTCACACCCATTAGAATGGCTATTGTTTAAACAAAATAATAAGTGTTGGCAAGGGTGTAGAGAAATTAGAACCCTTGTACACTGCCGGTGGGGATGTAAAATGGTACAGCTGCTGTGAAAAACAGTATGGCAGATCTTCAAAAAATTTAAAATAGGGGACGACTCCATAGTGTGGTGGTTAGCACGTCTGCTTTACACACATAAGGTCCTGGGTTCGCGCCCCAAGTGGAGCCGTGGACCATACCCCAGGTGCACCAGGCCCCAGGTGCACACCATGAGTGTGTGGGAGGAGATGCCCCGCCTTCAGAGATCCAGTTCTTAAGGGGAAATGGCAACTTCCATAGGTCAGGGGTGGAAGGAGGGGATGGGAATAAAGAGGTGGAAAACAAATTTTAAATATACAAAGAATGGAAAGCAGGATGTAGAAGAAATATTTGTCCACTCATGTTCATAGCAGCATTATTCACAATAGCCAAAAGTGTAAACAACACAAATGTCCATCAATGGATGTGGATAAACAAAATTTGGCATATATATATATATATATATATATATATATATATACACACACACAATGGAATATTATTCAACTTTAAAATGGGTGAAATCCTGACATGCTACAACATAGATGAACCTTGAGGATACTATGCTACGTGAAACAAGCCAGTCACAAAAGGACAAACAGTGTGTATGATTCCACTAATATGAGGTACCTAGAATAGTTGAATTCACAGAGACTGAAAGCAGAATGGTGGTTGCCAGAGACTACATGGTGAAGCAAATGGGATTATTATTTAATGGGTACAAAGTTTCAATTTTGCAAGATGAAAAGAGTTCTGGAGATGGATGGTGGTGGCTACACAACCACGTGAATATACTTAATGCCACTGAATTGTACTGTATGCTTAAAAATGGTTAAAATGGAAAACTGTATATTATACATATTTTACCACGATTAAAAAGTACAGACTAGACTATGATACCAATTTCTTTGTGTTTGCTAGCTCATGTCAACAATAGCAGCTGATAGAAACTATGACTATTTCCATGGCCAAAACTGGCTGGCTGCCATGACAACTCATATAGGAACAGACTTAGATCTTTGCTTTTTTCCTAAGAGCCAACAAAATGGGAGGCATTATATTATAGAAATACATCCCAAAATGGGTTGATTTGATATATGGAATCTCCTTCCAAATAATCTTGAAGGGATGGGGAGAGTGGCGTGAGTATAAATCAGTGACTCTCAACTGGGGATGATTTGCCTTCCAGGGGACATTTTTGGTTGTCATAACCACAACGCGGGGGGGGAGGAGGGGTTGACAGGCATCTGACTGGTAGAGGCCAAGGATACTGCTAAATATCCTAGAAGGCTCTGGACACTCTCCCACAACAAAGAATTTTCCAGCCCAAAATGTTAGTAATATAAAGGTTAAAAAATCTGGTATGGATAAAACAAGATTGGCCATGAGTTAAAAACTGTTGAAACCGAGCACATGAAAGCTCCCTGTAACTATCTCTTCACTTTTGTGTATATTTGAACTCTCCCATAAAAATAAAAATAAAATAAATAAACAGGTTTTGAAAATTATACAACTCTAGAAAGAAAGCAAATCACTGGCCTGAGATGATATAGATATTAACCTCTGGTGACTGCAGGCAGTTGAAACTGCAAAGGTTTCTTTATACACATCGGAGAAATACCTAGGTTAGGAAAGTAACACATGTGAGCATAGAAACAAATCTAAACAATAAAGGGACACTTTCTTCCTAAATAGAAGAAGAATCACCTTTTATGAAATGATCACACTCCCCAAAAAAGAAAATCAAATTATAAGAATCACAAAAGAAAAAGATCTATCTTCAATAATTATCCTACTTGTGACCTCCCATGACCAGCAATAGATCTAGTGGTTACCCACAGAGTCAACACTGAGCCAGACTACCCGCTGCAAGACCCAGCTCCACCACCTACTGCTTGAAGAATTACAAAAGCTCACCACATGTTACTTCCTGGTCCACGTGATGGAAGCAAGAGTACTACTTTATGGGATTGTTCTGAAGACCGAAGAAGTTAATATGTAAAAATACTTGAAACAGTGCCTAGTACTGATTAGTATCTGCTATTAATATTATTCTACATTTACTAAATTGACACACAGATTGTGCATAGAATAATCTTAATATACGGTAACTACTGTTGAGCTGTTGAGATCTGGCTTCTCCATCTCCTCCCCGCTGCCCTGGCACTGACTCCTCTTCCCACCCAACGTGCGACAGCTGCAGGACTTCCCCATGTGTCCTGTCTTCCACAGGGAGAGGCAATGCAGCTTGGGACAAAGAGTCAATCTCTGGGTTTTCTAGCTCCTGCATAGAGTTTATCTAAAGCAGAGATAAATCCAAAACATCCAAATGATCTCTGGAAATTTAGGAAAGATATATATTTTTTTTAATTCTAAAAACTTGTCTTCATAGATCAAGAGCAAAGCAAAATAACTTAAAGCATGGAGTTTCTACCACATCACAGAGGGAAGAAAAACTCTTAATGATGTAACAGCTCTTTTTCCACACAAAAATTGAGAAAAGATTGAGGAGAATGCTGAGTGTGAACCTACCACTTCGAGCCATGGAAGGGGCTGCAGGGGACAGCTGGTGATGCAGCGGCAAGAGGCCAATACCCTAGAGTACAATGATGGACTCCTCCGGAGCAGAGGCCAGCAGGGTTCCAATGGCACTGGGACCCGATGCCCTCACCAAAACCTCAAAAGTCTGTAAGGCCCCTTAGGGCTTAGCTCATTCCCAGGTGTAGAGGTAGACAAACCTTTGATGTAACCAGCCTTAAACAGGAAGAGAGTTTCCTAAAACTGGCAATTTAGTTCAAATAGTAAATTAAGTTTAACAAAAAGAAATTAAACAGAAGTTAATTTTTTTTGTATATATATCTATGTCTGTGGGCTGTAAATTTTAAACCCACTATTACGGCCACTATAAGAAATGTGCATAAAAAATTTGTACAAGAAATATTCATATCAGTATTATTTCTAGTAGCCAAACAGGAATCAGAAAGTTCAATAATTAGTAAAGGCATGTAGTAAAGACTAAAGGATGTGCTCCGCATTATAATCCTTTTCAAAGGGAATCTGTTCATGCTTGCTATAAGCCATACTTTTGACCAATTCCTAGAAATTTATTCACTGGACGATAAAAAGCTAAATGCTGAAAAAAATGTTGAGACATTATTTACAAGACAAAATAAAGTAAAATATACTTAAATACAGGACAGTAGAGATAGTAATTAATGGTAAATCCAGTCAATAGTATTATAAATGGACATTATGAAGTGCCTATAACAAAATGAAAAACATTTGCTATAATAAAAAGAATATAAAACTGTGTATATGTTTATAATTATGTTTTAAAAAGTAGCACATGAGAAAAGGCGAAGATAACACGTAAAACTGAATATCGCTATTTTACCAAGGTGACAAGAATCTAGGCAAATTTTTTGTAATTTTTTTTTTACAACCAGTAATTGTAAATTTCATGTGGAATTTTCCATACACTGACCTCCACCCGCCCCCGCCCGCCACACACACACATCCCATCAGGGTACTCTAAGAGACTCATAAAAAAAAAATCCTTATTTAATTCTACTAACTCTATTCTCAGAGTTGCATTTATTAGCACCTACCTACTATAAAGTTTAGGGAGGAGTTAGGCATACCTGGAAGAAGTCAACCTGTAAAAAGTTTCATCTTAAAGAAAAACACATTTTTCATAAGCAGCAACAAAATGTCAAAAGTAACAATGTGGATGGCCAAAGAGATTGAATACATACACCACAAAGCTCTGAAATAAATGCTTCACATTTAAAAGGAACATGTGCAAAGGTTTTGCTTTTCTACCGCTCCACTCCCTCTAGAACAGCAAAGAAAGCAGCACTTTCGTTTGTGATCTCCAACGATATGCATTCCACAATTAAAGTATTGTGTGGGCCCTTATGCATAAGGAAACAGTAGAGCACAGCTGTTCTGATCAGACTTTTAAACACCAGCAAGACTGACATAACTCGGATTCAGCAAGAGCTCAATTTCCACAGCTCTTGCAAGATTTCAAACTCAATGCAAAAAAATAAAACAAGGGTTTGACTTCTTATGTCACCAAAGCACAAACTGTGCTGAAATTTTCAGATGTAAGTCTTAAACCTTTCTGCTCTAATGTGCTGCTAGAAAAGCATTGTTTGGGAATTTCTGTTCTATGGCCTTCATATTCTTCCAAGAAAAAAATGAACTTTACCAGAAGTAAAAAACATTGCCTTCCTCCTAATCAAGAAATGCAAGCAATCTATTTTTAACAAACAGCAAATATTAACAGTCCAAAATGATTTCCTCTACTACAGTGATTTACCAGTGGCTCACCACTGACACACAGGCAACTGTCCAGGCCTGGAATGTTTTCCTCAGCAACGCTGCTTTATGTGCACCAAGACAAAACCCATCTAATTAAACAATTCCTTATTTAAAAGCAAGCCAATCCTCCTCCACCAACAGCACTCTTTTGCATTGCCTCCTACAAATAAATGTGGCTGGAGAAGAGTACAAAAAATGCTATTCCTT